>NC_051250.2:4271212-4574242 GCF_015237465.2 Chelonia mydas | reverse complement strand
TCACTAGACCAGAGAGATGTCTAGCTTGTAGTCAAGATCTTGGTGGGTGGTGGGGATCTGGCTGGGAAAGGAATAGGGTTAATGGAGATTGGAATTGCCAGGGATTCTCCCACCATGGTCAGACCAGGAGGGGTCAGAGCTCCTTGCATGCTGGGAAGGGGTTACTGCTCAAGGCAGATATATTGGGAGCTGCAAATGGGCCCCAGTCCACTCTCCATGCACACGGGTAACTCTCCTCAGCACCACGTGGGTACAGAGAGCAGAACGGAGCCCTTTCACGGGACATTTTCCCCAGCTGGTGGCTTTGGCTATTGATTCTTTATAAAGGTAGGAGAGCCGGGAACCTCTCCCACTGATGTCGTATTGTTCCAGGCAGGAGAGTTTAATATCAACAGAGGGTTGGACATCTGGGAGTAGTGTCTCTTCTGGGTTTAATGCAGTGGATGTTTATAAATAAAAGGTTGCCTTCCTTCAGTGCCTGGGGGGGCTGAGTTACAGAAGGGCTAAGTGAAGCCATGGGCACAGGCCAATGGTTAATGTACCTTTTATAGGCATTCATTATAACAGGAACGTTAACGTTTTAAATGATCTTTATATCCTGAGAACGTTCATGTTACTTGTAACTGGAATAAGGCTGGTGCGAAAGCCCGATGTTATTACTATTACTCCACCTGGGCTTCCAGTCATCCTGGGATCTACTGCGGTGAGTACATGGCCACCCATGCATGACCACACACACACACAAGACTGCGTGTTGGACCCAATCTGTAAAAACACCAGTTTCTTAAAACAACTTTGTAAAGATCCGGCAGCACGTTTTATATTGTTATTGGTAAAAGGCTAGGGATGCAAAAGGGAAAAAAAAAAAAAAAAACCCGAAGGAGCTATGTTTAAAAGGCTGAAAACAGCCCCTGAACAATATTAACACACAGTAAAATGCACCACCCATTCTTTATAAGGCAGTTTAGGAAGCCAATGTTTTTCCACACATTAATGTGCAGAAGGTGCAGGCACATGGGGTTTGGCTACTTTTTAATATACCTGGGATCTGACGTGATAGGGTCTCTTTAGGGGGAGTTGGAGCAAAAATCTCACCGCAGTTCACATTAAGAGTTTAAAATAACAGCAGAGCTACTTCTGCCAAAGGAGTCAGCTCAGGGGAGGGGAAATAGAAAGAGGAACATAGGAATTGCCAGACTGGATCAGACCTGAGGGCCACCTAGACAGTTCAGGGCAGCAGATACTCCAGAGGAGGATGTAATAAATCTTGCTGTAGGCAATTGAGGGACAATCTGCCCCCCCATGAAGGTCCAATCCTAAGAACTAACAGTTAGTGATTGGCCTAAACCCCAAAGCATGAAGTTGTATAAACCTTCCAAAAATGTTAATAGCATTAATGATTTTATCTCTAGGTGTTCTGTGGAAACAAGTGTCAAGTGACAATAATTCCACAGAAGGGTGATGTACTGGGATGTGTCCTGGGATGTGTCTTCAATGATGTAGCTATTGCAAGTCTACACAAACATTTAGTTCATGGCAAGTTGGGGTGTGAATCTACCCTGCGTTAGCCTGCTGTGGGCTAACTGGGGAGAGGGATAGCTCAGTGGTTTGAGCATTAGCCTGCTAAATCCAGGGTTCAGAGTTCAATCCTTGAGGGGGCCATTTAGGGATGTGGGGCAAAAATTGGGCATTTGGTCCTGCTTTGAGCAGGGGTTGGACTAGATGACTTCCTGAGGTCCCTTCCAACCCTGATATTCTATGAACTGTCCATCCTGCCCCTGCTGATGGTTTTGATCTACTCCCGTTTGAAAGAAGACAACATCAAAGCACATTAATGAGCTGTTCATGCACAACAGCAGGGTCCACACGGACAGTTAGGCCGCAGCAGGCCAGTTTGGGGTAGATTCACACCCCAGCTTGCCACAAACTAATTGCTCATGTAGTCAAGCGCTAAATCAGTGCAACCCCAGCGCACATGCACAGAACCTGAGCAGAGTGGGGCTTCTGGAGGGGGTCGCCCCAATGTGAAACTTACCCAAATTTGAAGGGTTTCTCAAGTGTCACTGCATCAACTCCCCAAGTTGAGACATACCATTAAAAAGTCCCTGAAGCACCAAAAAATGCAATATAAGAAGCGGTTGAAAGCCAGAGGCCTAGTCTACACTACAACCCTATATTGCAGCTCAGATACGTGGAGTCAATCCACTGGCCAGCTTGGAGACACTCACAGCTGCTTTGGCTCTCTGTGCTCCCTGGGAACTGACTGCTTTACTTTACCGCTTGCTGCATACTGGTGAACTTCCACTGTCATGTGCTCTGCTGTGCACCAAGCTAATTCCCTCCAGCAGGGGGCGTGGCGCTCACTCATACAAGCCAGGTCCTTCCAATGGTTTTGGAACAGGCTGAAATTTTTCCACTTTTGAGACGTCCCTGAAAAACTGGGTCAAAATTACAAATTCTGACAGAAAAAATGCTGAACATTTTGGGGGAGTGTCTTCCCCTTTGGGGGGTTTTGTTTGGAGCAGCACCATCGTCAAGCTGTTTGGCAAAACCAGGTGCCCTTTAGGCATCAGGATCAGAGTCGACATGCAAGGAGACTTCTCCCCTCATGCAGAAACAACACAGAACACAGCACAGGCTATTGACAGATGGTGAGAAATCAGGAAGGGAAAGGTTACAAACAGGGCCGGTTTGGGGTGCAGAATTGACTCTGCAGCTCTGCTCATTAGCAGCCCTTCTCAATAGGGTCTAGCAGCAACCTGATTTGTTAAACACTACTCTGTTCAAACTAAGTCCCTGCATTATTTACAAGGCTTCACGGCAGGCCAGCATGACTTTGATACATGGGGCACTTTCCTTTCTTTCATTTCGTTAATAAATCTTGCCAGCAAAGGGGGCACAATATATCACATCTTACAGCTTTCTTGCCCCTCTGGACCAGTGGGTCTTGTGCTTTAATAAGGATGAAGCTGATCTGAGATGAGGCAATTTTGGTGGGACGCTGAGGGGAAAAAATGCTCCATGGTAACAAAAGCACTTGGTGGAAACAGCTCCTGTGCACAAACACGCATTTTCAGAGGGATTTACGTGCAGAATAAATCAAAAATGCCCCCCACTCCTCCTTGGAGGTAGGCAAATATTTTCATACCCAATAATAAATATCACTTTATAGATGGGTTAACTGGGACAGAGACAGGTTAAGTTAGTGGCTAGGTTAGCTCCAGATAGGTTAAGTGACTTGCCCAAGGGTATTAGTGGCGGAGCTGGGCAAAGTACCCAGGAGTCCTGCTTCTCCCATTTCCTCACTGCTAACCACTAGACACACCATTGCCTCCTGATTTAGGACCTAGTTCTGGAAATCATGTGCTCAGTGCCTCCCTGAATCTGGATGTTTTCCTGAATCAGAGCCATAAGGGTTTCCTCTACTCTAGAGCCGTGTGAATAACCACCATTGTGTCTGGCAGAAGCAGGGAGCTGATAATAGCCCCGCCTCCACCCTGCCCCCTTCTGGGTAACATGCACCCTGGAGGGAGTGAGGACCAAGCAGGCCATATTCACAGGGATGGCTGCTGTGATAGGCCTTGTACAAGTGGGAGGAAGCTTCTTGCCATCCCATGTGCCTGTGCACGAGTCAGTCACGATCCAGCCATCAGTGTGAGATCAGAATCAGGCCTAAAGGAATTACCCTGGATTTACACCAGATCACCTGACAGCAGGATTTGACCTCCAATTAAGGCTTTAAGAGATTTGAGATCACAGCTTTTGAGTTCACACAGAGTGCATAACGGAGGATCCAATTGTTCCCTTAGGAGAAAACACAGTGTTGGCTTTGGAAGGAGGTGTGAACTGCAATAGAAAAGGATCAGACAACACACTTTGCCAGTGACATATCCGCAAAAATGGAGCTGAAACACCTCACCGTGGACGTTGCTTAGGTGAACTGGGCTATCACATATTGCACTATACAGATGTTTCCATGCTGGATGAGACAAAAAACAGTGCGGACAAACAATGGCCCAAGGGTTCAGCATTGGTGTTGTTTTGAAAGCCAAGCCGTCAGACCTTTTAAGAACTGATGACACACATGCTATTGGGGGGCCTTCTCCGGCACTCACTAGAGTAGCTCACCACAGCTTTAAAAGCTTAGCAAGACCTTGACTAGATAACAGGAGGGGGACATCTTCCCTGTAACATATGGCTATATTTCCATATGTAAAACTGGCAGTGAAGACAAAGATCTAAAGCCAGCTCATTACTGTGTAGCATAAAGGCACATGGGGCAGTGAACCGTCGGGAACAATTCAAAGCACCATCAGAGAAAACAGATGCCATGTCTCATGTCAAGTGTATATCAATGAAAATGGCATGAAAGGGAAGTGGGGAAGGGGGACATATGAATGTGTAATGAAAAGAGCAAGGAATTTAGAGCAGTCCAAAAAAATGGGAAGCTGAATAATGGGGAAAACAGGATTTTGAAATGGGGAAGTTTATGAACACATTGTCCTTTGGGTTTACATTTAATGAAGATTAGATAGATAGATCATACATACATCTAAGATACTTATTTACATCTGGGTTCATACACAAACCAATTACATCTCTTCCTATACCTCACATAACGATAATGTTTTGTCCACGCCTTTAATGAGAACAGAATTACACTAGTGATTTAACTGTTAAGTATTGAGCTGAAGTTGCAAATAAATTAACCTGCACTAATGAGATCATAATTTGGTTTGATTTTCCTTAAAACCACCCTCCCACACACAATCTCTTCACTAGAACATTAGCGTCTCTCAAAGATCCGTCAAGCCTGGAACGACCAAACCACGCACTTGAGTTTAATGGATATGGCAAATGGAACAACTTTAATAAATGTGTAAATTTCTAAGCAGCGTCTTGGTGCCATTTAAAGCAGCAGGCTCATCAATATTTTATTACGGGTGCTTATAGTTTGCCATTGATTTTCACCCCTGCCCTCGCTCCTTGTTCAGCATTACTTAGTCATGTACGCATTAAGAGCTACACCTTTGCTCCAAATGTCACCATGTCAATCCATGCAGGGCAGTCAGGAGCAAGATTAAAACACAGTTAGGTAAGGCAGTTCATTGATTCATTTCCCCCTCTGCCCCCAGTTGCTTGCTGTCCCTCATACACACACACCAGTCAGGTATATGCACTGGGTCAAGTCCTCTGCTGGGGTAAATGGGCACAGTTCCATTGGCTTGAGAGAAGTTGCACCCAGGTACGCCAGAGGGAGCTATGGCCCGCTGCCTCTAAGCGAGCTGTAGCCTGGGTGGGAGTAGGAAGCATTATGATGAGATTACGGGTTCTGTGGATGAAGGGGAAGCAGTGGATGTATTGTTTCTTGACTTTAGCAAAGTTTTGACACTGTCTCCCACAGTATTCTTGTCAGCAAGTTAAGGAAGTATGGGCTGGATGAATGCACTATAAGGTGGGTAGAAAGTTGGCTAGATTGTCGGGCTCAACAGGTAGTGATCAATGGCTCCATGTCTAGTTGGCAGCCGGTGTCAAGTGGAGTGCCCCAGGGGTCGGTCCTGGGGCCGGTTTTGTTCAATATCTTCATAAATGATCTGGAGGATGGTGTGGATTGCACTCTCAGCAAATTTGCGGATGATACTAAACTGGGAGGAGTGGTAGATACGCTGGAGGGGAGGGATAGGATACAGAAGGACCTAGACAAATTGGAGGATTGGGCCAAAAGAAATCTGATGAGGTTCAATAAGGATAAGTGCAGGGTCCTACACTTAGGATGGAAGAATCCAATGCACCGCTACAGACTAGGGACCGAATGGCTAGGCAGCAGTTCTGCGGAAAAGGACCTAGGGGTGACAGTGGACGAGAAGCTGGATATGAGTCAGCAGTGTGCCCTTGTTGCCAAAAAGGCCAATGGCATTTTGGGATGTATAAGTAGGGGCATAGCGAGCAGATCGAGGGACGTGATCGTTCCCCTCTATTCGACATTGGTGAGGCCTCATCTGGAGTACTGTGTCCAGTTTTGGGCCCCACACTACAAGAAGGATGTGGATAAATTGGAGAGAGTCCAGCGAAGGGCAACAAAAATGATTAGGGGTCTAGAACACATGAGTTATGAGGAGAGGCTGAGGGAGCTGGGATTGTTTAGTCTACAGAAGAGAAGAATGAGGGGGGATTTGATAGCTGCTTTCAACTACCTGAAAGGGGGTTCCAAAGAGGATGGCTCTAGACTGTTCTCAATGGTAGCAGATGACAGAACGAGGAGTAATGGTCTCAAGTTGCAGTGGGGGAGGTTTAGATTGGATATTAGGAAAAACTTTTTCACTAAGAGGGTGGTGAAACACTGGAATGCGTTACCTAGGGAGGTGGTAGAATCTCCTTCCTTAGAGGTTTTTAAGGTCAGGCTTGACAAAGCCCTGGCTGGGATGATTTAACTGGGACTTGGTCCTGCTTCGAGCAGGGGGTTGGACTAGATGACCTTCTGAGGTCCCTTCCAACCCTGATATTCTATGATTCTATGATTCTATGAAGCAAAAGGAGGTGCTGGGTTTAATGGCGAGAGAACAATGTTCAGAATCCAACAGATTTGCCCCAGGACGACACTGGTCTGAGGAAGCCCTGCTGTAGCGGTGGCTTCTGGATCCCCTACGAACTGGGGAAGAATTCCCAAGTGGCCTGTGTACCAGCCTATACACTAGGTTGTGGGAGGCCCATGGAAGCACAGATCTAGCAGCTGGAGGACCGCAGGGGGCAACCACTGCTCCGTCCCTCTCCTGCTTGATCATGGAGCCAATTCAACTTCCACTGAACAAGTCAATGGATGCACTGGTGGCACTAATGGGAGTTAGTTCAGGCCCTAAATTCTACAGCACTTTTCCATGAAACTTTGCAAGCTTTGCCTTGCTTTTCCAATTTGCATAATCAGTCCTGGTTTGTGAAAAACCCAGGAACTTTCAGGGAACCTTTGCTTGCAAGCAGGACCTGTCGGAGTGAAAATCAGCACGTTTTCGCTCTAGAACAGCCCACAATTTGTCGCAAAATTTCAAAATGTTGAATTTCAAAAATGGAGGCTTAGTTTGCCCAAAGGTCATATGAAGATACAAGAATTCGGAGCAAAGCTGCCTTTCCATGAAAATCAAAAACATTCATTAAAATTGCTACCCACCCCCACCCCCCTACGCACACACACATTTTCCCCATGATTTTTGGGCAAATCAAGGTCAATTGTTTGCAAGCAACAGGACCAGGGAAGAGGGGTTTGCAAAGGGCTGAAGAAAAGTGGATGAAAGGGGATATTGTTACTTTTTCCATGTGGGCTAAATTGTGTCTTTGCCGCACACCCTGAATGAGAGGCGGCCTGTAGCGACACCACCCCAGGAAGGAATTGTGCTTTGGGGAATCCTCATCTTTTCCTTACTTGCCCTTGCTTCAGGGATGGGGCAAGAGGAATTTATCGCACCCCTTTTCAGTGTGTAGCAGGCTGTCCCTCCATTGCTAGCTGGCATATAGCAGGAGAGGATTAGCCACTGCTCCACCGCTTCTCCACCCACTTGTTCATTATGGGGTTAGGAGCCACAGCCTCTGCTTCTGGACCCACAATCCAAGCAGGTCCTAGGCAGCTGTGCTGGGGATTGGGGCCTTAACTCAGCTGCCTGGAGCCATGGTACATAGCTCGCAGTGATTATAGAAAGGCCTTTCCCTCACTTATAGTCCCTGGCAATGTTTATAAAGAAATAACTTCATTTTTATACAGACTAAACACTGAGGCTAAGGAACCTTTCCCAGGCCCCTGTCAGGGGCTGTATCATCTTCCAGGGGCCTTCGTGCAATAAACTTTTACAGCTATTATAAAGCACATCAGAAAGTAATACTAAAGGTGATTAACTGACACCCCACCCCCACCCCTTCTTTTGATAGTACAAGAAACTCACTGTTCTACTCGCGTGGAATGTGCTCTTCTTTAAGGAGCTGCAAATGGAGCACTTACGATTAATTTGCCCCATCAACAGTCATGGAGCAAAATTAGTCTGTTTATTCATCTAGTTTTTCTTTATTTAACCAGCCCTGCATTTCTAGGGATGTTGATATTATTATTGTTGTTTATTTTATTTTATGCTAACACACAGAGGCAAGGGCCTGATTGTGCTTGGCCCTGTGCAGAGACAAGCCCACACCCCTATCTCACCTCTAGAGCAAATAAATCTCAGTATTAGCTTTCAAATATTTTCCATCCAAGAAATACCGGGCAACAATTCTTACCTGTTGGTGTGTTAGAGCTGGGGGTGGGGTGTTCAAGGAGTTTGCTGCTGTTTCTAGTTTTGCATGAACCGCAATAATCTCACATTTTCCTGCGTGTGCCAAAGAATCTGTCGCTCTTTTTGCAAATGTTCATATTCTGCCCTTCTCCCCCATCCCTGACTTGAGCCTGAGAGGAAAGAAATTTACAGAGAATGAAGGACACAACATGGTGGTGTTGGGTTGGGGTTTTTTTTTTTTCTAAAGCAGTCTCAGCCCTTCCGTGTCAGTGTTTATATGAAGGTGTAATTAAGCCAGCTTTCCATTTGCCACACAGGCTATGGAACACCACTGAATGAAGAGCCAATTCAGAATGGCAATTGTCCTGTACCATTGGGCTGATGCTACAAAGGAGTGGTGTGGTCCCTTAAAATACATGCTAGCTGCTCACGCTAAACTATTTGTTCGACCTGGTATTCAGCTGTGACACCCTGAGTACCTTTCCCAGACCTGCGGAAGAGCTCTGTGTAGCTCGAAAGCTTGTCTCTCTCACCAACTATCAGAGGCTTGTTCACCTGCACATCCACCAATGTGATATATGCCATCATGTGCCAGCAATGCCCCTCTGCCATGTACATTGGTCAAACTGGACAGTCTCTACGTAAAAGAATAAACGGACGCAAATCAGATGTCAAGAATTATAACATTCATAAACCAGTCGGAGAACACTTCAATCTCTCTGGTCACTCGATTACAGACCTAAAAGTCGCAATATTACAACAAAAAGACTTCAGAAACAGACTCCAACAAGAGACTGCTGAATTGGAATTAATTTGCAAAGTGGATACAATTAACTTAGGCTTGAATAGAGACTGGGACTGGATGGGTCATTACACAAAGTAAAACTATTTCCCCATGTTTATTCCCCCTCCCCACCCCCCACTGTTCCTCAGACATTCCTGTTAACTGCTGGAAATGGCCCACCTTGATTATCACTACAAAAGGTTTCCCCCCCACCCCCGCCCTGCTCTCCTGCTGGTAATAGCTCATCTTAAGTGATCACTCTCCTTACAGTGTGTATGATAACACCCATTTTTTCCATGTTCTGTGTGTATATAAATCTCCTCACTGTATTTTCCACTGAATGCATCCGATGAAGTGAGCTGTCGCTCACGAAAGCTTATGCTCAAATAAATTGGTTAGTCTCTAAGGTGCCACAAGTACTCCTTTTCTTTTCACCAACCAAAGTTGGTCCAACAATAGATATAATCTCACCCACCTTGTCTCTCTAAGGGTAAACTGGTCTCACAGTGACCTTTTCACACCATCCTCCCACCTGCAAACCTCCTGCTGCAGCTGCTACTAATTCCCTACTGGTAAGAGGGTGTGGCTCTGGCCAGACCCCAGGCTTTCCAGCCATAGATTGCCCAGCCTGTGTACTGTCCAGCCTTCCCTCCACCGCTAGATCCCAGCCTGCTGCTTCTGCTCCCATGCAGCCTCTGGCTCCCTCCTGAGCACGTTCCTTGCTGAGCTCAGGTTGCACTGTGCCCTGGAGTGATCAAAGAGTCCTTGTCCTCTGCTGCTGGACGCAGGGCCCCGTAATGCATCAACCGGACTCCTAGATCTTGTGCTGGCTTCTGGCATGAAGATGAATCTCAACCATAATGGGCCCAGGACAGAGAATGTAAGAGCTGGGATGGACCATGGTCCATCTAGCCCAGCATCCTGTGTCTTACAGTGCCCTATACTAGAGCTACAGGGATAGTGTCACAAACAGGGCAATTATCATGTGATCCACCCCATCTTTCCCTCCCGGCTTCTGGCAGTCAGAGGTTTAGGGTCGCCCTGAGCAAGGGGTTACATCCCTGACCATCTTGGCTAATAGTCATTGATGAATCTATCCGTCATGAACTTATCTAATTCTTTTTTTAACCCAGTTATACTTTTGGCCTTCACGACATCTCCTGGCAATGAGTTCCACATGTTAACTATGTGTTGTGTGAAAAAGTACTTCCTCTTGTTGGTATCAAACCTGCTGCCTGTTAATTTCATCAGGTGACTCCTGGTTTTTGTATTGTGGGAAAGGGGAAATGACACTTTCTTATTCACTTTTGCCACACCCGTCATGATTTTATAGACCGCTATCATGTCTTCCCTCAGTCGTCTCTTTTCTTAGCTGCACAGCCCCCCTCCTTTTCGTTTCTCCTCGTGAAGGTGCCGCTCCATACCCCATGTGATCTTTGTTGCCCTTCTCTGAATCTTTTCCAGTTCCACTATGTCCTTTTTGAGATGAGGTGAGCCCAGTTGGAGCAGAACCCAGATTCCTCCGTTCCCAGTCCTTGTCTGGACCTCAGGAGCAATCCCCCTGCTTCCTTCCTCAAGAGAGATGCACCATTCTCTCTTAAAGCCTTATCAACTCTGAGCATCAAACTCTCTTCCCTTCCTGCCTCTCCAGCACAATCAGGAATTCCCGCGTTAGATTTCTGGTACCCTGGCATATTCTATTTATCCCACTTTCTTTGTCAGAAGAAGAAAGAACTCACCCCCCACTCTTCTCCTCCACCCCTGCAAAAAAGCCTATTTTATTTTTTACATTCGTGTTGAAAAACGTGCTGAGCTATCTAAAGAAAATCCAGGCTGTCAGCAAAGCAGGATACCTCCCGGTGAGCTGGGGGAGCCCACACAGCTCCTTATGAATCACACTGACAGTATGGGTCATACATCTTGCAGTCCCAATGTGGCAGTATGTAGCCAACATGATATATATTATCTCTCCCTATATATATCTCCCTTGGTTTTTCTGTGCTTCTAAGTCTGGCCGTGCAGGAGGAAGCTTTACCAGATCTGTGCACTGGCCCAAAGCAATGTAACACACAAGAAGTTAGAGGAGAGAAAAATCTTTTCATAGAAGCTGCTAACAGCTGTAGTGGGGAGCCCGTAGCTGTCTCTTATGTTTATGTGGAATCAGCAATCTCGGTTAGCCTCAAGAAAGCAGAATTTGTGACTTCTCTGCCAGGGCTATGCTCAGGACTGCCAATGTGAAGTCTCTAGCATCTCTCACAGTAGAAAGAGACAGGCGCAGGTGCTGGAACTAGGGGTGTTGCCGTACCCCCTGACTTGACGTGGCTTCCATATCCAGGGTTTACAGTTTGGTTCAATGGCTCTCAGCACCCGCACTATACACATTGTCCCAGCGCCCCTGGGCACAGGTTGTAATGGATATTAAAAAAGGGATTTCTTTACTGAGGCTGCTGGACACAGACAGACTTGGTGGGTCTCTCGGTCTCTTGCTCCCAGGCTTACTCACACAGACTACTGGCTTCACTGTAAGGGCCGAGATGTTGGTACCGTGAAGAATGCTCACAACAGGGTCATTTCCGGGGCGGCTCGTCAGCCTGGGCAAATAAGGCACAGCCTAACGAAGAATTCCCACAAGCTACTACATATACATGTTTTTTGTTTCCCCGATCAGTGTATACAGATTTCAGGACAATTTGTGATTGGATGTAAATGCCACAACTCTCTTGCCCGGGCAGCAAAACGCAATCCCAGGAAGATGGAGGACTATAGTGCTGCGTGAGGCTCAAATTGTGGTATCACGAGTAGTTCCTCAAGAAGCTGCCTTGTGGCCATGGCAATTTGCCACGCCCAGGAGTCACTTTATAAGGGCGTTGCCGTAGTAACCGCTGCTTGGTGAGGCCACGATGGGTTTGTAGCCATTAAGCCTGGGCTGCTAGGGAACTGCAGGGGGCAAGGATGGGGCCTGCATCCTACCCCTGCCCAGTCTCTTACCCCACGTGCATGTGGGCCAGGAGCCGCCAGCACCGGTAGTGGCTTTAGCTCCTGGGTCCACCTGCTGCTTTTGTGATGTGTGCCTCACCTGTCCACAAACTCATGAGTGGCCACTGGTCATTTCTGAGCTCTGCAGAAGGGCTTCACTCTGAGCAGGGGCTTTGCTTGTCTGGCTGCTCTGTTTGCGCCTGCCGTGTATGGAAACAATTGGAGTTGATTCTCCTTCGGTAGAAATGGAGTTTCGCGGCCTGACATAACCAGATACAAATCTATGGACGTCAGTGGCGTGGCAGCCATTCCCACCAGAGCAAGAGTCACACCTCTCCCAGATCTGGCTGTCTGCAGTGGTTGCGTGGGAACTGGCTTCTGAGTGCTTAATGGAGGTTCAGTTCAGGGGGAGGCCGCGGAAAGCTCTCATTAATTTGTCTCTCGCGGGTTTGCTGTCCCTGAGTTCCACTTTTGTATTTGGGGTTCAAGGGAATGTAGAATACAAAGCAAAACTCAGCCAGAGCAGCTGTGGGGAGGGGATTGTCTGGTTTCAGGTCAAAATCAGGCAGAACTGCTGAACTTCACGTGACTCCCACCCAAAACCTAGATGGCCCACGTTCACTGGTGCCAGAGGGCCAGGTTTGCTTCAGTTTCAGCTCAGGTTTGCTGTCCCCAGATCTCAGCAAACCCCTTCCGTCATTCCACTCCTAACCAAAGCTCAATTCGGCTCCAGGGTTAGTCACATCCTCTCTGAATGAGCTCCCAAGAAAGGAAGTCGTCTCTGCACCCGATGCAAGACAAACGCTCAGCCAGCACAATGTCTGGTGGCAATTAAGACAACGTGTTGGTTTGCAGACAGTAGATTCCATTGCTTTCAGAAGTGGTACTGAGGCGGCACATTCGACATAGAAGAATATCTGGACTTTGTATCTCACGGCCCAAAAAAACAGACTTCAGCTATTTTCCCAAGTGTTTTTCTTCTTTGCTTCCTTTCTTGTTCCCCTCCACCTTGAAATGGTTCAATGGTCCTATCCCTTCTTTCCCAGGCAGGTAGCATATGGGGGTTGGAAGATGGGTGGGCAGGCCGCTGTCACTTAAGCCTGTGACTAAACAGGAAGAGAATAATTTCAGAAGAGCATTGCGTCTAAACCATTCCAGTATGGCAAAGCAATGTGAACCAGCTGGAAAATCACTTTACAGACCCTTAATTGAAGGCTGACTGTTCTGTAAAACTCTTTCCTATCTTAACCAGAACATTTTCCCAGACCCCCAACTCCCACCCCACCTGTCATTGCTAGTCCTTTCTCTCTCTCTGTCCTGAGTGTGTTGGGAGGCACATAGCTGGGAGAGGTTGAGCTGAAGTGCTGACCCTTTGTGGTCACATGGACGTTTTCATTCACAGCAGAAATGGGGAAAACAAATTCTTGCCCTCTTCTCGTTCACATGTGGTTTCTTTAGGCAGCGTCTAGACTTGCCATCAAGACTGAGCTTTGCTGCCTTGGGCTTTGGGTTTTTTTTTTTCGCTGTCTTGATGTTCCCTGAAGGACAGTCCCTGCCCTGAAGAGGTTACTATCTGACTAGGGTCAGGAGGGGAGAAAGGAAGAATTATTACCTGCTGGTTACAGATGGAGAATTGAGGCGAGATTGGTGGTGAGATTATATGACTGGTCCAAGGTCACCCCACAGAATCTGTAGCAGTGCAGCACATTCAGCCCAGGTCCCCAGAGTCCCAGTCTAGTGCCTTAACCACCAAATATCTCTTCCCCCACCCCTACCCCCTGCGTGGCTGCCCACAGGCAGGAGAGCCACTTTTGTGAGGTGAATTGGACTGAGACTACCAAACTCATTTCAGACAGACCCCTGAGCAGCCACCAGCTAGCGGCACCTATCCCCCCCCCCCCCCCCCCCACCACCTGTTAAACCAGGCTGGATGGGGAGAACTGAAGGTGAAAAAAAGTTATATCTGGTTACTAGCCCCTGGAGTCACCCTCTCCGTTGGCAGCCATTCTCTTTCACCGGGTACTCCTGCACCAGGCTGCAAGGTCCCAGCAAAGAGCAACAAAATGAGGGGAATTGAAAAAGGATTGAAACCCTGCCAGAAAGGCACTGATCAGAAATCCCTGGGAGAGATTCTGTTCTCACCTACACCACAGTGAATCCGGAATGACTTCACTGAAGTAAATGGAGTCAATATGGATTCACACCTGTGGAACTAAGATCAGAAGCTGGCCCACTGTCCTTTTACTCTTATAACTTGTGCTTCCATTTATGTTCCAGAAGAGGGAGAATTGTTTTGGGGAGCCAGGAACCCATGCAAATCTCAGGGCTTGGTTTTTGAAGGCACTCAGCCTTTGCCTAAGCCTGTCCCCATTGAGGTCAATGAGAGAACTCCCACTGACTTCAATAATGACAGGTCCAATGAATCCAATGAAGTGAGCTGTAGCTCTCGAAAGCTGATGCTCAGATAAATTTGTTAGTCTCTAAGGTGCCACAAGTACTCCTTTTCTTTTGACTTCAATAGGAGCAGTCAGGCCTCTGCTAAGCACATGTGAGAAACCCACCCCAGATCTTCTTCTGCTTTTAGAGCCTCGCTTTTATAACACGATGCAAAAGCTATAAGCACATGTGTCTGGTTCTCAGACCATCTGTGGTCAACTCGTCCCCACTGCTCTTTTTAAAAGCACTGCATCTGACTGGGTCTCTCTCACATGGGCTCACTAGTGACTCATCCAGTATACAGAGAGGCTTTTGTGTGAGCCTGCGTTGCATTAAAGAGTGGGAGCAAGAAGGTATTTTATGTAGAGGGAGGATCAGAATTTGATTTTGTATCTCCTATGTCAAATATCCAAAGGCACCATTTTTTTATTTTATTGCTATAAATTGGAGCATTTTGTTAGGCAGCATAATGCTGTTTCTAATCAAAGAAAACCAAAGCCTCTTTCGTTAATTTAACTTAAGCACTCAATACATGCAAAAGTTCACAACAAAAATATGATGACTTTGTCCAGGAATGTGCTGGCTTCCTTTGAATCCTTGTCTTTTCTCTACGTGGTAGGCAGTTGTGGTTCTTTAACACAATGAAAAAAGTTTATATCTGTGCGAGGCATGCGGCTCATAAGGCCGAAATGGTTTGGAAAACTTTCCAACGAGAGACGCTACATTTATCATAATTAACACACACAGGGGCTGCTTCTGCTCTCCCTTACACCTGTTTGATACTGGGGGGGACTCCACTGGTTTCAGTAGAGCCAGGTAAAAATGAGAGAAGAATCACACCACTGATGGCTTTACTCCTGATTTACAAGTGGGTGACTGTGATCGAAAGCAGGCATAGGGTGATGGAGAAAAAGAAGCAAGCTCTGGATTTGTAGCTAGATTAATAAACAAATAATTTGGTCAGGCAGACCAAGAATGGGACCAGCGGTGAGGAGCTCCTGCATTCTAACTGTGGCTCTGACACTGGTGCTGTGTGTGGGCTTGAAGTCTCACTGAACACCAGCCTCCCCGTGTGACAAGCTGAGATACTCAAAGTTACTGCCTGACTTCCTGGGGATGTGCAAGACTCTATCAGTTAGCGTCTGCGTAGTGCTGTGACAATTTGGGCCTGATTCTGCGTTGCCACGAGCCTCGTGCATTCATCTTCACCCATGCAAAATGGGTGTTATGCACAACCAAAGCCGAACAATAACATTTTGCACTCGTAAAACTAAAATGCCTTGTTGGGACTGTGTTCTTATGTCAGGATAGCTCACGTGCGTTAGTTACCCCAAGGTTAAGAAGCGTACACCCTTGTTAGCAGTGAAGACAAGGCCTCAAGGCTGTGCTCCTGTCCTACTATGTTGGGAAGAAGTGCCAGCTGCAAAAAGGCTGCCCGCCCTTTGAGTTCCCACCCCCGGAGCACGGTGAAGGGCGTGCCGGGTGGCCAGTTCACTCCACAATTCTCCAGCCCTGGAGGAGAATTCAGACTGGCTTTAGTGAGCCTTTGCTCCCAGGAGATCCCAGCGTAGCTCTACAACTGCACGGGACACTACAGAACTGCAGTAAACCAAGAATCATAGAATCATAGAATATCAGGGTTGGAAGGGACCTCAGGAGGTCATCTCATCCAACCCCCTGCTCAAAGCAGGACCAGAAACCGACTAAACAACTAAAGATGCTGATGAAATGGCTGTAAGGGAAGTGCAGGGTTCACTAAATTTCTATGGCTTGTAGGTTGTAATGATCTGGCTAGTGTATCACTGCCATCTGCTGGATGGAATCAGAGCCACTCCACTATGTACCATATACCCTATATTGCTATAAATTAAAGGAGACTGCTCCTGTAGCTCAACTGGTGGAGGCATGGGTTTTTGGAGTGGGAGGATCTGGGTTTTGTCCCTGCTATCCATATGAATTGCTAAGTGGCCAGGGGTGTTCAGCAGAGCAATAGGGCACTGTACTGGGACTCAGGAGACCTGGAGTCTATTCTCAGCTTCGCTGCTGGAAGACCTCGGGTAAGTCTATGTGCCTCAGTTTGCCCATCTGTAAAAGGGAGTTAATGATACTGACCCCCTTTGTAAAACACTTTGAGCTACTGATGAAAAGAGCGAGGCTTTATCATCGTTACAATATTGAGGAGTGGAGAACAAATCTTTCAGCCTACAGTGTGCACTGTTCTGGGCCTTTTTTTTTCTCCTCCTTTCTGTTGTCTTTGTGAAATCAAGACAGAGAATGGAGTCGAACCCTTGCAACTCAGGCCAGGCAGTCGCTTCTAGAATTACAGGCACCAGAATAAAAACGTCACTTCCCCAAACGGCGAGCGCCTTATCAAGGGGGTTTTAAAGTCTCAGCACAAAAACTGAACTATTCAGAGGCAGGAAGAGAAAAGGCCTTCAATCCCTCCTTTTGTTAGCAAGCAAAATCAGGGCCTGTGAAAGGCAAGACTCCACATATGGAAACTGCCTTCTTTATAGCCAGGCTGAGCGCAGGGAGGGAAAAAACAGAGGATTCTACATAGTCACCAGGTCGAGTCTCTTAGTCACTCCTTGATGAGACGGTCTCTTATACACAAGTCTCTCAGAGATACTTGCATTATTTTGAGGGCCCTACCACTGACGGCTATCTTCCACTCTATGCTTGCAGAGATAATGCCTTTGTATCTCCTTTCCCACCCCGCTGTATATCAATTTTCATGGTTGGCACAGGCCTTCTACACGGTCTGTGCCCCACCCCCCCATTGATGGGCAATGCCTGATGCAGCTAATGCCACGCCCGGAAACGTTGTTGACTATGTTGCACCAGCTCACTCCCAGACACAACAGTCTTCTGAATTGACTTGCCAAGGTAGGGGTCAAGGAGCTGGCTGGGGAACAGAAAAGGTGTAAGACATCTGAGTTGACCCTTTGCTTTCAGATGTGGGGAGGTCATGGTAGCCACTAAAAATGGCTAGCTCGGGGGATTTATCCTCACTCCAATGGCTTCTCAGTTCTGCTATGTCTGAACAGCCAGCTCCTGGCAGTGCTCCTGAAGGGCTGGAATCAGTTTTCGCATTGCTGCAGTAATAAGATTGGTGGGAACAGCAACAGCTAGAACAATTTCCACAGTATGGGTTTGAGTACGCTGACTCGTCTCTTGCAGACACCTGCGTATTAATAAACGGCAGCCTGGACAGCTGCAGAAGTCAGTTCTGTTATTCTGCGGCCATATAACTTCTTGATGCTCTCCCCGCATTGCTTGCAAAAACCTGTGGACAGCAGCTTTGGTGTTATCACCAAAGTCTGCAAATGATCCTGCAAGCATAGCTGGCTACTTCTCTGCTACCCTGAAATCAATCCCCCATAGAATCATAGGATATCAGGGTTGGAAGGGACCACAGGAGGTCATCTAGTCCAACCCCCTGCTCAAAGCAGGACCAATCCCCAATTTTTGCCCCAGATCCCTAAATGGCCCCCTCAACGATTGAACTCACAAGCTTGGGTTTAGCAGGCCAATGCTCAAACCACTGAGCTATCCCTCCCTGATGACTCCCAATAGCCTCAGGACTATCAGCTGTTCAACCTCATGCTTTCTTACTAAGTGATCAGAAAAGACAATGATGAAGGTGAGCTGTGGAAACATCTAAGACACCTTGTAAGTGATCAGGAAGTCAGGCCTTCAGGTTACCCTGAGGTGGAAACAATGGTTGCACAAGTGATTTGTATCCATGTTCCAGGTGCGGAGCACTTCCTTAGCATTTGAGAAGGTGGATCAAGAGGTGGATTTTCTGGAACACCATCCTGTGTTTCTCTCTGTCCAGGTGGCAGATTTAAACAACATGGTGCTAAGGATGTCTGTGCCTTGTCTACACTCCAGCATTCCTACCTTTCCTCCCACTGGTGGTGCTGCACCAACGGGAGCAGCAGTGGAAAAATTTTAGGGGGAAAAAAAAAAAGGCTAGTGGAGACAAGGCCCCAGGGTCAGACCCTTAGCTGGTGTAAACCAGCATCACGCCATTGCCTTTGCTGCAGCTACACCAATTTACAGCCTGGAGGATCTGACCCTCTGAGCCTAATGAAAAGCCTTATTCGTTTCAATGCAATGAGACCCCAGGGGACTGTTCTAGCTGCGAACAGACATTCTAGCATCTCACCATTTTCCTCAGGTCCCCTGGTCTCCCTGCTCTGTCAGTAACACCGGATTGAGTTGTACTGGGTTGCTGCTTCTCTGACCTAGCCCTTTCCTTATTGATTTGGGAGGTCCACTAGGGTCCTCTTCTCGCACCTATTCTTTTTAATATTCATCGGCTCCCTCCCGGTCCCATTATACTCAGATCTGGCCGTGATTAACATACATGTGCTGAGGACACATTCATTCCCTGCGCCCTTACTGAGGATCCCTAATGAGCTGGATGGGCGTGGAGCGGTCCATCTTACTTTGTGTTTGGGACACGGCGGTCCGGATGATGGAGGCATTTTTAAAACCCCCCAGTGCCGATGAAACAGAATTGCCTTCAACTGCTGTTCCCCATGGTTTGATTATGGGTTGTCTGTTGCCCCCACCCTCCTGCACACTAATTCCTTTTGATCAACTTGCTTAGGTTCTGGAGGCTAAACTCAGAAACCTTGATGTCCCCATTCATTTGGCCATGTCATCCAAGGTACTCGTTAATGTCGTTATTAAGCACACCCTCTTTCATCTTCATCCTATCTCTAGGCAGTGTCTTGTTATTTCAGCACCGTGTGATCTATTCTGGCACATGCCTCCTTCTCTCATTGGGGAAGCTGAATAAGTTACGTTAGAGCTGGAGGAGGCTGATGGAAAGACTGGTCAGCAAAAACCTGATGGTGCTATGTCTGGGTGATAGGAACTAAACCATCCTACCCCTCTGTGCTTTCTTGCAGGTCTTGAAAGCCCTCAGCTAGCTTCATGCCACACAGCCTCTTGTTTCCAACATTCTCGCTGTGGATAAGACGCGTTGGCTCAAGCCCACTCCGGTTGAAGGCAAAGCGTGTTTTGCTGTTGACTTCTGTGGCAGCAGGAGTGAAGCCTTTATATGGCTTTGCTGTTGGCTCAGTGAGTGCCTGCAGAATGCTCATCATTGACTCTGCACCTAGCCAATTGTTACGTTAAGCCTTAGCTGGTCACCTGTCCGAATTCTGGATGCCGACTGAAATGTGCTGGGTGATGCGCACACACACACAATGCTCTTCATTTATGGAACCTCCTGCGTGTGGTGCCTTTTTTTAAAAATCAGTATGGAGCTGAAACAAGCATTCTGGGGAGACCTTCATGCATGCTGTGGAAAAATTTTCATGAATGTTTGTTTGAATTGTTAATTTAATGAATGCACTTTGAGTGTATTTGCCCCTCTGTTGCATTCACTTTTAATCACTGAGTTTACTGGGATAAATGTTTGCAGAAACCATGAATGTTAAAGGGCTTTTGGAGCATACTGGTGGCAAGTGAATTTGTGTGTGTCCCCTGAAACACGACTCAGAAGCTATGCTCATCCAGTCAGGAAACAGAAACCCTGGGACCTGTGCATCCAATGAATTTGAACCAACACAGATCAGCTTTCAAATAGTAAATAATCACAGCAAATTGCTCACAAGCTACAGAATAAGAATTATCTGCTGACATTATTGGGCAAACAATTTCAAAAAACAAATGCCTTCAAGGAAACAGTAAGTTGCTTGCAGACAAGTCAAATATCATATTTGCTCCACTCTCATTCTGGGTAACCGATAGCCTTGTACGATAATTAAGGCAGATATTAAACCAAAGCATGCCAACTGATTTGAAAATTAGAAAATACTCTCAGTGTATCTGGTTTCCCTCTCGTTTACATACTTGCATAAACCGGCAATGCCTGATCATGTTTGTACGCACATGTGTAGACCAGACTTAACATTAGATGACTTGGAGCCAGGCCATTGGCATGTGGATACAATTACAACACTCTCTCCTTTGGCATGGGCATTTTCTTGACGACTGAGGAATATGGCATGAGTTTATTCTATGTATTGGGATTACATTGAGATTGAAACCAGAACATAAAATGTAGAACTCGGCTGGGCTGAATGTTGCAAAGCTATTCTGGCTTTCTGCAGCTCAAGAACCATGCTCAAAGCCATGAATACTTTGCATCAAATGTCAGTGGAAAGAAAGAAAACTCCCCAAAAGGCAAAAACATTTTTCTCCCCAGGAATGTAACTGTTCTCCATGCTGTCATCTTGCATCCTGCCCAGTCATTGTGAGGAATGTTACGTCTTTTGAAGGGAAATGTCATAGATGTACTCCCTTCCTTAAAGGAGTCTTTCGGGGAAGTACCTGATGATAGGAGGCAAATAATCTGCAGCTGACATTATGATTTTACTTTTCATTCGGTTTCATCGGGGAGAGTGCTTCACTACAAGAGGCTGTTGAGTCAACAAAATGTTAAATTCATCCCTGCCGTGAACTGAGTCAAACCGAGGATGGATCTGGCTCAGATCCCTAGTGCTGACAACGCAGCAGATGGAATTATTTCTTGTGAAACAATAGCCATTGTCAATTTAGCCCTTTCTTCTCTCCAGGAAACATTTAAGAACAATCTGCAAACATAGAGCCAGGTTCTCATACCCTTGCTCAGGCTGTATAGAAACTTAGTCAGCAAGCGGAGTCTTATTTATTTCAATGAGACTGTGGATGAAGGAAGGTGCTGCTCAGTGATCCTGGTACCATTCACCAGATCGCTCAGCTGTTTCTAGTCTTTGCATTATTCATGGAGTTAGAGCTTATTTTGTGCCAGCGTTTGCCAGGATTCAGCCCCAGCACCTCTTCTGTCAGTGGGGTGTAGGGTGTGACCTCACATGGATGATACGTGCGAGTTCATGCTGTGCAGAGCACACCATCATTATTGCTTGAGCTCTGGCATCTCTTTCTTTACAAATTAAGCACTGCATGTACCATTCACTTCAGCTATGGTTGCACCTAGAGGCCCTACCCATGATTGGGGCCACACTGTACACACGCTTAGTAAGGGATCAATCCTGCCCTGAGGAGCTCACAATCCAAACAGACAATACAAAGGGCAGGAGAAAGGAAATATTGTTATCCCCATTTTAAAGATGAGAGACTGAGGCCCAGATAAATCAAGTGACTTGCCCAAGGTCACACACAAATGCCTTGGCTTCAAGGCCTTCATTCCATTAAGTATTTGAGATTCACCACCTTCTTTTAGTCAGCTAAGTCACATGGTATTGCTTCTACTCCCTGATTGGAAGACTGAAACATTTTAAACAGAATGACAAATAATTAATAGAAAAGAATTAAACTGCTGATACAAATTGTTGGACAAATAATCAGTTGTGAAAGTTTGAGGTTTTACCAATATTTTCACGAGTGCTGAGCAGGATGGATACACTCTTCAGAACATAAGAATGGCCATACTGGGTCAGACCAATGGTCCATCTGGCCAGATACTTCATAGGGAATGAACAGAACACAATTATCAAGTGATCCACCCCCTGTTATCCAGTCCCAGCTTCTGGCAGTTGGAACCCAGAGCATGGAGTTGTGTCCCTGATCATCTTGGCTAATAGCCATTGAGGGACCTGTCCTCCATGAATTTATCTCAGACAATAAATCACAGCAAACCGAGTTCATCACTTTTAGTTACAAATCACATTTTGTTTTATTCTACCAGTTCTGAACACAAGTTTCATTTTGTACAATAAGATTTTATATAACATTTCATCCTTTAATGTAGCTCAGCAATGAGTCTTACTGAGGCTCTCTTCTCATGGAAAAGAGCAGCATATTGGAAAGATGGAAGTCTGCATCTGGTTAAATTGTGCAAAACGGCATAATGGTATAGTACAAGCACACTGGGAAATTAGAGAGATGGTTTGAAAAATAAGTGGTTTATAATGGGAGTTAGTTCTTGTTTCAGGAGTTATATGATTAAAGTAATGGTATGTTACGATACCAATTCTCTCTGAACTAGTATAGCCCACTGGAATATGGTCTGTAACCAAGTGGTACAAAAGTAAAAGTGTTTTGCCTGTGTTGGGGGGAAGGGGGAAATGCAATTTTTGTTAAGTATGGTTCGTTGAAAATCCCTAGCCAGTGGCAATTCCGAATTCCCAAAGGGCTGCAACATAGGGTATGTCTACACAGCCACTGGGACTGCACTTCCCGGCTAAGGTGGACTAGCAGTGCAGCCAGGGGTAATGAACACAGCAGCTCAGACTATCTGCCTGAGTACAAACACACCTGCGCCCCTGGGTGCATACTCAGGTAACGAGTCTGAGCCAGCACCCATGCTACCCCTGGCTACACTGCTATTTTTAGTGGGTTAGCTCAAGCAGAGCTACTGCACACCTCTATTTGAGCTGGGAAGCATGGTCCCAGCTGCAGTGTAGACATCATGTACAGTTTTGCTCTCCTCAGCAACCAGCTGATCTGTTTACCGGTGTTGGAAGTTGAAGATACAAGAGTGCTCTTGGCTGGGAAGCTCTAGGTCATTGAGTATCTCCTAGCTGCTGAAAGTGCTGCTGATGGTTATAGGAACCGGAGAGCAGGCGGCCGAGCTACCAGTGGTCTCAGAATGTAACATGGTATATAGGGTATGTAACACTCATATAGGGCCCAATTTTGCCATCCTCGCTCATGTTAATTGTTTTCAGTAGGATTAGCTGTGGTGAAAGGCACTACTCATCCTGAATAGGGGCAGCAGGATTGGGCCCATAGAGAAAGTATTATCCCTTAGCTTGACCACAAGATTGGGCGCCAGGACTCCTGGGTTCTATTCCCAGTGCTGATACTGAATTGCTATGTGACCTTTAGCAACTTATATTAAGCTCGCTATGCCTCACTTTACCCATCTGTACAACAGGTATCTTACCTAATTCATAGACATGTTCTGAGCCTTAAGCCTTGGTTCATATTGGGCTTCCGGTGCTTTTTATATGAGCATCCCAAAGTTTTGTGGGCTAGATTCCCCACGGATGAAAGCAGGCGCCACTCCATTGATTTCAACAGGCTCATGGTCACTTTGGCCAGTGGTGAATATATTATACTGATGTCAATAGAGCTACAATGAACTAATTTGACCCCATACCTCAAGCACGTCATACAGCTTGCTTCTTAGTGTTATGCAGTGGGAGGTCTTCAAATTGAAGAGATCTTGTCAA
The DNA here is from genome assembly GCF_015237465.2 of Chelonia mydas. Taxonomy (NCBI): domain Eukaryota; kingdom Metazoa; phylum Chordata; order Testudines; family Cheloniidae; genus Chelonia; species Chelonia mydas. The sequence goes on along the minus strand of NC_051250.2, from coordinate 4,550,597 downwards.
AAGATGATTTCTGTACTAGCCATCTCCTCGTTTAATTTGAATGAGCTTGATATGAAGCAGGGAATTGGGCCTCCCACCTCCCAAGTGAGCGCCCTAACCATTGTCCATTATACAGAGTGGAACAGCTCCAAAAGAAGAGAGTGACACAACAGCAGAAATTGACTCAATCGCGCGGCGGTTAGATCAGTCACTTGGGATGTAGGAGACCTAGGTTTGAATCCCTACTCCAAATCAAGCAGACTAGGGTGTTGAAGCTGGCCTCCCCACATCCTCAATGAATGCCCTAAGCAATTTCACCATAAATTTCATCCTGGACCCAAGAAACCTTCCCAACAAAATTTTTCCTAGAAACCAATACATTTCTATGAAAAGTTTCCATTTCTACAAATTGGCATTTTTTGGTCAAAAAATTCCCAGCCAGCTCTACCTAAACTGTGATAATTTTACACCAAGTATCACCATGCAAACAGACTCTCTTCTAGTGCTCAGGTTTCATTTCCATTCATATAACCAAGGCTGGGGGGAAAAAATTCTCTCCAGAATCCCTGACCAGCAAATGAAATGGATTTTGGCAGCCCACGGGGCTAACACAGCTAACCCACATGCACACAGGGATCACTGCTGCCTACTCTGTGCATGCCATGTACATTGGTAAACCTAATTTTCTCCTCTCCTGCTCTTTCAAAGTGAAATTGATCCATGCAGATGTAACCCACCCCCATTCAGTATGACACCTGTCCCCCTGTAGTGGCAGGTGGTCCACATAAGTGGTTGATGAGTCTCTCCTTAGCTGAGAGAGCTAGATTTTTGTAGCCAAGGCACTAGAAGGTCACACATTAGCTCTGAGCCCCCAGGTTCAATACCCACTGCTAATGACCCACCACCGGCATGCAGCTTATGCACCACTCAGGTCTCACCTGTCGTCTGTTTTTAAGATTTAAGTGAAGGCTAGGTTTCACCCAACTCTTTCACATGATCATATGAACCAGTCAGCATGAATCATCAGGGCCAGAAATTTCCAGGGCCATATGCCCTGACCCCTTAGCTCCCATCTTCACATCATTCCCACTCTTCTTGGTTTTTTTTTGTTGTTGTTGTTGTTGTTTTTTTTTTAATTTCCTCATTTCTTGACTGTATTCAGGGATGGTACCCTCCCTGGTCACATCTCCCCGGCAGCCTGTGCCACTGCCCAACTGATCTTATGGTTCAGAACTGTTTTCTAAACATCCCTGGGCGATATTCCATTTGCTCAGGAAGAAGGGAACGTCAGAGGGACATCTCACAGGTATAGGATCTCAGAGTACTTACCAGCAGGGAGGGACGGAGTGATGGGCAGTCTACGGCAGCTAGATACAAAATGGCTGTTCTAGGGCTGCAGCTGCTGACCCTCTCAAATTTAAAGAGCCAGTAATCAGAAAAGCATGCTGGGAAAGGCTAGTGAGCCTATACTGGAAACCAAGTGATTGCAGAGGAAATAGTTACTTGAGATGAGCTGAAGTCCCATCTTTGTAAGGGCCAGGAATGTGGGTGGAAGACACCCTGGGCTTTCTCAAGGCTGGAGCCTGGTGGTTTTGCAATAGTTATGTCCCTGTGATGCAATGTTTTTTATAGATGTTCTTTGTATAGAGGTACTCTGAGCATCCTGCACTGAAATCTTAGTATGGCTGCACTTTGGTATCCTACCTCAGTATCAGGCTGTTCTCTGATCTGTAGAGAGAGCTAGGTTCTATGCTCCACTCTGTCACTCACTCCTTGTGTGACCCTGAGCAAATCACTCAACTTTCTCTGTGCCTCCTCTATCTCACCTATGAAATGAGGAGGAGGATGGTCACCTGGCTTTGCAAAGAGATTTGAGACACATTGATAAAAATAGCTACAGCTGATTACAAGATTTTGACTGAGAATTTTTGCTACCAAACTGAGTTTGCTTTGAAAAATATCATTTTTCATGGCAAAATATCATTTATGATTGAATTATTTTTCCTTTTCTTGTACAGGGAATTGCACAATTAAATGGTCTCATTTCATATTGACATTTCAGTTTTGGTTTTTGAAAATGGAAAATTTTCAAAATGTCAGATTTTTTGTTTTCCTGCCTTTCCCTTGCTGTTTTCCTTTTTTGGGGGGAGGGGGCCACCAAACGCAATAGAAACTCTGAAACTTTTCCAAAGTTGGAGAAGTTTTGAATATTTACAGTGTGAAAAAAGTGGAAAGAAAATAAACACATCATTCCGCCTAGCACATTCAGTGGCCAAAGAAAGTTTGTGGGGGGGGGGGAGGGGAATCCAATTTTTATTTTATTTTAAAAGGTCAGTTTTCAAAATCTTACCCACAAGGAAAAATCTCAGTTTGAAATGAAAATTTCGATTTGAATCAAAATCCTATGAAAATTTCCTTTCAAAAATTTCTCCTGAAAAATTTCAAATGACAGTTTTCCAGCTGAAATTTTTCCTAGAGAAAAATGGTTTTTCTGACTCACTGTATGTGTAAGGGAATATGAAAGTTTTGTGTTTGTGTCACTGCACAGACTGCGCCCCATTTAATGGATGACTGATCATTTACCAGGTGTGATGGTGGCACTGCCAATCAGATGCACGCTGCAAAATGTGGTGATGAACTGCTTTCCTGTTGGTGACCATAGCTAGATTATAAATAAGCACTGTCTCCTGCACCAGCCATGCTGACAGACTCCTTCAGCACCATTCCACTCTTCCACTCCCTCCTCAATAGGCTGGCTGTAATCAACATTTGCAGACTCCATGAGTCAAGCATGCTCAACACCACTTCAAAGCAGAAAGACAATCAAGGCCGCCTTCTGGCATTTGATATATGCAGATCCTGGTAGCATGTGACATTGAGGAAGGCCAGATCACACAGTAAAATGTGAGTTTTGTGGAGAGGGGTATCCTTTGTGCATAGAATTCTTTATTTCTAGCCAAGGGTTTTCCACAGCAAATGGGCCTTGCTTACAATTATTAAATGGTCACCCCACCAAAGTGTAGCCAGCTCACAAATAGGGTCATTTTCATGAGCAGACTCCATAACAAACTTCTGGACTAATGGATTCAACTGAACCAGAGAAAATGTCATTGAGCAGGACCCCAGATATAGATTGTGATCGTCTCTGGATGCAAACATTTTTATCAATATGTGTAACTTTCTCAGTGCAAGTTAATCTTAGTTGACAGTGAACGCTGCCCTCTGTCCAAACACTTGACAAGGTCACATGACAAGAAAGCCAGGGAGATCTGTGACTGACAAGGTCACATGATCACTGGGTGACCCTGCCAGAAAGTCTGAATATAACTGACACTTTACCCAAAATGTTTAAATAGACAGAATCCCTGTAGAAAACTTGTGGGGCTGGGGGCAGTTGAAGAGGGCTGAGGGAAATGTGTGTAGAATACGACAATGTCGTTTATATGCCAGAGGAGTCTCTGATACAATTTTTTTCCTTCCTAGAGCTCACCGAACAGAATAATCCTGGCAAGGTGCAATTTCCAAAGCCCTGGGAGGTGACGGGAAAATGTTCACCATTATTTTCATCTATGTAAACAAAATTACTAAGGATGCAGAAGGCACAAAATTACTAGTTACAGTTCACTGTAGAGTCACATGACCAGAATTCACTGGCAATAAAGCACCTTTGACACATTAACACATTCAGCTTTGCCTTCCCTCTCTCTGTGATCAATTTCAGCTCACACATGGTGATGCAAGGCATGCCAAGATAACGGTTTAATGGAAGGAACGTGCCCAGATTATGCCTAGTTAAGGAACACTCAGTGTATGATTCTTGCATCATGTATGCATGATCCTTACATTTTTAGCTGTAGGAGGCCTGATAGTGCTTTCTCGGAGCAAACCGAAATCCACATACATTATCCAAACCATCATTTGCATGCCAATTTGGAAATGTCTTGACCTAACAGCAGTCAGTAGCACGCAGGAAGAAAATGTTTGATATATGTCAGGCTCTCTCTCTCTCATGTTTTGAGGCCAGGTTCCTTTATAACTAGACATCCTGGAGAATAAATATTGACTTCCAACTAACCTGAAAAATCTGAATTTTTACAAATTCAAGATAGGGACAAAAGGGGAGAAAAAAATCTATGAAAATAACAAGAGTCTATTTTTCACACTGGTCCAGAACAGCAAATGCACCAATGAAAACAAACAATAGTCCTGCATCATTTTCTTTATAACTTTATTTTCAGAGATCTTGTGCAGAAAAATATAGTGGTTATTTTTTTTTTGAGTGTGATCAGATTCTGACATATTTTCACCCAGCTTTGTTATCCCAGTGGAGACTGCTTATACAAGTTTTACAAGTGGTGAGAAAACTCCAGCAAAGGAGAGTGATATCAGACCCAGAGCTCTCTCTCTGTTAACAAAATATAAACACAAAGATGTATCTTCCATATAGGGAAAAGGGGAAAAAAATATAATAGCACAATCCAAGCCAAACAATCCATCTGATAATTTACGACATTCAAATACATTTCACACCATACTATGATATTTCCAGAGCCAACTGCTGCATTCTTACTGAGGCAAAACTCCCAGTGGCTCCTGGGGGAGTTTTGCCTGTATAAAGAATGTAGCATTTTCGTTTTTCACAATACAAGTTTGATGCCCACAGGCTTAGAGGAATTTAAAAAAAAGTGATTGTAAATTAGGTGAAATCGGCCAGTGGGAAAAAAGAATAGACATTTTGGATTAGATTTTCATTAGTACTCAGTACCCACAATTGAGGACAGATTTTTCTAAGTGTCCCACTTAGACACCCAAAATGAAGAGATCAACGTTTTTTTTTTTTCAAAAGTTCTCAGCGCTCATTAGCTCCCATTGGGAGGGATTGGAACTACGGTATGTTGTACCTTAATGGAAAAGCTGGCTGAAATCTTTAGAAAATCTCGCCCCTTATTCTTCTAAATTTTCTTTTTTAATTAGGCCCATTAGCAAGTGACGACAAAGGCCATTTCTTCTAGGATATACACGAGGCACATGTGTTAACACATGATGGGTTCCCCATTCTGTCGCTGAAAGGAACCCACTTGTAATTGGGGAACAATGCATCACAAAAGTGACCACTGCTCGCTCAATGGATTTGATTCTACCAGCCCAATGTAGACTTTGCATCTTGGTTTTCACCAGCAATCGTTAACTGTCCACTGATGGCAAACAGAAGTGAATCGTTTGGAATTCCTCTGGCTTTAAGGGTTATCATAGGCTAATGATTCTGCATAAATTGAAATGCTAGCCATAGAACTTGATGGATGTTTGAAGCATGTTATATTTCTCATGCTGGGCGCAATGCTTTAGTGGTGTCACAGGAGAACGTTGCCTTTGGAACAGTTTAACCAATGGCAGCAATTTGCTAAGGTTGTGGTGGCATTTTTCAATGTGTTACAATGGAGAACTCTTAGGAGATAAAGTTGAATTTCAAGCAGCCCCGGTGATATAAGGTAGAGCATTCACTATCCAATCTCCTCTCTAATTCACCATCACTTGGATGCCAATTCTGCCTCTTGCTGCTGCTTTTCTTTCCTTACTGATGAGGTAAGTCCCCCTACCCAAAACAGGAAGACAAACATTTTAGGACAAGCCTGGCCTATTTATTAATGTTCAATTCATTGTGAAAGTTTAAACGCAGGATATGGAAGATACATCCCCACAGTGTCATAGGCAAGGATGAAATTTTGCTGCCCAGCAAACACATCTAGGGCTGAAGGCAAAGAAAATGAAATGTTAGTGGATTTTCTCTGATCTCAGTCAGCTTTGCAATTTTTCTTTCAGTATACCTGTAACAAAATTCATAGAATTCAAGTAATAGGTTTCAAAGTAACTCCCAGGGGGTGACAGTAACAAAAAACTGCAGCATTGTGTACGAACCAAAACGACAGAGATTTGTACACACTGAACTGATATATGTAATTAAAGTTACATTCCCTTTTAATTGAACTGGCCATTTTAGGGTAGCACAACAAAGATCGTAATGAAGCATTTGGCAAGGCTACCTCCCCGCATTTAGTATATTAGATTGCAAAGCCACTATTCCATGTGGGAACTCTTTCATTGAAAAACCCTGCAGTGGTGGACATAAGTTTGTTTGTATTCAATGATTCTCCTTTGAGAGATCCATGAAATTTCCATCTTGGTTACCTTTCCCCTTCCTACGGGGAACTTCCAGCTTATTGTCCTGGTCTAATGAAGTGCAGACTTCACCTGGACAGCCCCACAAATGGCTCCTCTCGAATGCAATGAATACAAATACTTGACCTCATGAGCCATGGGGCAGCAATTAGTTTAAGCAGGAGGTTTGTGTATCACTTCAAAAGTCTTAATCCGTGCGGTCAGCCCTGGCACGGTATTTGCCAGAACCTATTGAGTAGTCTTAATGAGTTTGCAAAGCAAGCTTTCAATACATTTTGGGTTGCTTCAAATGCTTTAAATGGCATAGTCTATATGGTATTGTGCAGCTTTAGAAAGGCCTAGGCTTTAAAAAAGTATGGCCCCCTTTCACAAGGCAGACAGAAACCATCTTTAGACCCGGGGCCCTTAACGTTTTGCATATCAATATGGCTCTGGCTGAATGTAGCCACTCAGCTGAGAAATAGGGTCACTATCAGCATTTCTAGGCTTTCACAGGCACTTGGGAAACTTTAAAGCCCTTCGTGGAGAATAATTTGGTCGAATGTCGTGGCTGGAAACAAAACCTAAACAAGCAAAGTGCAGTCCATCATGTGGTGCTGCCAGCGAAAGTGACAACAGGCTCCAGCAGCTCTGACATCCAACCCGAAGCGGGTTGGTGGAGAGGGCACTTCCCTTTCCTTGGGCTGCTCACCTTGGCAGGATTTGCACACTTGGGGGAGGGCAAGTTTACGAGGTGCTGGGCACCTGCTGTTGGGGCTGAGCACCCTCAGTTCCCCCTGGCTAGAGGGTGCTCAGCAGCACCTGGGATCGGGCCTCATTTTGGCATGAATTTTCAAAGGAGTGGGGGTAGGGTATGAGGGGAGGAGAGAGAGATTCTTCTGTGGCCCTTTGTACAAAGCCAGACAAAACCAACCATACGAAGCTGTAGAATTACTTCACGGGAAAAGCTACGGAAATGGGGGAAGATGCCATTTACGTGCAGCCTGAACCGCTCTCTGCTTCAATTGCCTCTTCAGGGCCATATCCTCAGCTGGCCTGAAATCACTGTAGTTCCACTGAAACCAAGGGAACTGCTCTGATTTACCCCAGGTGGGGATCTAGCCTTCCGAGCGCCGCACAAAATTAATTCAGATTTTCTTTGTTGTTTAACCTACCACAGCGTCTTAACCAGGTACAAGGCAGCTACATTGGCTTTAGAAACTGACAGGAATTTAAAGCAGGGCAAAGACAATGCAAATTAGAAGTCATGTCTATTTCCAAGGTATACCAAAAAAAGTTCACGTTTCTCTCTCCATCTCTCAATATATAAATAGCTGAGATGTTTGTGTTCAACTTAGACCTGACATTGAGTTGCATCATTTTGTGCATCGTTTGTTGCAGCAGTAAACAGATTAGCCTCCTGTCTGAAACAGACTAGAGCGCTGACCGTTAGCTGTGAGTTTAGAGGCTTTAAGCGCCACCCATAGAAAAGAAATGCCACTGAAGAGGATGAAGAACAAAGGGGAGCCTCTTATTGTAGAAAAAGCAAAGAAGTGGGAGAAGCTTTAGCAACATGTATTGCAAACCAACTAAAAACACCCCATGTGAAATGCCAGATGCAAAATCAATCTGGAGAATGACTGGAGCACTAAGGGACGCACTGGAAAGGGCAGAGGCTCTTTGCTTACATTGTATTTGTCAAGGAAAACATGGGCTACCTGAAAGAGTTTAACATTTTTGTTTAACAATGCAGCCGGGACGGTTTGCAACCAGTGGCTTGACACCACTGAAACAGCAAGTCAACCTTATGCCTTACAGGATAGCCAGCATTGAGACTATGTTGTACTGGAATCAAATGGATCTATCACATAGTACAAAACCGTGCAGGGCCTTGGGGCCCTCCAAAATCATGTAATGAACTACTTAAAAAGACAAACAAGTCACTAATAAGATTATGAAAGGTTAACAAAGTGTTTTTTGCCCCTCTTTAATTATGAGAAAACTTGAAACTCATTCCAGCGGCCTCCCATGACTGCCCTTTGTGGCTGCAAATCTGGAAACCGATTGGTAGGCACTGGGCTAAAGGTCAGACTTTATTTGCTATACGTTCTTTGGCAAAATTGTTCCTGGGAGGGGGGAATATTTGTCCTTACTCTTGGAGGTCTCCAACTTTATCACCTGTGTTGCATGTGATACACAATGCAACCGGATCTGGAATATATTCAGAACTACTGCCGCTAATTGTTTTTATTCTTTCAGACTATTTTAAATCAGGAAAAATACACCATTCTCTGGATTCGCTGTTCGACCAGATGTATCATCAAATGCCAGTCACTGCCCAATCTCAGGAAGAAAGCTCGCCTCAATAAAAATCAACATGAGAGATGCAGAGCCAGCTGCAAAATGGGAAAGAGAAAATGGTCAAAGTGCCATTCTGAAAACAGGGCCCCAATCCTGCAAGGTACTTGAGCATGTGTTTAAACTTTTAGCATGTGAGTGGTCCCATTCTATTCAATGAGTGTTTTGACTCAGTTGTTAAGGCCCTGATTCAACAAAGCATTTAACCACCCGCTAAGCTTTAAGCAGGTGCTTAACTCCCATTGAGGTCAATTACATGTAAGTACCAATTTAAAGCTGACTATGTGCTTAAGACGATTTTGCTTATTAGGGACAGAATTAATATTTCCTTTTATTTCAAACTTTGCCAATTTACAGTTCTTCTGTCCAACCTTGTCATATGCTACTTGACCATCCACCAAGACAAATAATATTTGGACTGACAAAGTACCAATAATTTTGTATTCTCCTGGGGAAAAGAGCTGGCAAGCAGATTTTGTGATGTGGCCTAGTAAATTTTTATAACAATTTTGTAGAGCTGCAACTTTTGTCACAATTAATAACGGGAGATTTTTCTACTCTTTTTTGCCCAGAGTTGTCAGTATTGTATGTTCCTGAAACCACACCAGAATAGAATTTTTAATGCAAACAGTTTAGCCAGAAAAGAACTGTGGGTAAAATCCTGGACAACTGAAGTCAATGGGACTTTTGCCGTTAACTTCAGAGAGGGTCAACATTCTACCCTGTGCATTTAAGACACAATTCTGCTCTCACTGAAGTCAATGTTAAAACTCCCACTGACTTCTGAGGCAGAATCAAGCCTTTAAATAACAATAAATCACCCACAGATTTGTATTATTTTGTAGATTCATTGTGTCCTGTTTTTTGCAGATCTGACCGAAACTATCAAACCAGGTAACTGTTTCTAAGGACACCAAACATGACGTAGGTCCAAAATTCAGATTGTCTTTTTTAAAAGGGCTTTTACAAAACTCTAATAGACACAACACTTTATTTTATTTATTGTACATTTTAAGGAAAAAGAGCTTTGGGAAGAGGAGGGCATCCATGTCCTCTTGAAGCATGGGAAACCGAAAACCAAACTTGCAGGGCGTAGGCACTGGAAAGTGAAATTGATAAGAAACACATAGGCCCAGATCATCAAAGGTATGTGGAGGGGAGTTAGGTGCCTTTGAGGATCTAGGCCAAAACTCACTGGCCCAATTGAGTGAAGCACAAAGAAAAACAAATAGCATAAAAAGTAATAGAGAAATAAGATTTTTTTTTTTAAACTGGGGCATGCTACTGGCCCCAATAAAGTCAATGGCCAAAATTCCATTGATTCCAATGGGAGGAGCAAGATCAGTCTCCTAACATGTTATTATCATAAGTCATTAGTGTTTTTAATATACCAGGCCAGAGCCTCAGCTGGTGGAAACCAACCTAGCTCCTTTGAAGTCAATGGACCTACATTGCTGTACAGCAGCTTTGAACCTGGCTGCAGTTGTTATCTTTACAGTGTCCCTTTGCAAGGAAGGCATCCAAGACCTCAACACAGCACTGGTGTCTAGGGCCCTTTCGCCTGCTAATTAAAAGGGTCGGGATTGCTGATTGTGAACATTACAGCAATCTCAGTATAGTCAGAGAAAGAGCAGCATTAGGAGGCCAACTCTGATTTGCAAAGCTTTATTGTGAATCTTAGTGCCTTTGCCACTGCGCGCACACACACACACACACACACTCTCTCTCTCTCTCTCTCACCATCTGAAAACCGTTCTGGTTAATATAGATTAGCAAGATTTATATGGAAGAATATTTAATCTGATCTGGGGTTGGGGGTTTTTTTTGTTTGTTTGTTTGTTTGTTTTTCTTTCTTAAATATTTCTCTCTAGTCAGTAAGTGTACATTTCTCTCCAGGAACAAGTCCGTTATAAATTAGAACATGGGAAGTGTCTTCCAAAAGTTTGCCTTGGACACATCTATGCTAGAGTCCCTGGGAAGTTTGGCACACAATGTGCCAAGGGCCCTGTAGGTCTGCTAAGGGGACTAGTTGTCCTCTCTCCACTGTGGCTTAGAAAGCCATTGGCCTGGTGAGATCTCAGTCCCACCCAAAGTCCTGCCCAGTCATCTGATAGAACTTCATGTTGAAGGGTCTGTAAAACTCCTGCAGGCACTGGATCACCTGCCCGTGGATTTTTGGATGAGGTCGCCCTTTGGACTTCCCCAAACAGCGGGGCCGGCTGCTTCCTTCGGGCTTCTTCAGGCAAGGGAAGCCCTTGGTCTCATTGAAATAGAAGTGTTTGTCCGTCACGACTCTCTTGAGACCCAAAAAGTCTTGCACTCGGCCCATCTCCCCAGCCGGGTCACTCACGAGTCTTTCCCCGCTGACAAAGAGGAATTTTGAAAGGGGGAAGTACTGCAGCCAGTTGTCGAGGTGCTTGGCATAGATGCCGATCCGCACTGCACTCCAGGTGGTGTCGATGAGGCCCGTGCTGACATTCTTGAAGGCCAGAGCCTGGAAGCTGGGGATGGTGGGGTTTTTGGATAGTGTCTGTGTGTAGTCTGAGATGGCCCTGGTGACCGGGTTCCTCACCACCACAATCAGCTTGGTTTCCCTGGACATGTTGTAAATACGTTTGGGAGCCTCCTTGGTCACAAAGTAACTCGGGGTTTTCTCCATCGTGATCTGCCCCTCTAGAGTCCGTGGCATTAGGTTCCTGTGGAAAGGAAAGGACAACAGTAATGACTCAAGTGGATCTGTCCAGCTTTGACCCATTAACATCTTCAGTGATTCGCACCAGTGTAAGAACTAGCTGATAATATCAAGCCGTCAGCCCCCACATGCCAAGCCCAATGCACAGGGAAAATCCTTCATCAAAACTCTTTAAAATCCCTACTTAAGCCCTATTGTGTTGTGCTGCCTACGAGCCATTCCCATCAGGCCCTGATTAGGGTTGTGACTTCTATTTTTTTGCCAAACTGTTTCTTTTGTTACCTCCCTCTCCAACAGACCCCAACCTCATTTCTCTGTTTTGTCCACCTCTGGCATGGCTAGACTTGGGCAAGGACTGTTCTCGGTACTTGTCTACACAGTGCTTAGCACAATGGAGTCCTGATCCTTGTCTGGGGTTGCTAGATGTGACCCCAGTACAGACGGACACACCGAGTGCAAACCCATTGACTACAGTGGGGTTGCATGGGATGTAAGTCAGAGCAAGAACTGGCTTCAGTCTGTAATAGTGCTGACAAAAAGCAAAGTACAGTACGACAATCACATTACTGGTCTTCTCCTGAATTAAGCACACAGGTCAAGGTTCTGATGTCAATGACCTTGGTATAAGATCTGGAGTCACTCTGAGGAGTGTGGATGGGTGGCAAAGGATGATTAGTAGAAGACTTTCTTTTCTAATTAGCTGGTGGGACTCCAGAATGGGTCAGCAATGACCGCGCCTTCCCTTCCATTTGTTCAGCACCTGGCACATTGGGGGCTCTACCAGAAAAAAGTTAAATTATAATGGCGAGCGACGATGTTGCCATCTGAGGCCTGTCCGGGCCCTCTCTTGAATGGGTGGAGAGCCAGGTCCAGTTTAGACTGTCCAATTGTCCACAGCACCAAAGTCATCATCATCTTTGATACTAACTGGCACCATTGTTGGCATCATCAGCAAAAAAGCCAAGGAAAGGTTGAAATGGCTGGGGAGACCAACCTACTATCTGACCCCCAGAAACAGTGGCCACAGGTTCTCACACCACAAAAAAGAACCCCTTTTCTTCCTTTTACCTGCCTTCACACACCAGTTTGTTCATTTAAAACTGCCTGCCAGCTAATAAGACCTGGGAAATGGGGGTCCATTTAGACTCTAATGGGCACTTTGTTTTCTGACAGGCTGGACTTGCTCACTTACAGAGTCCCTTCCAAGATTTCGCTACCAAAACAAAACAGAATGCTGCGTACCATGGTATCGTCAGTAACTCGCCATTGTGTATGTGCATGACTGCCCCCTGCTGGAGGGACTCAGAACTGTTCAGCTTTGTATCATAAACCCAATAGTGCTAACTGGAGCTGGTTGAAGAGATGTCAGTGAAACTTTTCCACTGAAAAATGCCATTGATTCCAAACCAAAAAGTGTGAATAATCATTAGCTCAGTGGTTAAAGCACTCATCTGATATGGAGGATCCCGGTTCCAGTCCCCTCTCTGCCTCATTCAAAGTAATGACTTTAACCTGGATTCCAGAGTGGAAAGGTATCTCGCTTTGCTGTTTTTGTTTTCTTGTGAAAAAATTCCAAAGGCCTCAGTTTCATTCCGTAACAGAATGAAAACAAATTTCAAAACTTTGAAATTCTTTGCAAAATAGATTCACTGCTTTCCATCCAGCCCCAGGGCTAACGTTTAGGAGAGGTTCTCTGTCAGCTCAAAGGGTAAGGGTCTGTATATTTGGATGTGAGTTTGGTCACGGTGGAGTTCTGAGCAACAAGGCTGCTCAGCAAGCCTCAGGGCCACGGTGCTCACCTAGCGATGTGATGGATTCGCCATCACTTGCTGGCTCTAAGCCAAGACTGGATGTCTTTCTGCTATGGCTCCAACAGACGTTATGGGCTCAACATCGGTTCTCTAGCCTGTGTGATGCAGGAGGTCAGATTAGAGAATTAATATGATCCCACCTGGCCTTAAAATCCACAAAAGCCCTCAGGGGCCATGGATTGTGTCACTACTACACAGGGCTGACCTCAGAAGAGCTTTCAAAAGAAGCTAGCATCCTTTTTGTTTGTTTGTTTGTTTCTTTAAAGGAAGCTCAGAAGCTAGAAATTAAGACAAGTTTAGAAAAATGCTGAGTTTCCTTCAAAGAAATCTAGAAGGACCTTTCCACATAAAGAATTTCTGGTTGGAAATTGTTCTCTCTAAGAGCTCAGGGGGTCACATTGCCACTGGGCATAGCCCCACTGAGTACATCCCCCGTGAATTTGGCCCAGGCTTCTTGAAGAGAAGACCCCAGATGTGTCAACGATTGATTTCAGATCGACTCCCCCACAAACCCTTCTCCTTGTCTGAAGCCAAAGGGGCTGCCCTCTTCCTGAGCTGTCAAACTCAGTTTGGTGCCGTGTAAGTCTCAGACACGGCAAGCAGGCCCACGCTGCTTGGAATTCAGGAGGGAAGAATTAATCAGTCTGTCTGCATAAATATCCTCACAGGCGGATGAGGGCCTGAGCTACGTGAGTTTCTGGGGCTGCTCCGAGGACCATCAGAGCTACTTGAAAATAATGAGAGGAGAGGAGAATAAGGAAAGTGAGAGGAGAGGAGTGTGGGGAACCGGGTCTTCAAGGACTTACTCTACAGCACAGTCTTGTAACAGACCTGTCTCTACTGCAAACGTCAAAGAGCGAGAAGCGTTACAGCGCAAACTCTTCCCCGACGGGGGTTTATCAGCCAGGTGTAGCCACACACTTTGGGCTGCACAGGGAGAAGGGAAAGCTCATTCTGTACCACACTGGTTAGCCCAGTTTGGACAGATTCAACTCTGCTAGGCTGTACTAGCATCCCGAGGGGTCAGGGACATGAGGTGACTTCCCATGCGTGCTACTCACTGTCAGCAGCCCAATCAAATTCACTTTATTAAACGTAAGAACATAAGAATGGCCATACTGGGTCAGACCAAAGGTCCATCCAGCCCAGTATCCTGTCTACTGACAGTGGCCAATGCCAGGTGCCCCAGAGGGAGTGAATCTAACAGGTAATGATCCAGTGATCTCTCTCCTGCCATCCATCTCATCTCCACCCTCTGACAAACAGAGGTTAGGGACACCATTCCTTACCCATCCTGGCTAATAGCCATTAATGGACTTAAAGAAGAGACTAAGGTAAAATCTCTCACCTAACTGCACCCTGTCACAATCCAACAGCTACAAAGCGTTTTCAGTCCACTTTCTCTCTTACTGGAGACGGTTTCTCTCTCTCTGACTCATTGCTCAGCAAATCCAGTCTCAAGCCCTTTAACACAAAAGCAAATTTCTCTTATTGCTGCGCCAATAAATATTTATAGGGTGTTCAATCGTTTTTTATTCTTCATTTAGTGAGCTGCAGGTTGTCATTGTAAAGGCTTTTTTTTTCGCTCTTGTGTTTTCCTGATTGGAGTTCCCATCACAGTGACGGATGGAGAACTCCTGGCAATGTTACTGTTTAATCAATAGCTGTAGAGAGGCCAGCTGGGATGCTGTGGGACTTGCCAACAGCACAGTGAACTCCTTCTCTTAAAAACCGTTCAGTTCCCAATTTTGCACACAAAAGGTGTGAGCAAAAATGCAAATAAAACGCCAGATTGAGTCCTGCGCATTCCTTTGCTAATTCTTCTGCCACCCACTCCCCTGACCAGCGCTTCCCTCAGGAAGACAGGAAACGCATGGAATACGCAGCATTTCATTGGACTTGTCCAGTACACACTCCAAGATGGTTTTTCGACAACATAAGACCCCAGCCATTGTTTAAAAATTCAAATGTGCTTTTAGCACATCCTGTCGTCTCTCTGAAATGTGCTGTGGGCGAACTGAAACTTACAGATGATGATAACCAACCCAGGCGAAATAGCTGGTATGAACTGGTGTGGGACCTATGCGGATTTACACGGCTGAAAATCTGGTCCCGTTTCTATTTTTAGGGCAGTGTGCAAATTTAGGTGGGAGGGGGAAATGTTTTGTTTGTTCTAACACCCAGCTAATGTTGTAACAGCACAATGTGGAGTTACAATTGTAAGGATTAAAAACAAAGCAAAATTTTGAAAGGGATATAAAACCCCTGCTCAGAGCATAAGCGAAACAGTCTTGGGACTCAGGAACCCTGGCTTCAATTCCTGCCTCTGCCACTGGTTTGTTAAGAGACCTTAGGCAAGTTACTTCCATTCCCTGTGCCTCAGTTTACCCATCTGTAAAATGGGAATAATGATAACCACCAGAGCTGGATTAACCCATCACTGAGCCCTAGACAAACATACACTTCTGGGCCCCTCTGCTGGCCAGCTAAACTAGATGCTCCCATGGTGTGGGCACATTTATATTAACAGTGTCCTGGCCAGCACAGTTGCACTAGTGATCTATTAACCCAAACACATCTGGCTCCCACCACACAGATGTTGCTTAGTTAACCCTCTTTTGTCCAGGTTAGTCAGTGACTGGCTCCTGCTGCCCAGACACTACCCCACATGCCCACCCACTGGGCTCCTTGGGCCAGCTTCCCCATGTGGGCATTCACGGCAGCTCCCTGTACTGCTAACAGGTCTCAAGACTGTCGTGAGTGGGCAGAGCAGAGGGGTCGGGGTGCTGGAAGTGGGACAAGGCCAGGAAGGCCCAAATTGGGGAGACCTGGTGCAGGAGCCAGCCCCATGGAAGCTGTGAGAAGCAGCACTGGCCGCCCCACTGGCCATTCAGGTTTGACCCCGGGGCCCTGTGTGATGACAGAAGGGAGGCCGGGCCAAATCTGAGCAGGTGGCATTGTGCCAGGGCACAGGGGGTCACAGTGCCCCTTGGGTTGGGCCCCTCATGAATTTGGGCCTTAGGTACGTGCCTAGTTTGCCTATGTGTTAATCCACCCCTGAGAGTGCCCTCCTTTGGGGAGGTGTTTTGAGATCGACAGATGGAAAGTGCTGTATGACAGCTAGCTGTTGTTACTATATTAACTGATGGGGAGCAGGAAGATACTTTCCCTGGGAGCAGGTTACCCCATAACTGCCTGCTGCAGGCTTTCCTTCACCTTTCTCTGAAGTCACTGCTAGAGACAGGATATTGGAGTAGATGGACCCTGGTCTGACGGAACATGGCAATTCGTACCCAATGACAATATCCCCACTGAATGGTATTTTATCGCTCTCTTCCAGTATATATTATTACAGTCCACACTGGCTACACATTAACAAAATTTGCTCAATGTCACTTTGGTCTGGATTCACACGATGCCAGGTTCCCAGGCCCGTCAGACTTCTCCAACGGTCCAAAAGCTGCAGCTGTCTAGAAAATAGAAACAGCACAGGGATGGCTGGGTGAACCCAGGTGAAGTGATACCTGGCAACCCTTGGGAGCAAATCCCACTGAGCTTCACTTGACTCTCCCCCTTACCCTGCCTAGCTGGGATGTGCTGCAAAATAACCGGCTCCCTACAACCGAACCCAACCCTTTGATCACCCCCTCCCTCCCCCGAAGTCGTCTTCTGTCCACATCAGCCAGACGTGAGGTGTAATGCCCAAAGGGGTGCAGCAAGAGGAAGGAAAGAGATTTGGGAGCACGTAGACTTCCTCACTGTGAACACCAGTCTCTTGTCCCATGCAGCGGGGACACTGTCCCAAACACAGGGCTCACAGTCATGATTATTTCATAGCACCAGGCTCTCTCATTCACCAGTGAAGTGATGTTCGCCTAGTAACAACTAACAGGCCAGCCTATGGGGGGATTACTCAGCCATTCCCAGGCAGGCCGCAAGGAAGGTGGGATACAGATGAACTCAGGAAGGCTTAGGGGAGTCCAGCAATAAGGACAAAAGAATCTGAGTGATTTGTTCATAGCAAAGGGACAGATCCTGAGATCTTACTCCAACAAAATTGAACGGGAGTTTTCCAGAGTCAGACCTCAGGATCTGCCCCCAAATTAGCTGACTCCAAGGCTAATTAAGTACTATTATTATTAGAATATTTATCATTTATGTCACATAGCAGCACAATGGCCCCTGTCAGCAATAGGGCCCCGGTGCACTAGCCTCCAGCTGGTCCCTGCTCATCAGCCTCAGGACTGGCCCCAATCTCCCAGAAAGCTCCACACTTTTTCCTTGGTGAATCATAGAATAATAGAAAGGTAAGGCTGGAAGGGACCTCACGGGATCATCTAGTCTAGCTCCTGGAGTCACCTTCTGACTCCTCCATCACACCTGGTCTTCCAGATGGATCGGTGGGAGCACATTTTTAAAACATCCTTCCTGAACCTGTGACCAAGTGCCCCCACACAACTGAGGGTAGCTGCCTCCCTGGCACACGGCACCACCAGAGTCCTCACAGGCCCACCTGCGCCAGTGCCTGTGGTTGCAATGTGTGGGATGGTGTTCAGGGAAGTGGCTGCGTGGAATTAGGAGTGATTTGGTGCCTGAGTAGGCGTGAGGGTCAGAGATTGTGTGTTTGTGTGTGTAACTGTGTGTTGTTTATGATTTGTGTATTTTGTAGTGTCCTTTCCAGAGTTGTTTATTCACTGTTAAGATTAGTGCCGGGTTTTTCCCTGTCTGCAGTCATTTCATTCTGTACCTAACACACCATCTTTGCGGTCTACACTTGCTGCAATACTATTGATGCTCATGCCCTTCACTGACATACACAGTTTTCTGCATGCTGCATTGACCCAGCCATCTATCCCCTGATTTTCGCTTTGGTGTCAGGTTATTCAGAAAAGGACCCCACTTCAGTGGGTAGGCAAGGGGAGACACTGGGGATTAAACACCTACTCCACAAACGTTCAGTCTACCCCCCCAGCACGACCCTTGATTTTTCTTTACAAAGGGCCACATGCCAGGTGGCCAAGGGAGCTCATGTGTTCGCCTTTCATCCCATAGGAATTAAGGTCAGACCCACTTTAGAGCAGAGGTGACATGAGTGTTCCCAAGTGGGGGGGTGTTTACACCATAGAACCACCCCATAACTCAGCAAGCTCTGCGTCAAGGGAAGCAAAGTGCCTTGCTGTTCATGACTAAGGAGCAGCCACAAAGCTGTGGGGGGGGGTGGGGGGGGATTAAAAACACCTGTCCCCATGACACCTGGATTCACCCAGTGCCCTGAGTTTCAGAAGCACTGAAATTCAGTGCATTTCCCCTTATGCATATTGATACACTAAAAACATCGATTGGGCCAGATAGTGCAAATCAGCCTTGTTCCATTGAAGTCAACCCACCATAACGTGCACAACCCAGTCAATGAAGCTACACCGATTTACAGTAGAGGGGGATCTGACCCATAGGATTTTAGAATGAATTCAGTGCTGGCGAAGGATGCCTGGAGCCTGACATCAGTGAGCTACATCCACAGAACCGGCATCAGCACAGCAAGCTCTCTCCGTACCGTGAGCC
Organism: Chelonia mydas; assembly: GCF_015237465.2. NCBI lineage: Eukaryota > Metazoa > Chordata > Testudines > Cheloniidae > Chelonia > Chelonia mydas. The sequence goes on along the minus strand of NC_051250.2, from coordinate 4,532,039 downwards.
TGATCCTCCTCTCACTTCGACGGGCAGTAATTGGAGAGACTCCATTGAAGTCAGTGGAGTGACACAAGGTAAGTGAGAGGAGACAGAGACCCTTACACCAAACTTTTCCTCTGCGTGACCCCACTGCATGGGCGAGAGCACGCCCTACAAAATGACATACTCCGCAGAGCATAATCTCATGTGCACCATATATGCGAGGTCATGCCACATGGAAGACGCCATTTTGCTCTACAGAGTGGCATCCTACACACAGGGTGACCTTTCATGGAGGGTGAGTGCAAGTTCACGCTGTGTGGAGGAGGCCATTTTGTAAAATGGTGTCCTCTGTACACACGGGATTGCCACAACCGCATCCACTGATGACACAACCCCACCTGGGGCCACAACCCATTGTGTGGGAACTGCTGCCTTAGACCCTTAATTCTGCTCTGGAGACACCATTTTTAGGACAGAGAAGGCAGTTCAGTCCCTGGCCTCTTTGCTGAATAAGGCTAGCCAAAAACATTTCTGTCAGAAAATGGAGTTTTGTTGAAATCTAAATTATCCACGGGGAAAAGATAAATTTGGGGAGAATTTTCTGAAACGAAATTAAATGTTTGGTTCCGGATGAGCAATCATCTCTGCAGCTGCCTGAGGGGCTGCAGTGCCTCATGAGAACTGTAGTTCCAGATCCCTCCTGCTCCCAGTCTCCTCTATCAGTCAAGTTCCCCAGGCAGACTACACCTCCCATGATGCACAGCAGTCCCTCGCTGTGGCTGAGCTCTCACAGTGCCTCCTAGGGGCCCCACAATGCACCGCAGTGGCTAAAGGACAGGGAGAGTAATGTCAACATTTCATAAACCAAAAAACTGAAATGAAACATTTCAACTTTTCCAAACAGAATTTTACTGGAACTTTCTGCGGCATGAAAAGTTTCACTATTTCAACTTTTCACCCAGATTCAGGACAAAACTAAGTATTGAAATATTGGAATTTCGATGGGATGGAAATTTTGACTTCCAATCAACTCTACTGCTGAACCTGCCCAATTAGTGTTATTAGAGGTGGTGGCTTTTGTGTTGTCTACTCCCCAAATTAAAAGTACCTTAAAGCGAATGAAATCTTCTAAACAGCTTAAAAAGCAATATGGAAATCAAGAGAAGTGATTCAATTTCTATGGTGCATTAGCAGCCAGTATCCAAAAGGTAACCTTTACCAACAGCTTTTCTGTAAGACATACATTGTCAGCAGATCATCCTCAAAAATATCTTCGCCTCTCAAGTGAACAAACCGGAAAGATTACAAATTGGGTAATCAAATAAAGGAAAGAAGCTACGGAATGAGAATGTCTGAGCAATCAGAACATATTGTTGTTGTTTTTTTTTTTAAAATCTGACTCTGACTCTGCTCCATCTGTAGCTTTGCAAGGCAGGGAGCTCATCCAAAATGATTTGCCAGCCACTGAAGTGGGTCTGTGAGCAGTGCATTTACGAGGGGCTGCACCTAGCTACGTTCAGCAATTGTTCTCTTTCCCTCCCATTATTTTGAGGAGTTGCTGTTTGTGTCAGGGCTGCGGCCAGTTACTCTGCAGGATCCTTTTATATTTAGGCTTGGAAGGATTCGCTTTTTATCAGCAAATGTCGGTAAATGTCGATTTCACCGAACACACAACTGACAGAAAAATATTTCCATCAATAATAATGAAAATGTACCCATAAGCAAATTGAGAAAAGTGCTGCATGAGAACTTATCAGAGTTTGATTTAAGGATATTTACTTATATAAGTACCTATATACTTATTTACGTATATTTTGATATGTGACGTTGACAATGGTTACAAGGTGATTTAATAGTTATAAGCCTTTTTGAGTGTCAGTGTCTACTATCATTAAGTAATTGTCTGACCCCCCTCGTGCTGACCCCCCCCATTTCTCACAACTGTGAAATTTATTTTAAATTTTATCAATTTAGATAAGAAATAAAAAATGTTTAAAAATAAACACTGATATTAAGAACATAAGAACGGACATACTGGGTCAGACCAAAGGTCCACCTAGCCCAGTATCCTGTCTTCCGACAGTGACCAATGCCAGGTGCTTCAGAGGGAATGAACAGAAAAGGTATTCATCCAGTAGCTAATCGTGCCCCTGGAGCAGTGGATTCCAAATATTAAAATACAAGATGGAGTTATCGATCTGAACTGTTTGAGATAAACCTGTCTGCCCAACTATGACAATAAAGCCTATTCTGTGAATAAGAACAGATAACAACAGAGCCATAAAAATCTAGGTCTCACCAAAGATTATGGCTGAACAGAAAAAAGGCCAAATTGGACACGTGTGTGTGTGTGTTTTTATTACAGTAACGCCTGGATGCTCCGACCAAGTGCTGAGTCCCACTGAGCTAGACCTAGTGAGAGAGAGTACATACCCTGCACAGTTTACAATCTACATAAATACAGACAGTGGGAAGACACCCAGGCTCAAAAAGGTGAAGAGACTTGCCCAAGGTTGCACAGCAAGTCAGTAGCAGAGTTGAGATCAAACCTAGATCAACCAATTCCTTATCCAGTGCTCAATCCACTAGATTACATTGTCTCTCCATACCTCTACTTGTTTGAGCAGCTCTGTAATGCAATTCTTTAAATTCCTCCCTTGCTTGAAGTCAGCCAAACATTCCCTGGCTTCCATTACACATACTCCCCGTAGCACGGGGGATTTCCGTTGGGAATGGATTTGCTTTTGCTTGGACAAATTATTTAACCTGAACCTCTGTATTGGCTCGAGCCAGAAGGAAAGTACATTCCAACCAACTTCTAAAAACCTGCTGACCTGCTGCTTTATTGGGCTGAAGCCAGGAAGCGGAAGTGGAAATGGCAGCACAAGCCTGGGGGCATTTGCTAATCATGAGTTATGGCTTTCAAGAAGTAACACAAGTATGTTTGATGACTTTACGGCTGCAGTTTGATTTTGATCCAGCACACATCCAGCGAAATGCAACATATGCGACGCTTCGATGTTTGGTGCTTTGGAAGTTACGCTTAGGAAGTTACGTCGGAATGGAAGCGTCTGCTATTCCTAGGCGAATTCCCATGGCCCTCGCTCACTTTATATAGCACCATGAGTGTGATGGGTCCAGTAGAGCTGGGCAAATAAAGCCTTTTTTGCTTTGCTGAAAAAGCTCCAAAAAATGAAATTTGGGGGGATCAAATGAAATGTTTTGTTATGACAAAATCGAAAATGACAGGTTTCAGAGTAACAGCCGTGTTAGTCTGTATTCGCAAAAAGACAAGGAGTATTTGTGGCACCTTAGAGACTAACCAATTTATTTGCGCATCAGCTTTCGTGAGCTACAGCTCACTAAAATCTAAAATGTTTCTTTTTGGCTTTATCCATTTTTAAAAATTTTCTGCGGGGGAGGGAGGATAACCTGAAAGGAAATTTGGGAACAAAAAGTCATTTTGAACCAAAAATTGAAACATTTCATTTTGAAAATATCAAAAATTAATATTTCAATTTTTTTTCAGCATTTTTTTAAGTTCAGCAAAATCAACACAAAGTTGTGAAAGCTTTTGGTGATGCTAAATCTGTGTGGCTAAATCTGTGTCGTACACAGCAGTTTGTTAGCACAGATTGACGTATTTCCTGGCCTACAGAGCTCCCAACCAAAGGGCTTCAGCCTGGAAACACATGAGTATCTTTACTCACATCTGTAATCCAACACAGTCCTCAAACTGTCCTCATTAGCTCATGCCTTTAGCTCTGGAAGGCCCTGGTTCCATCCCAGGATTCTTGGGTTTTACTCCTGGCCGCACAGGTAAATCACTTACCTGTTCTGTGCATCAGTTCCCCATCTGTGAGATGGTGATAATAATAATTCTTCTCCTCACAGCAGCTGTGGAGCTGGATTAATTCATGCTTTTAAAGCACTTTGAATTCTTCCAGTGGAAAACATTATAGAATTGCAAAGTATTATCAGTATTAACCAAATGTAGAAAGCGACACTACCTGATGCTCAGCCTGTTCCAGAATTAGGGGAGAAGTTTCCTCTCTGATCCACAGCGAAAATGGATCCCAATTCCTGACTGCCTATTTGGCTCCTGTTCTGTCTGCAGATTGGGAAACTGCCATCAACAAGAATTGAAACCCCACATGTGGGGAAATGTGCACTAGAGATCAGCTTTACTCTCACAGCTCATCTGACTACGCCACAAGGAAATTAAGTAACTCGCCTCAGGCCCCAGAGCAATTCAGTGGCTTGGTCTGAATTACTTCCCCCTGCCTCCGAACACTTTGATCTAACCACTAGGCCACAGAGTCTCCAAACATTACATTACATTAGCACTAATGCAGATGGCTCTGATGAACACTCATTGCTGGTCTGGAAGCTAGCTATGCATACACACCCTCTACCATTAGCTCATTCAGCACTGAGCTTTGAAACAGATTTTTTAATTTCTAAGATAAGATCCATTTTGTTTAAATTTAAAAAAAAATACAAAGATCCTTTGGCTTTGAAAATTGCCATAAGGCATGGGTTTTAATAATGCATAAGCCAGTAGAGAAATAAGTGGGCACTTTTGCAGCCAAACGTAATATTTTTAAAAACAATCTCTCACACTGGGGTTTCCTGATGCATTAGCAAAATAGGGAAAAGTTCACTTTGGAATTTCTTTTCTACCCTGCTTATTTCCATAGGCAAGCACAACGTTTTGGCTCTGAGACGCCTCAAGGAAAAAAAGTATATTATGTCCAACGGCAACTTTGTTAAAGAGAAAGGATCCTATGTAACCAATGTAGGAAATATACCATTATTACTCACTGCAAAGCGGTCATGATCCTGAATTCTAAGGAAGTATTTGTTATTCACAAATATTTACACCATAGCCCTTAAGCAAACAAATTTCAGCCCCTGGGGACGTTCGCAAGCTGTTCACTTCAACTTCAATAGTCACATGATATTGTTTCTGCTTCCCGATGAAATAAACGTTTTTTGAGGATGTGAACAGTGTCTGAGGCATGCTGAATAATGCACTTTTTGGGACACATTTTGGACCAATAAATATTGGGGCTAAAAGTTGTGAAATTCATTTACAAACCTATAAGAAAAAGACACTGCTAACGTAGATAGACAACGCGACAATTTGTCTAGGTTGCAGCTAGATATCTGGTATTTCTATGCTTCCTGTCACCTCTCGATGTTTCATGTATTTATCCCCACGACACCCGTGCAAGGAAGCCCAGTGCTATTATCACCATTGTACAGATGGGGAAGTGAAGTAGAGAGAGGTTAAGTGACTTCTCCACGTAAGAAGCCTGTGGCACTGCAGGGAATTGAACCTGAATCTGTTTTCCACATCCCAAGCTAGCTCGCTAACCATGGGCACATCCTTCCGGCCTAATCCCTCATGCCAAAATTGCCATTAATCTTCAGTGATTATAAACTCTGGAAAGATGTCTCCTGCAGCAGCACAGATCCCCACCCATAACATCACACCGAGGCATCTGTCCTGTGTTTACTCCATAGGACAAGTACTACATCGGGTCACCACCACTGCTGGCTAGCAGGCCTCAGTGGCTGGAATACTCCAGAGTGGAGCCAGTAGAAAGTGTTCCAATGGAATGTCTGTCCATCAGAAAATGCCAATTTGTCAAACTAGAAATATTACATGCGAACACTTCAATTTCAATGTTTTAAAGAAACGCTCAAAATGTTTCAGTTAGTTTTTTTTGAGAATGGAACATTTTGGTTTTTTCTCTTAATTGACTTTGCATTTTGAAATCTATTTAATTTTTCATTATTCTACATGATAATTTTTAAATGATTAAACCCTAATTTTAAAATACAAATATGAAATAGAAAAATCATTTAGGGTCAATCAACATTTCATTTTCATTCAGACTTTTAAATATTTTTTCAAATTGATTGTCCTTTCAGGGAATTTTGTTTTGCAGGAAATTTTGACTTTTTGTTCCAATTCGGAATAAAAAAAAATGTGAAATGTCAAAATTTCCCATGGAATGAAAATTCCACATTTCAATCAGATTTCCTCCACAGATTTCCTCCTGGATTTTCAAAGGGAGGTGCAATGATGGATACTCACTGAGGGTATTTGGTAAGGATTAGACAACCCTGCACCACCAGACATGCACCTTTATGCTTTTTTAATTCAGTTTATGACAGCAATTTTTATATTGCATGATTGAAAACAAGCTCAGCCACATGCCCTAGCCTGGGGAATTTTTTCTAAACCAATTCCTTAAGCTTCTCTTTGATGAGTTTCCTAGCTCAGAGTGTTGTTCCTTTTTATACTCAGGAACTGCACGGACATATAAAATTAACAAGTCCAGACTAATGTTAGACTTCTATAAAGTAAAGATGACTCCAGCCAATGCAGTCACAGATCACGGAGAACTCAAGTCAAAGCATGTTCAGGTCATTTTTATTAATATTGTAGTAGCAACCCAAAAGGGCTAAACGCCATACACTCACATATGAAGAGACACTCCCAGGCCCATAAAGCTTGCCATCTAGACAAGAGAAGAAAGGTGGAAGAGGAGACACACAACACACAGAAGCAGAGCCATCAGTGTGATGATTGGCACGTGCCTTGTGAATTCATTTTTTCGTTCCAACCCCCCAGAGAAGGGCAGCTGGGAATTGTTCCGACGTATGTCCCCACCAACAAAGATTTGGTTGGTTAATCGATAGGGCTGCTTAAATGCAAAACCACCCAGTGCAAACATGGAGAAACAAGGAAATGGCCTGTAGAGGAAACCACCCTGAACGTACCTAGACTCACACATCACACTAACCCCCCCGTGCTAACAGAGACCTAACTGCAGAGTGTCTTCCACTTCCAACAAATACAGAAACATAATGCAGTCACCAGACTTGGCGCTCATCATAGAATCATAGAATATCAGGGTTGGAAGGGACCTCAGGAGGTCATCTAGTCCAACCCCCTGCTCAAAGCAGGAGCAATCCCCAATTAAATCATCCCAGCCAGGGCTTTGTCAAGCCTGACCTTAAAAACTTCTAAGGAAGGAGATTCCACCACCTCCCTAGGTAACGCATTCCAGTGTTTCACCACCCTCCTAGTGAAAAAGTTTTTCCTAATATCCAACCTAAACCTCCCCCACTGCAACTTGACACCATTACTCCTCGTTCTGTCATCAGCTACCACTGAGAACAGTCTAGATCCATCCTCTTTGGAACCCCCTTTTAGGTAGTTGAAAGCAGCTATCAAATCCCCCCTCATTCTTCTCTTCCGCAGACTAAACAATCCCAGTTCCCTCAGCCTCTCCTCATAACTCATGTGTTCCAGTCCCCTAATCATTTTGGTTGCCCTCCACTGGACTCTTTCCAATTTTTCCACATCCTTCTTGTAGTGTGGGGCCCAAAACTGGACACAGTACTCCAGATGAGGCCTCACCAATGTCGAATAGAGGGGAACGATCACGTCCCTCGATCTGCTGGCAAAGCCCCTACATATACATCCCAAAATGCCATTGGCCTTCTTGGCAACAAGGGCACACTGTTGACTCATATCCACCTTCTCGTCCACTGTAACCCCTAGGTCCTTTTCTGCAGAACTGCTGTCTAGCCATTCGGTCCCTAGTCTGTAGCGGTGCATGGGATTCTTCCATCCTAAGTGCAGGACTCTGCACTTGTCCTTGTTGAACCTCATCAGATTTCTTTTGGCCCAATCCTCTAATTTGTCTAGGGCTCTCTGTATCCTATCTCTACCCTCCAGCGTATCTACCTCTCCTCCCAGTTTAGTGTCATCTGCAAACTTGCTGAGGGTGCAATCCACACCATCCTCAAGATCATTTATGAAAATATTGAACAAAACCAGCCCCAGGACTGACCCTTGGGGCACTCCACTTGATACCGGCTGCCAACTAGACATGGAGCCATTGATCACTACCTGTTGAACCCGACAATCTAGCCAACTTTCTATCCACCTTATAGTCCATTCATCCAGCCCATACTTCTTTAACTTGCTGGCAAGAATACTGTGGTGAGACCGTATCAAAAGCTTTGCTAAAGTCAAGGAACAACACGTCCACTGCTTTCCCCTCATCCACAGAGCCAGTTATCTCATCATAGAAGGCAATTAGATTAGTCAGGCATGACTTGCCCTTGGTGAATCCATGCTGACTGTTCCTGATCACTTTCCTCTCCTCTACGTGCTTCAGAATTGATTCCTTGAGGACCTGCTCCATGATTTTTCCAGGGACTGAGGTGAGGCTGACTGGCCTGTAGTTCCCAGGATCCTCCTTCCCTTTTTTAAAGATGGGCACTACATTAGCCTTTTTCCAGTCATCCGGGACCTCCCCCGATCGCCATGAGTTTTCAAAGATAATGGCCAATGGCTCTGCAATCATATCCGCCATCTCCTTTAGCACTCTCGGATGCAGCGCATCCAGCCCCATGGACTTGTGCACGTCCAGCTTTTCTAAATAGTCCCAAACCACGTTTTTCTCCACAGAGGGCTGGCCACCTCCTCCCCACGCTGTGCTGCCCAGTGCAGCAGTCTGGGAGCTGACCTTGTTCGTGATGACAGAGGCAAAAAAAGCATTGAGTACATTAGCTTTTTCCACATCCTCTGCCACTAGGTTGCCTCCCTCATTCAGTGAGGGGCCCACACTTTCCTTGACTTTCTTCTTGTTGCTAACATACCTGAAGAAACCCTTCTTTTTACTCTTAACATTTCTTGCTAGCTGCACCTCCAGGTGTGATTTGGCCTTCCTGATTTCACTCCTGCATGCCCGAGCAATATTTTTATACTCCTCCCTGGTCATTTGTCCAATCTGCCACTTCTTGTAAGCTTCTTTTTTGTGTTTAAGATCAGCAAGGATTTCACTGTTAAGCCAAGCTGGTCGCCTGCCATATTTACTATTCTTTCTATACATCGGAATGGTTTGTCCCTGTAATCTCAATAAGGATTCTTTAAAATACAGCCAGCTCTCCTGGACCCCTTTCCCCCTCATGTTATTCTCCCAGGGGATCCTGCCCATCAGTTCCCTGAGGGAGTCAAAGTCTGCTTTTCTGAAGTCCAGGATCCGTATTCTGCTGCTCTCTTTTCTTCCCTGTGTCAGGATCCTGAACTCGACCATCTCATGGTCACTGCCTCCCAGCTTCCCATCCACTTTAGCTTCCCCTACTAATTCCTCTCAGTTTGTGAGCAGCAGGTCAAGAAGAGCTCTGCCCCTAGTTGGTTCCTCCAGCACTTGCACCAGGAAATTGTCCCCTACACTTTCCAAAAACTTCCTGGATTGTCTGTGCACCGCTGTATTGCTCTCCCAGCAGATATCAGGGTGATCGAAGTCTCCCATGAGAACCAGGGCCTGCGATCTGGTAACTTCCGTGAGTTGCCGGAAGAAAGCCTCGTCCACCTCATCCCCCTGGTCCGGTGGTCTATAGCAGACTCCCACCACGACATCACCCTTGTTGCTCACACTTCTAAACTTAATCCAGAGACTCTCACGTTTTTCTGCAGTTTCATACTTGAGCTCTGAGCAGTCATACTGCTCCCTTACATACAGTGCAACTCCCCCACCTTCTCTGCCCTGCGTGTCCTTCCTGAACAGTTTATATCCATCCATGACAGTACTCCAGTCACGTGAGTTATCCCACCAAGTCTCTGTTATTCCAAACACATCATAATTCCTTGACTGTGCCAGGACTTCCAGTTCTCCCTGCTTGTTTCCCAGGCTTTTTGCATTTGTGTATAGGCACTTGAGATAACTCGCTGATCGTCCCTCTTTCTCAGTATGAGGCAGGAGCCCTGCCCTCTCGTGCGTTCCTGCTCGTGCTTCCTCCCGGTATCCCACTTCCCCACTTACCTCACGGCTTTGCTCTCCTTCCCCCGGTGAACCTAGTTTAAAGCCCTCCTCACTAGGTTAGCCAGACTGCTTGCAAAGATGCTCTTCCCTCAGGAGCTCTCTGTCATGCCCAGACAAGCCCTAATCTTACTAGGCGGTTTCTTCAGGACTATACCTAGCAGTGGGGAAAGTATTAAGGGGAGACCCCTACAAGTTGACTGAGAAGTGGTCAGAGACTTCCAATCTCCTCCAATTCCAACTCCTGTCTTATGGCCAGACTGTGAGCCCTCGAACCCCCACTGGCGAGCAGCTATTCACATAGGGAATCCCACTTTTTTCATGGAGAGTCGCTGCCCACCAACGGATATGGGGTGACAATCCAGCCCGGTCAGTTAAGCCACTGAGGCCTTCAGCACTCGGACAGGTATGTGGTAGAACAAGCCCCAGCAAGCTGAAATGGGGAGCCTTGTGCACGAAATTGAGTTTTATAGGAAAATAAATTGATCCCATGGCTTAGCAACCTTTGGCAGGTTCAGAACCAGTGCATCAGCCAACTGCGTGTGTACATCCCGGGCTGAACAAGCTTGCCTTAGCCAACAGGTCTGTATCCTGCAGACAAATGGCGAGCCGTCTAGCGTCACCGCCCGTCTATTTTTAGCAGCCAAGGGAAGAGAGGTGAGAGTGGAACTGCTGAGTTAAAAGTACCTCCCAGCCTCTCCCCATCTGGAGCACTGGAGAAGGGTCTGCTGCCCAAACCCTGGGCAAGTCCCCACTGGGCCCCCAACAATGTTATTTAGTGTGAGACTGGCCTTTCCAAATGCAACACCAGGGTTTTCCTCTCTAAATATATTAAACAGCATCACACTCAATTAGCTTGGAATGAAGGAAAAAGGATGAATAAAAGCCAGATTTCCACAGTATGCATCCGATGAAGTGAGCTGTAGCTCACGAAAGCTCATGCTCAAATAAATTGGTTAGTCTCTAAGGTGCCACAAGTACTCCTTTTCTTTTTGCGAATACAGACTAACACGGCTGTTACTCTGAAACCTTTAACTGCTAGGTTTTCTTAGCTAGTCCTGCCACCTGTAAGCACGGTACATTAGGGTTTCCTCCTGCCGACTGAGGTTTCTTAGACTGCAAAGCCGGCACTCTCAATGGGAGTGGAGGCATATGTGTCTGCAGCTACCAGATCAAAAGACGGCCAAATAAACGATATTCATCACTGCCACAGGCTTTCAGTTGGGCTGGGAGATCAATTCAAAACAATGACTATTAGTATTACTTATTGTTTGTATTACCATAGGGCCTAGGCATCTCAGTCATGGACCAGGACCCCACAGTGCTAGGAGCTGTACAGACACAGCTGCCCCAAACAGCTTACAATCTAAGCACAGGAAAAGAGACAAACAGATGGAGACAAACAGACAGGGGAGCACGAGGGAACGATGAGATAATCTCAACAGCCTGTCATGCTGACTAATATTGACACCTGTGCAACTGAGACAGGACTGTATTTAGCTGCAGGCTTACATTTGTTCCAAGCATGTCTCTCTAACTCAATCTAAAGAGCGAAAGAGGATGAAGGAAAGTTCCTACATTGCATTGGGCAAACTCACCACCTCCGTGATTGGTGGAGAATACACTTAGCCCAGGAATTGTAGGAAAGGATCACCCTGAGAATGGGTATAAGTGTGTTACTGTCTGCTACGGAATGGGGCACTGTCAAACCCAGGGTTAGGCCGTGAGATTGCCAGTGATCCACTGCAAAGAGCAGGGGAACAAGGCAGAGTCCAAGAGTCCCAGGCAGTGTGTGGAAAGCTGGATAACAAATCTGACAGGCCTGTTCCAGATGGGAGGGTCAAAGGCTAGAGAACAGTTAGGGAGGAGATGGGACTACAGTCCTGACCCAACTCTGCACTGACCTAACGCAGATTATTATTGGTCTGAAAGTACCAAGGGGCACCAGGCTGAATCATCCTAAGGGATGACTTGGGGTTGTCCCTTTCTGGGGATGCAATCCAGACCAGTGAGGGGTTGTGTCCTGCCTGCGCTGTAACCCTGGGTGCCTTCAGGGCTCTGCTGTTGTGGCTCCCAGCCCGGACACCAGACAAGCATACACTGCGTGTCTGTGTGTTAAGCAGCTCTGGGTCAGCGTTCTGATTGCAGCAGCCTGTTTGTTACACCCCAGCCACATGCTGCTCTCCACCAACCTTGATTACCACCGGCCAAATGACCCCATGCACTCCTAACCCCAAATTTTCCCAAAACCGTGTGTTCTACTATGTCCAGGCCTTTCCTGCACCTTTCAGAGGAATAATGAGGTTTGTTTGCTCCTTTAAAGAGTCAATACCCAGAAGCTCGCCACATGAACTGGAGTTAACAATCACTTCAATTCAAACACAGCAATGGGTTGGTTTAGATTTATTAACAGCAGGACGTAGGTTAAGTGATGCCAAGTAAAAGCAATAAAGGTGGAAACGGTTACAAGCAATAAGTGAAAAATACCCATCTAGCTAGGAACAGCCTTTGTTTAAGATGATGTCTCTCACCAAACACTCTGCCCAGCATGGCTGACTCGCTCTTAGTCAGGACCTTTCACAGAACCACAGGCTACTGGTTCCCCTTGTCCTCCTAGGTGAAAGATAACTTGGGATTCTTTGCCCCTTTCTTTTATAGTCTAGTGAAACTCAGCAAAGGATTCCTCTGAAGCTTATCTCCCAAAATAAAGTTCATTCAAGCTGTGAGTCTGGTGGGGAAGGAAGTTCCATGAAGGTTTCTTCTCCTGCTGGTGTTTGCTAAAATGCAAGTTGAGTTGTTCCTGTCCTCTCCAATGCAAATGAATGGCCACTTGACATGTGATTGCTAATGGGCTCTGATGACACCTGGCTGGAGGCGTTGGCCTGTCCTTTATCTGGGAGAAACCTGTTTACCCATTCCCTGGACTTGTCTGATAAACACACTTTAGTTCTACATTTCCTTCATATTTGTATGGTCCCCGGGTGTTTATCATACACACACCACACAAGAATATTAATGATCAGTGTGTTATTAGTTTTCTAATTATACCTTACATGACCCATATTGGATACAGTTTATGACATTAATAAATTGAGATATTCTGAACTGGTCAGGCCAGCTGAAACTCACTACCAGATACCAGTGAGCCCCTTGCCCTCTCACAATGGGATGTTGCTAGGGTCACAGGGGTGCAGGGTCCCCTGCACACTAACCCGTGATTCTGTGTTCCCCAATGGATAGCAAGAACCCACCAAACAATAGGGTATCACACAGCAAAATGTAACTGACAAAGAGCTCACTTTCCGGGATGAATTTTCCACAGGATATTCATCCATGCTAAACCCTGTGCAAAGTTTGGGAGATTCAGAATATTTCTCCCAGTGTCTGATGGGAATGACGAATGAGACACCCCCCCAGATCAGCACACAGCACACCCCAAGCCCCGCATCCCCAAAGCAATTCTTTTCCTCTGCCTGGGAAGCTAGCCCACAGTCTAGGGGCCCTCACAGTTAGAAAAGGTTGTGCTTTCTCAATGCTAGCTCTCTACCCAGCAGAGCTGGCGACTTGGGAAGAGGACGGGAGGTTGGGGGGGTTTCTGAATGCAGGAAAGAACATTTTATTAAAAGCATTCGCGAGGTTATTCCTCACACACTCCCATGGAACGCCATGGCAGAGCGACTGTGGCTTTTGATTGGGTCAGCGTTTACAGTGCCGGTTATTCATTCCCGGCTTTGCTGCCACTCTGAAGCAACTGGCAGAGCACATGCAGTTTCCATATGTTTGGAGAGCCGGGAGCGCAGCTGGTATGAGTGTCTAGCATGCTCCTGTTCCCGCTTGGCATGAGACAGTTTGCCTGCGTGCCTGCAAGTGGGGAGCTCTGAAAGAGGAAGAGATTTGGTTGCTTCCCAAGCCTTTTTTAATACTTCCCCCTCTCTCCCAATTAACCTCGCATTTGTACCCTTGTTTGGGAAACGTTTGACTTTGCCCCAGGGATTAGCCTTAGTTTACAACTAAGCAGATGGGAAGGCACAATGGATGCATTCCCTCTCTGCACCTGGGAAACTCTGGGCGGCGTTGTGCCTCCTGGAAGCATACGAGCCACAGTTCCTGCTCAGGTTTGGGAACCCCACAACTAAGAGGTTGTATGTGTATCAGTCACCATCTTGGCCAACAGCTCAGGGATTAAACCAGGCACCTCCAGAGCTCAAAGCATGAGCTGCTCCAGCTTGCACTAAAGCTCCCTCGCCGGGACTGTAACTCTCATATCCTCTGCAGTTTGGGCTGAGAGAGGAACCTGTAACACACACTCACCAGTGGGTTACTTGTGCTGGCCTCTGCAGAGGCCTGAATTTCATCCTTCCTGCGTGCATTTAGGGCGTTGCATGAAACAGAATAAGAGCTGGGTTCTTTCACAGGAAGCTTTTTGGTCATGGGTCTGCATCCTTCATTCCATTCCACTTTGATCTGGAGACTGACTCGGGAAAAAGCAGCAAGCCAGATTCTGCCATGCCAATCTCAGTGAGAACACGAGTGGCCCAGGACGTTGATATTTCTAATATGCACCCAGGGCCTGATGTTTGGGGAATGTTTCCATTAACTTTAATAAGAATCGGAAGGGGCCCTTGGAGCCTGCTTGCAGCGCTGTTTTCATCTACCCTTTGAGCAGCAGATTGTCGGTTGAGTGATGGTCTACGTTTGCAGAAGGAAGCCAAAATGTCTTTGAAGCTCCGCACCTCTGTTAAAGAGCCCATTAGCACACCTTAAACCTGCTGCTGTTTTTTGCTCAATAAGATAAGCAGGCAATATACATTTAATTATCTTCAGAAATCTGTCATAAGATTTGCCAAGCTGTTTTATAGAGCTGCTCTGCGTAGACTGCTGAAGAATTTATGCTGTTCCCCAGTGCCTTCCTGGGATGTCATTAATATTTTTGTACAGGAAAATGATTCTTTCCATGTGCTGCTAACAGACATAAAAATATCACTCAGCAGACACAGACTTGAGAGCTAAATTAATCCCTCTGTTTAACGTGCAATAAAATGTTTATTATCAAGCAGAAAAAGCTGGTGATTACATCATCTCGGAAGGGACCACGTTAAACCGAAACGCTGCTTTTCTAAATCCCTGCATCACAGAATGGCATTTCTATGAACTCAGCACAAGAACTCAAGGTTCTGTTCAGTTTTCAGAAAACATAATGGTTCAAATTTATTTTATGTGCCCTAACTGTGCTCCTTAAAAATAAACTCAAGAGGAAACCCATAAGAGTTGGTAACAAGCAGAGGTGGTGGGTAATAACTGTGCATTAGCAGTCGTTTCTTTAAAGCGGCTATACAAATGTAGGAATGGTTTGACCATCTGGAACTGTAAAAATCTTATTTTAAAAACTTCTTATGGCAGGTAAAGTGCAAATAAAAAATACCTCGTCCACAAATACACTGGAGCCCAAATACTGTAAAATAGATCTGAATTTGCCACCTTTTACAGAACACTGGATGTGGGTGGTCGGAAAGGTTTATGAACCGGCATTTAAAACATTCACTCCACAAAACAAGTGCATTTTCCTGTGCAGCAAGGAATAGAAAGCACAACCTTTACCCAAGGGCCTACTGGATTTATGGACCCAAATCCCAGTGAAGTTAACTGAAAGGGTCGCCTCCACACTGGAGTCCCCTGCCCAGAGCCATCTCCACCTGCATAAAGTGGGTATAAAATGCTGCTACGAACCTGAGTGAAGTATTTTGACTTTAAAGGCATTTTATACCCACTTTGCATAGGTGGGAATGGCAGCAGGGTAAGGGGCTAGCGGCCAGGGATAAGAGATCCCAAAGAACAGCTGCCACTGCAGACGATCACCACCGCTCTGGTTCCTGCTCAGAGCCACATCGACAGTAGCCCCGGGCTCAGAGGCAGGGCAGAGTGGGGATGGGCCACAGGTAGGGGGCATGTAGGGGACAGGGCCAAGGTGAACCAGTTCCCCAACCATTCTGCACCCCTGCAAAGGCCTTGCAACAAGGCAGGGACACACTGGCGCCCCTTTCTCTCTAGCTGAGAGATGACTGTTCCACAAAGTACAATCCCTGGGGAAATCAAGGTCTTTAATGAGCCAAAGGCATTGGACACTTTTCCAATTGTTTGTGTAGTCTTGCATCCAAGAGCTTAACTACACACACAAGCTGCACCAGGTTCAAAAGCGAGCTAGTGAAACCAGTGCAAACCCCGACACTCAAATCAATTTACCCCTGACTCATACGAGGTTAGCTTGCACCAGGCAAAACCGATGTAAGCCAGGTTAACACGGAAACTAGAGTCAGTCTACAATGATGCACCGATTTAACTAACTCAGTTTAAAGTCGCACCTTTAGTTAACTCAGAGCAACCACCGGCACAGACCAGGTCACAGATGGAAGAATATATTCTTGACATTATTTTTGGTGTCTGGTCGCTCCCTCATTTTGGGATCACGTCGGAAACGCCACCCACCGCCTCCATAGTTAATTGTGAGATGCATCCTCTTCCTCTGCGGCTCCAGCACACAAATTCCCAGCTACTGCGAGATAATTACACTATTTCACATTTTCATTAACTCCCTAATACTTTCTCCTAAATTACGTCCGTTAATTATTGACAACCCCACTCTCCCTCCACATCTAGATGAAACTGGCAAATGAAAGGCCAGGCTCCACTTTGGCGAAAGCATTGGAAACTTTAATTAAATTTACAGTTAATTCCTATTGACCTTAAGAGGCTATCTTTGGAATGCTAAGCATTGCCTACAGGTACAAGGTGAGAGATTCAAATGACGGCGCACTCAGGCACGCTTCGAAAGGACTTATATTTCAAGTGGAGAGCTAATGCCTGGCAGGGAGAATAAAACATTTTTGCCTCTCTATTAAGCTGATACATTTCGATCGTTAATAAATACTAAAGTGACTGGCATTCGTTGGGCATCAGAGACAGGATATCCTATGTGGGGGCATTCAACGCATCAAACTGCTAACGTTTAGAAAACCTCAGACGTACGGAAAATGTCACTGGCCCTGTGATCTCCCAGGAGTGATTTATCTTTTCATTCTCGAAAGTTTTCCTTTACATGCACCTTTGGCAACCTACCCTGCTTCCCTTGTCCCCCCACCTTGCGGCGCGACTGTTCATGGCAGTTGCTTACAGGCTAACAGGCCATGGGTTTTGTCCCATTGGCTCAGTGATTGGATCCAGGCTTCTAGGTTCCCTGGCTCCACGTTTTCTGTTCCTGGCGAGTGATGATTCTGAATTTTGTGCTCCCAGCCCCAAAATAGATATATGCACAGCCCCAACGGGCAGGGAGCTCATTTCGCTGCTCACTCCTTTCTCCAGCGAGCCTGGGTCACAGCCACAAACCTCTTATATACCAGTCATCACAATTCCTCAGCAAATCTGGGCTGCTATGCAAGCTTCCGAGGGAGCAAAGCCAAAGATCCTTACTCCTCTTCCAGGATCTGTATATTGAGAGGAACCTCTGTGCATGGATCTCCACACCCTCTGTGGCATCCTCCACCCTGTTCCTGCATGGGCAGAGGGCTCTCCAGATGGGCCAGTGGATTTGTGTTACGGGGTGGGAAGGAGGCTTGAGGACTAGAGGGAATAGAATACACACTGCATCATGGGGAAACCGTCCCCCATAGTGGGTCCCAGGGACCCAGCTTTACTGGAGTGGGAGAGTGGCCCCTGTGCTCGTGGCCATGTGTCTGATCTATGATCAGAGTGGATCTTGGGAGAGGGATCCTTACGATTTGGGGCCCAAACCCCCTGCTTCTTTTTTTGTGCTTCATTAAATAAAATACAAATGAGAAGAATCCAGATTTCTGCCACTCTCTTCATCGTTGTCCCCCCAAGAGTAAAATACCATCCCCCACAAGAGCCTTAAGCATTGAACACTGGAAGCTAGGCCTCTGCACTGGGCCTCTGCACTGCCCTGGTGCTACCACACCTGTGGAGAGCAACAGAAATCTGGCACGTCTGCATTGTTTGCAGTAATGTGCCATGCAGACCGTGTGTCAGCGGACTTCGGTCTAATTGGTCCCAGCCCAGGAGAGGAGTTTCAGCAACTGCTTCGCAAAGTCTGCCTTTGATTCTTCAGACTCACTCCTCACATTTACCTCCCACGTGGGAGCCCGGGAGCAGGTGCCTGACATGCACAAAACAGGGCTGTGCCTGCATCTGCTGGCGAGATGGGGCAGGGAGGAGGAAGTGGTTAGGATCAAACAAAAGGCTGTTCAGAGCGTGGGCATGAAGTCAGAGTGAATCCAAGTCCTTGCTGGAGGAAAAATGGCAGGATCACCTTCTCTTTCTCCATTGTTTTATACATCCAGGCATGTCTGGACAGCAGCACAAGTATCTTTGGAGCAGCACCCCTTTCAAAGATGCCCCAAATCAGGACGTGCAAAAGCCTTGCAAGAAAGCCAGTCCTCAAGAGAGTTCCAGGCTGACTGTGCAGACTCAGAAGGATGGGATGAACATCTGAACCAGAACATCAAACCCTCTGAGGTTCACCCATGACTTAGTGAAAGATGTATTGGTTCCAGTAGATCCAAATGACAACCAGGTTCTACCATTTCCGTGACCATTTCGATCTAATCTACCAAACTAACCTGCTGCTGGTGCCCAGCCCAATGGAGCCCTTGTCTAGTGCTGTCTAGGTGCTACCACAATATAATAATCCCTATCTCTCCAGCAACCCAAACATCCTAATCCAAACCCTGTCAGGCTATTGGTTTAGAGGGACAGCACTCATGAGTTCAGCTAAGCATTTATTTGTCTGGCATCTGGGAAATACCAATATTCAAAGTGTTAAAAAGGAGTCACCAATGGTCCAGTAGGAGGAACATAAATGTAGACAATTAAGAGCCAGGGCCATCACCATGTAAACGCTCTTGTCCATTCAAGACATGCTTGTTCACTTTGAGGCTGCATAATTGCTCCCATATAATGTCAGCCTCTGCATGTGAAATGAAACATGACCCTGGACTTCAATTATCAGTCACTGAGGGGTTGAGCTAACAAGCTCACGTCTTTAACGGTCTCTAATTGCTATCAGTAGAGAAGCGTTTCGGAGGCCAACGAAGATTCACTTTGCTGGACATTTCAGAGGGCACATATATTGGATTCAAACGGAAAGTTCAGATTAAGACTGCACTTCCAAAATGCCTTGCAAGATTAATTACTTCTTGCGTTCAGGTAACGAAGTGTAATAAGTCTAACACTGATAAAAATGCATGCATAGTGGCATTAAATACAAATCACCAGCAAAATTCAAAAGCTTGGACAGAGATAACCATCCAGTGTTAATTGGTTCACGATTCCTGGAATCTAGAATGAGTCTGTTGCAGAGTGTGGTGGGGCGGCTTCCCCACACAGGCAGAAGAAGGGTTAAAGCAACCTTGGGGAGGCTGCACAGAACCCAGCCAATCAGAAGAGGGCTTATTGAGCCAGCCAATAGGGAGAAGGCTCAGTGGAGCAGCCAATCAGGGCCAGGCTGGCCCATATAAGAAGGGCTGCTGAGCAGAACAAAGGGAGGAGGACTGGCTGCCCTGTAGGAGGGTTGAGCGAGACAGCACCTCGGACAGAGCAGTGCTGGGCAGGGTCAGGGGAGCAAGAGGGATCTGCAGCCTGAGGGCTGCCAGACTGAGGCCCTGGTGCAAGGGCGGAGAAGGTGCTAGGGCTGCGGGGAAGTGGCCCAGGTGAACAGACAGCAGAGTAGGAGTAGGGGCAGGAGGTGGCTGCCGGCTACAGGGTCCCTGGGCCAGGACCTGGAGTAGTGGGCGGGCCCGGGTCCCCTCTCTTTGTCCCCCCACTTGCGACTGAGGGGAGTGGCCAGTGCGTGGACTGCAGTTTGCCACTGAGGCGAGTGGCTAGACTGAGGACTGTCAGGTCCCCCGGAAGTGGGGAGAGAACCAAGTGGGGCACAGCCAGAGGGCTGTGTCCAGAAGAGGATGCCGCGTCCGGGGAGTGACGTGGATCCTAGAGGTGGAGGCAAGAGTGACGACAAGTGAGACACCACTAAACCAGGGTGCTCCGGTGAAATGAGAGCTAATTCCCAGGACGGCCAGTAGGTGGCGCTGCGGTGGTGAGTCAAACCCGGTCACACAGAGGAAGGAGTTCCGTTGATAACACGCTGAGACCATCACATAATGGAACCAGCTGTTTAAGGGAGGATGAACTCACTGACAAGTAAGATTGCAGAGCCAGAGCCTCCCACCTGATAGGACCTACAGAGGCAAATACAGCCTCTAGAAGTCAGAAAGCGGTTATCACAACACCAGTGACCGGGGGTCTTTCAGCATCTTATGCTGAAACACGTGGGAACAGTAAAGACCCAAATTAGAATCTGGTCAGTAAACTGGGGCTAAGGCCCCTGCTCTTGGGAAACATCCCAGGACCTCTAGTTTATGACTCATTCCAAAGTGCAGTTTAAACTGCTGTTAATCTTCTTATGCTCTCCCATCCTAGCCTGCAATATGGGCTTGCTGCACATGGTTCACAGGGCTGTTATTTGCCATCCCAGAGGGTAGTGACTTTCAAAGGAAATTTTATCATCTAATATTTGCACAGTGTTTTCAGGTTCTGGAATGAAACAGCCGATAGAAGAGCAAAGTAGAATTATTACTTGACACAAAGCAGGGGAAAACCCTTCGTCCCATTTAGATGGGTGCCATCCGCAGACATTTAGCAGCATGGGAAGGGCACGGTGGTCACAATTCCAGACCCCTGTTGTCTCCCCTTAGGTTGAGAATCCATGATCTGAGGTTCCTTTCTCCTTGGTGCTAAAGGGCGTCCATCCATTGTATTGTTGTCTCTCTCTCTTTTTTCCCCCCTAACGTCAGGAGCTGTATGCACTCCGATACCACGGTGATGGATGAGGTATAAGAACCTGAACAGAACACAGATGAGGCGATCCGATCTACAAGGGTTTAAATGATGCCTATGTGTCAGAACTGGCACCATGTGATCCAAAATTCCCCTCAGTCCAGCCCACTGGAGGAAGATTCATATAAAATAAGCCTCATGATCTTTGCTTGTTTATCTGCAGGTGCCTTTGTGGCAGAGGCCCCGTGAGCTGATTTACTATTTAAAATGGGGGGGAGGGAGCACAATTTATTCCTTTAAAAATGTCAGGAAATAGCTTTAGTGAGGCCAGAGGTCCAGCTTCATTACGAGGCAGGATTGATTTCACATCACCAAGTCTCATTACGGCTAGAATGCATGTTGCTGGTTGGGACGGCTTTCTGGGAGAGTGCTCCATTAAAGAGCGTAAACATGGATTTCCCGCCTTCCCCTGCAAAGTGAAAATGTCATTTGCCTGGAAAGCCTAGGGCACTAACAAACATCCTAATGATACAATAAGGGGATAGAGAAGTCTGCGGCTCTGGCTCTGGTTCTTCCAACGACAGTGCACTAGGTGTTAGCGAGGGTTATTGTTTGTGCATGCCCCGCCCAGCACAAGGGCCATGCACAAACCAGATTTCTGAGACATTTTCCCAGAGGGTGAGATCCTCAGCTGGTCTAAAGCAGCGTCACTTCACTGAAGTCACAGGAGCCACACTGATTTATACCAGCTAAGGAGGCTCTCCACCACTAACATGCCTGGACTGCAAGCTCTTTGAAGTGGTAATCACCTTTTGATTGAGTTTGTACAGCTCCTAGCGCATGGGCTTCGTGTCCCTGACTGAGGCTCCTAGGAGCTACTGAAACGCACAAAATAAATAAATAACAGATCAAGATGCTCGATGGGTTGGCTAATCTCAGCCCGTCTCATAGCAGTTTGGCAAACAAGGGCTGAGCTGGTTGGCACAGCTGGTAAGCTGGTAACCTTCCCTCCCATCTCATTTCCCTCCACCCCCCAGGATCATCTTTCTCCTTCCAAGAGACATATACAGTAAGAAGGGCCTTGGGTCTCGATGGATGGGAGGAGATGGCTCATCCAACTTGACCCTCCTAGTTCTGTTCACCGGCTCCCTTTGTAAACGGACCCTACAGGATTCCCCCAGCCTAATTCATAACCCATTACAGCAGGAATCTGGTCCATCTGCCCACCCACTGTTCCTCTTCGAGCCCTTGTGAACTGAACCAACTCCGGCTGGTTCACTTGGAAAGTCAAACTGGTTGAGCCATCTCCTGCCATTGAACAAGGCCCAGAACCTTTCTGACTGTAGATATCTTGATGGACACGGGAGGGGAATGAGATGGGAGGCAGGGTTAGCAGCTCACCGGCTCTGCCAGCCACCTCAGCCCTCGTTTGCTGAACTGCTACAAGACGGGCCTGAGCTCAGTGAACCCGGCTACCATCTTTCCCATCTTGGCACTGGTAACGCAGCCGCCATCGCAGGACCTAGGCACAAAACACTGCCCTGCCAAAAAAAACCCAGCGTTAACTCTTTGAGATTCACCTATCTGAGGGAGCCCGCCCGCTCTCTCTCGCTCCTTAGCGGGAGCTGGTTAACTGCGTGGGGCACATTACTGACCCGCTGACGGTCCAGGTGTGGGTTACGTTTTACAGGGAAATGAGGGTTGCAGATATATGGGAAGGAGATTACACACTAACCAATCCCAGTACAAACCTACTGTCCAGCTCCTGAGTGCAGCCCTCACTCTGGCAATGGGAATTTTGTGTATTAGTGAATGGCCCAGTCTCGTTTTAAAGGTGCCAAGCAATGACGCATCCACCACTTCCCTGGGGAAGATTAACAGGCCTGTCAGAAAGTTTTACAGAATATTCTGACTAGATTTCCCCTTCCTCGCAGTTAAACTCCGTTTTATTATGCTCATAATTCCTCTTCCTCCTTGGGCGTTCATACCGTTCAAATATTTGCAGACAGACAGTTATCCTGTCTCACTCCTTCCCTGCCCCCTGCTTAATCACGGCTTAGCCAAGCTGGACGTATTTAGCTCTTAATATCTCTCCTCATAAATCAGGCTCTAACCATTCCCACTGCTCTTCCCTGAAATCCCTTTTCAGCCATCACCTTGCAACGCTCCAGGAGAGAAACCCGAACGCCAGGTGGACCACAGACACCTTTCCCAATGGGGCTGCCTCTTTACTTGACAAAAGTATCCTAAGCATTGCCCATGGCGTTTACCACGGCCCCAAATGTTTACCCAGAATCCCCCTCAGGGCATGTCTGACAGGCATGGAGGAGGCTGCTCCCATGATCCTTAGAGGCCATGCCATCTCTGGCAAGCCCCACGACAGCACTCAGTCACGCAGCAAGCACCTGGGATATGTCTAGAAAGTTCCATCGGAGATGCTGCCCCTATTCTTCCTTAGCCACGGAAACTAGATCCCCAGCAGCTGCTAAAGAGTCTCTCCTTCCCCACTCTAGAGCACGACCATTAATTTGTGTGCTAGAGGCATCTTCCATTAGCTGCATCTCTTCCTCAGCAGATCTGACAATCGCAAGTGCCCTAGGACCTGCCTCGTCACCAGATACCGGAGATAAGGGAAGATCTCTCCAATCCACAAGTGTCGTCCTCCCCCACGGTTACCTAGGGAAATCTGCCCTGCCCCACACTGTTCTCCTCGCTGCCTTGCAAGCTATCTGGTTGGGATCTGAGATACATCGTCTTCCAGTTATCACACCGCTGGTGTTGGGCAACTGAACAAGAGCCTTCACGAGCACCTCTGCGTCAATAGGTTTTAATTAAGAGCAAGGCCATTTCAAACAACATCTGTGTGATGTTGCTTTGCCGATGGAGGACACAGCGGTTGTATTCAAAGCACCAAAGGCCAGAATCTGATCTTAAAAATACTTCTGCACATGTAAGTGAAATTATTATAACTACACCACAGCAACACCTCTTCATCTGAGGATCGCAGAGCAAGTTAAGCAATCCCCACAGAAGCTGCAAAATGGAGATAAATTTTAGGGACAGGGAAAGTGAGGAAGAAAGGGCTGATTTCCAAGTTAACTTGTCTGGAGGTATATGCCTATGACCTGCACTATTCCCCAGGATTTAGGGCCAATGGTATTTAGGCACCTAAAGATGCAAATAGGAACCTAATCCACTTGGTGCCTAACTGCCACTGATACCAAAGGGAGTTAGGTACATAATCTGGTAGGCACCTATCTATATCTTTAGGTGCCTAAATACCTTTGTAAATCTAGCTCTTGACCCTTTGCAGTCCTACTGGATGGAAAGGATGGGAGACATGGACAGCACCATTATTGGTATTATATGGACTTAATATGGAGAGTTTCTTGATCTTGTCCAAAGAGCGATGTGGTAGGAAACTGCGTAAAACACGTCCCTGATGTAAAGGTGCTGTCCAAGGGGAGCGAGGCTGCTCAATGCTCACGACTAGCAGGAGTGTGCTCCTTGGAGGAACGACACGGAAGACTCAGCAGGCTTCCTATGAAACTGTAATGGGACAAAGTGGGCAGGCAGCTCCACTGCCGACTTCCCATAGGATCAGCAAAACACGACCTACAATACAACACATCGCATTTTCAGAAGTCCTGGGCATCTGGCCGAGGACTTGATTACACTCACTGGGAGCTACAGGTGCTCAGCACCTCTGAAAAATCAGACTCATTATTGAGATCTACGATTTGAAGCGGAGAAGGAGGAAATCAACAGAAGAGAGCATTCCAGGGAGTTTGAATTAAAATGAAAACACTGCCAGACGGTAACAGCACAAGTCGCCGGCTCCCAGAGACAGATGCAGAGTTTCCCAAAAGTCTGGGCCACAACAAAACGGCGCATCCAAGTACTTTAAGGCATCCCATCTCCGTAGTATCTGAGCATCTCAGAATCGCTAATGTATTTATCCTCATGGTGCCCCAAGGACATAAGACAGTGATACTATCCCCATTTTACAGATGGGAAACTGAGGCACTGACACTCAAAGGTATTGATTGCAATGGAAGTGAGGAGCCTAAATACCTTTGAGGATCTGGGCCAGAGAGTCTAAGTGACTAGCCCAAAGACATCCACGAAGCCCCTGCCAGAGCAGAGAATTGAATGGGGATCTCCTGAGTCCCATACTACTGCCCTAACCACTGGTCACACCGCTCAGTGTGTTTCTCAAAGCTCCAGTTCCTGGAGTCAGGTGGATACAGGGGATTTGCAGCTTTCACTTAACAGAGAGTAAGTTTCCAGCTTTTGCAGTGGTGGAGAACAGCTTGGGAGTGTGACCGGAGTGCACCCTATAGGGCAGAGACCAGGTCAATTAAAAAAAACCACCACTTTTATTTTTTACAAAATCTTTTTTTAAGCCACTCTCCAGATTTTTTGAGCCACTGGTTCATGACCTTTTTTTTTAACCCTTGAGGTTGGCCCTATTGCCATTCTCCCAGCCCCAGGGCCCAAAATCTGCTTCACCTGCTTCTTGCTTTCAAGTCTCAGCTAATGCCATGGAGTCAAGTAGTATATTACAAAATCCAGCACTAACATGACATCACTAGGGGTCAGGTCACAAGAGGACAGAGGATGGGGCTCAAGGCACTAAAAACTGTATGAACCCCAGTTATCACTGGGACCACCACTCCCCAACTACCATGAAACCAGGGCATGGGATCAGGTCAAACGCTCTGGCCATTAATCTCTCACCAGCGTGGGAGAGTGGATGGAAGGCCATTCTTTGTGCCAGGGCCTCGGCCCTAGCATTCTCTCTCAGTCCAGGTTTGGTAGTTCTTGGGATGTGGTGCAAGACGTATCTGCACAATCTGGTCTTAAGTGTCTTGATTTATGGAGCTCTTTAAATGAGAAGAAGAAATATCATATCACAGGACAGATGTAAGTGGAGAAAGATTGAGCCAATTCCTCACTAGAAGGGCAAACGTCTTTGAAAACTGTAGAACTGGGTGAGTCATTCACAATTCATTTCTTCAGGGAATGTGACCTCTTTTCCTACTTGCAAATTTCCTGCAAACAGATCTGAATTTGCTCAGATTTGTTCCTCAGTTATCATCCAAACCCTTCCAATGAATAACCTTCACAGGGCTGACAAACATGATATTCGCCCTATGATATTGTGAATGAGCACACTTGGGATGGCACATGTAAGTCACATGGCCGGTTTCTGTTCCCTGCTTCGATGAGAGCACAACTGTTAGCCTCCGATCTGAAGAAGGCAGAGTGGTCTAGCAGAGGGCACTAGACTAGAATTTAAGAGACTTGGCTTCTAACCCCAGCCCTGCCACTGACCTATTGCGTGTCCCTGAGCAAGTCCCTTCCTGCGTGACTTTCCCCTCTCTCTATTTATGCTGTACGGTCTTTGGGGCAGAAGCGGTCTCTCACTCTGTAGTTACGTCTACACTGCAATTAGATCCCCGCAGCTGGCCCGAGCCAGCTGACTCAGGCTCACGGGGCTCAGGCTGCCGGGCTGTTTAATTGCAGTGTAGACATTCAGGCTCAGCCTGCAGCCCGAGCTCTGGGACCCTCCCACCTCACAGGATCTTAGAGCCCCTGAGCCTGAGCCTGCTGGCACGGGCCAGCCGCAGGTGTCTAACTGCAGTGTACACATATCCTGGGCGTGTACAGCTCCCAGCATGTCAGGGCCTACAGATGCCATCCAAATACAAATAGTAATAAATGAAGGTGCCAGCACTCAGGGTTATACATTCAAAATATGCTGCGTGGGCAACAGTCCCCATTTAAATCCAAATTCCCATGCCTGTTACTGCCAGTAAGCCCATTCATTAGATTATTTATTTCTTCACCTCTTTAAAAATACAGCCGTAGGCGGCCATCCAGTGCTCTGGGTGCTTTGTCCATAGATTAAAGATCACAACCATAAACAAAGGCTACTCATATATGGGTCCACCTCAGCCCACACCTGCCTCCGCAGCTGGGAGGTGCTTTCCCACTTGGGCAGACAGGCGCGCTAGGTCAGCTGGAGCTAGCATGCTAAAACCAGCCGTGCGGCCACTGCAGCTAAGGCTAGCTGCCAGGATAGGGATCCAGCGAGCCCAGGTGGGTTTGTACTCAGGCGGCGAGCCCCAGCTTCCCCACGCCACCCCCAGCTACATTGCTATTGGTCGCACTTTAGCTGGAGAACAGCTAGCATGCACCTGTCCACCCAAGCCGGGACGCACGCTCCCTGCTGCAGTGTAGACGTACCCAAACTTGTTAGGA
Source organism: Chelonia mydas (assembly GCF_015237465.2). NCBI lineage: Eukaryota > Metazoa > Chordata > Testudines > Cheloniidae > Chelonia > Chelonia mydas. The sequence goes on along the minus strand of NC_051250.2, from coordinate 4,505,100 downwards.
AACCAGGGAAGAAACTGTGTCTCATTATAAAAACGCCACAAAAGCAAGCAAAAGGCAATGGGATTTATCCTGGGGCCGATACGGTTGAAAGATTTCTCCAGTGCTAAAGAAAGAGTCACCCTTTCAAGCCAGTGAGCTGGGAAGCCGATGGCATCGTGGTGGGGACAAGACTCCCAGCAAGGCCAACACAGATTAATTTCCCCTTTCCTTTGCGCCCCTTCCCCTCCCCTCCTCAATTCACTCAGGCGGCCCCTAGAATAGCAGGGGCGATGCTCTGAATTCAGTCCGGCCACAATTAGGCTGGGAGTGCCTCTTTCAAAGGCAGCGTGACAGGCTGCCCCAGGAACGGAGCTTAAGGGGGACAGAACCCTTTTTGTGAAAATGTAAAACAGTTTGGAACCAGGAAAGGGGGCCGATGGTTGGTGCAGATTTATCCGCTCACACCAGACATACAGTACCACCCATCTCTGCATATGAATCACAATAACAGGCTTATCTGCAGCAAAGTTGAGACAAGGCCGCCTTTGTGAGAGTGGAAAGCCACTGCTGCGAAGTTATTACATTGCAGATATACCAGCCTTTCCCTTTTTCTTTTTGGCGGTGGGGGGGGAGCACGGAAATAGCAGCACCTAGACTGAAAATAAGGGCCCAGAGCCAGTGCTGGGGTAACCCCATGCTATCGCAGATGGAGTTACGCGGAGGATGACCATGGCCCAAATGGGGTGTTTTTGTTCCTGACTTGGGAACAGACGGAAAGAGGCGCTTGAAATTCCTGGTTCACAATGACGTGGCCAGTCTCCGAAGAGATGCACATGGAAGCAGAACTGCCACTTCTGTCCACAACCCCTGTTCCCACCAAGACCCTGCAGCGTGCTGGAGCCACTTCCAAATGCTCAGCGGGTGCGCCAGGGCCCCCAATCCCCCCCTGCCAAAGCGCCTATTGGAGAGGCATGTCAGAGCTTCTGTTGAATCTCTAATGTCCCTCCTTGCCTTCCCACACGCAAGGCAAAGGAGCATTAGCGCTCCAGCAAGCTGCCCGGGAGCAAATTAGGCCAAGTTCCTTTTGGCAACAGGAAACCTTTTTACTTCTAATTACTTTAATCTTCCCCCTTCTTCCCCCCACTTCAGAGAATCCAGCATTTCACTTCAAGTGACTCACAAAGGCAGCCACTGGGCCCTCCGGGCACATCAATTCCTCAATCTATTATTTTTGATTCAAAAACCGTGCAAATGAGGCTGTGGGTTTCCAATCAGGCCTGGCCATGAGCTAATTGCCTTTAAGAAGGGAAACCTGAATATGCTAATAGAGGCAATAACGAAGCCACGATGCCCCTGGAATGAAAGCCAGCCCCTCGGCTCAACAATCCGCTGACTTTGAGACCCATCAATTAACAACAAGGAGGACAATTTATTAATGCGCTTTCCCCACACACGTACACCGCCCTTTGCACCTAATTACAGTTTGATACAAGAATATCCAAGGTCTGGGTGGGGGAACGATCCCCCTGCCCCAGATATTTGCTGCTTGAAGGAACATGGTCCATGCTCCGGAGCTTGGCCAGCACAAAGCACCTCCTGCTGTCTCCAGAGCAAGGAGTGGATGGGCCAGGGTTTGAATCTGGTTCAATAACAGTCAAGCCTGGTGGTGTGCATGAAATGGAGCAGCCGGGTCTGAGACTATCTCCTAGTGGGCAAATGTCTGTGTGGCACCCAAAACTCGCCACTGGAAACTGAATTCTCCCCCACAGGGGTTGCCCATCCAGCGTACGACTGAGGTACATGAAGAGGGTCTGGTGGGATAGGGGAAGAGAGCCCAAGGTTACAGTATAAATCCTGGTTCTGCTGCAACAAACAGAGAGAGTCAAAACGTTTCCCTTGCTCACTTTGGTCTTGCAAACAGCAGGATTTAGCTCAGTACAGACACATTCCTCCTGGATGCAGAGTTAAGCGAGTTTGGTCCGCAGTGTCCACAAGTCAATGACCCCAGCGGAGGTCATGACCCGGAACCTGCTTCTAATAACTGACTGTTCAGAGAGCGCAGGCAGGGGTTGTGGGCCAGAAAGCAACCAGTTTTCCTTTGCCAGCTATTTACCTTTAAGACCTGGAGGGATTTGGAGTGACAAAGAGGACAGAATCCTGACTCAGAGCCAATATTAACATTGCCATTTGGAGTAATTTCCACTTGAATCAGTTCTCCGAGGCCCGGTTATTAACCTTAGATAAGAGCCGAGCCGATTTCTGACACCGCCACAGCCACTTCGGATTTTCAAAAAGTTAATTGGTGTCATCTGCCAAACACGACAGCACAGCCTAAAGCGATTATCCCAGAGGAGGGAGATGAGCGGAGAGAGCACATTAGCCGGCAGCTCCAGCAGACCTGGGTTTGGATGCTGGTTTGTGTGGGATTGTCTCAGATCCCGTTTGTTCTCACGGTGAGAGCAGTTTGGCTTTACTGGCTGACACGCCGAGGACTGGGAGAGCGAGGGACGCTGCAGGTCAGTATTGAGGGGCGCTAGCAGAGGGGTGTGCAGGAAGAGAAGTCATACAGGTTTGGGTGTAGTGATGGAGTTGTAGGTTGGGGGGACCCCTCCGGCTAGGACTGAAATAGGGCGGTCAGTCATGAGGCGCATTGGCGTGGCCGAGTGAGATCCCAAGACCAGGACTGGAGGAGCTGGGTGGGTTCCAAGGAGTGGAAGCACAAAGGGTTCGTACACGGAAACCAGGATGCACTGGCACAGCTGTGTGGAGTAACCGTGTCCACCATCTGCCTGGCTCTGTAGTTAGCCCCTCATTTCAATAAGCGCTGAAGCCCCAAAGCATTTGGAGAGTTGGATCCAATGGAGGGCCAGATCCCAATCTCATTTCTGCAGGTGAGTGAATCCGCTGAAGTCAGTGGAGTTAATCTGGATTTTCACCCACGTGAATGAAATCAGAATGTGTCCCAGGGACACACTGCAGAGACTGAACCTCGAATCAGTCACTGAAAGGGGAGATAAAGGGGTCACCCCCACTCCATGTGGTTGGGTACAACCCTTTCTAAGTGATCCTCATCTCCTTTGAGACATAACCTACCCCCCTTCATTCAGCATTTGATTTACATTAAGATCATGCTAATTTTTATGACCCAGGCTGTGTAATTATGGGCAGTTCAACGCCCTGCAGGTTTGTAAGTGACTAACACAAGATTCTCCCTCTGAACCCAATACTTTGGAAAATCCAGTACGGCTGGCTGTTTCCTCCTCCAACTCCGAACGCCACAGGCCTATGAGCCAAGCCCACAAGGGCTGCCTTTTAATCTCAGGTTGTGAAGACAAGGAAGCCTTTATTCCCAAACGGCAGCATGGGTTCAGTGCTTTGTCTCTGGAGAGCACAGGGGATAGTCAATAGTAATAACATTTCACTCCTTTGGGAGGATTACGGTGTTTACTTTCCAAGGCCGGAAGTCATGCTCATTTCCATAGAGTTGTTAAGGCCAGAGGGTTACTGGTTAATGCACATAACAGCATATGATTATGTATAGTGGGATATAAGAGACAATTAAAGGGGCCGTTTCTTTTCTTCTTAGAAGACATTAACTAAGTGGAAAGGTGACAGCCCTAGAGACTGGAGTCCTTGGTTTATCCATCCTAACCATGTGCCTCATTCCCGGTGCGGGGAAAGCTCCGACGGGGCAGTAGGGGACATATCCCATCCATTCCCTGGGCTCTTTGTTGACCCTGCCAGTCAATTTGTGCCTATTTGAGTATGGTTTTCTGTGACATGGATACCTAGTTCTGGAAGGAACTGGACTGCAATCCAGCAGCTCATTTCACACAAGCCCCCAGCCGTTCACATATTCCAAGGCATGAAGGGACCACTGTGACCATCTAATCTGACCTCCTGTATAGCTCAGGCCAGAGACCTGCCCCACAGTAACCCCTAGAGCAGATCTTCCAGAAAAACATTCCATCTTGATTTAAAAATTGTCAGTGATGGAGAAGAATCCACCATGACCCTTGCTTAGTAAATTGTTCCAATGGTTAATGACTAAGGCTGTGAGTCTGTCATGGAGGTCATGGAAGTCATGGATTCCGTGACTTCTGCAGCGGCCAGTGCAGCTGGCCACTGCTGGGACAGTCTCAGGCCACTGCGCCCCAAGCCCAGCAACAGCAGGAGTTTGGGTGTGGAAGGGGGCTCAGGGCTGGGGCAGGGGATTGGAGAATGGGAGGGGTGAGGGCTCCAGGCGGCACTTACCCCAAGGGGCTCCCCAGAAGTGGCGACATGTCCCTCGGCTCCTAGGCGGAGGCGTGGCCAGGCGGCTCTGCGCACTGCCTCCGCCCACAGGCGCCGCCCCCCCACCCACAGTTCCCATTGGCCGCTGTTACCAACCAGAGAGTTCTCGCTCAGGGCGAGAACAGTGTGCAGAACCCCCCAGGCTGCGCCTCCACCTAGGAGCCCAGGGACATGCTGGCTGCTTCCAGGACCAGTGCACAGAGCCAGGTAGGGAACCTGCCAGCCCTACCAAACTCCACCTCCCAACGGCAGTGGGAGTCCCAGGCCGCACACCGCCACCCCCCAGAGCACCCGCAGCACCCTCAGGCCGCCTCCCCCGGAGCACACACAGTGCCCCTGGGCAGCCCCCTACCCCCAGAGCACCCAAGATTTAGTCAGGGGTATATAGTACAAGTCATAGACAGGTCACGGGCTGTGAATTTTTGTTTAGTGCCCGTGACCTGTCCATGCCTTTTATTAAAAATACCTGTGACTAAAACATAGCCTTATTAATGACACTCACTGTTAACAATGTATATCTTATTTCCAGTCTGAATTTGTCTAGCTTCAACATCCAGCCATTGGATCGTGTTATCCTTTCTCTGCTAGACTGAAGAGGCATTATTAAATATTTGTTCCCTAGGTAGGTACGTACAGAGTATGATCAAGTCACCCTTTAACATGGAGGTTATGCTAATTAGATTGAGCTCCGGGCCTCTATCAGAATCAGGCAGGTTTTCTAATCCTTCAGTCATTCTCGTGGCTCTTCTCGGAACCCTCTCTCCAGCCATCAGAGGGGACCTGCTTCAGGGGATGCTCTTTCAATCCCACACCGCCTGTTGACTTGACACATTAGCTCCCCTCAATACCGGCTGGAGATAGATGCCTGTTCCACCTTGCAGGGCACTGAATCCTCCCACCTCCTCAGCCTTGTGCTATTTAGTATTGTAGGTAGGAAAGAAGAATCCAATTTATAGTCAGAAAGAGCCACCCTTTCCAAGAGAGTTCTGATCCTGAATGGTGCTGTGTGCCCTCAACAACCACGGAAGCCAGGGGGAGATAAAGGCCCAGATCCTCAAAAGGTATTTAGGTGCCTAAATCCCACTGGTTTCAACAGAAGTTAGGTGACTAAACATTTTTGAGGATGAGGGTCTAAGTCACTCAGGGTATGTCAACACATAACCCACGCACCTTCTGGGTGTGGTGTTCTGTCCCATTTAGTGGCACTGAGACCACTTAGAAAGAGATTAATGACTAGAGAGTTATGCACTAAGCTCCAGAGGCCCCAGATTCAATCCCGCCTGCTGACGACCGGGGTCTGTCGGTATTACATACACAGCAAAGAAAAACCCACAGCTGGTCCGCGCCGTCTAGAACTATCGTAATACAATGAATCAATACAGTGAGAATGCCACTTAACTAGCGAGATCATTAAGAAAGTCAACCTAATACTCAGACTGCAGCATTTCACTTCGTTAATTTAAAGATATTCTAAAAGTTACAGTAATGAAAAAGCAGCCAAACCCATTTTTCCAGGAAAGCTGGTGTGATACACGAAACAGCTCAATTCATTCTTGTAAATAACAAAAGATTGGTTTACGGAACATGGTTTGTCAGCAAAACTACCATCATCTGCTTTCTGTAGAAGGAGAAACCATGGAATGAGATATAAAAAAGAGCAGAGAAGATCATTCTTATGAGGGCATCATGGAAAACTTTTCATTCTGGTATTTTGGTGTCCAGATACCACGGTGATGGCCACACTAGAAGTAAGTAACATCGTTAATTCACACCGATGACTGGGAGGAACCCCAAAAGTGACTGTATGTTACACGTGTAGCCAGTACGTTTAGCCCATTATGGATCCATTCTGGATGAACCTACTTAAGAAGAGTCAATCATAATTTTTTCCCCTCTGAAACCTTTTTAGCATTAAAAAGTGACCTTTAGAGAAAATTCATTTCTTTCCAAGGTTTCCAACAAATCAAATAATTTTCCATTTTCAAATTTTTTCCTCCCTCTCCCTTTTCCTGATTTTGTCACTGAAAGAGGAACGGTGTGGAGGGGGAGAAGAAAGGCGGGGAGAGGTAAAAACAAAAAACCTGACCAATGGAAAAACCTAAGGTTTGGGGTTTTTTAATTGAAAACTTACCGGGTTTGGCCAGACCTACAGTTAAGCACGTGCTTAACTTGAAGCACATATTTAAACATTTTGCTGGGCTGCGGAATGGTCGGCTCCAGCACAGCGAGGCTGATGTATCCCCACAGCGTGCTTTATTCCTTTGATTTGCATACAGCAGTTGTGTTTGATTTTTTTTTGAGAGAGAGAAATACCCCCCAGAATCCTAGTGAAAGCACAGGACTAAGTCTTAGAATTAAGGAAAGCAGGGTACAAAGAGGCCTCCCCACAGCAGTAATATTAACCCTTTGCTGACAGGAGGTACGCACTGAAACTCCACCTGGGAAACCGCCAGGAGTTCATTATTAAGTGCACAGCTTAGGGATCGGCAGATTAGAGACGTTCTATGACGAGATAAAACACGATAGCTGGATCCTGCTAGAACACTCTGTACCGATGCAGAGTTAGAGGAAGCAAGCAAAGCAGACCTTCCTAGCACCTACAGGTGTTTTAATAACAGCTGTTAATTCATCCTTAGATTGTTATTAATACTGCATGCAAACTCAACGCTCAGAGGGGTACAAAGCTAGGGACTCTAGTTTCTTCTTTCCTTCATGTTTACAAAGGGAGATTTCTAAGGACTTGCAGAACTCAAACCGCAAAAGAATTATTATGTTTACAAGACGGAGAGATGCAGGGGCTGGGGTGAGAAGAGAATGGGACAAACCACCCCTTCCTATCCTCCTGGAATGAAATGTGTTGGCAAAGCCACAATTAGAAATCCTTTTATTGATATTCCCTCCCCAGTGTCTCTTTGATTCACAAGTCCTTGTTGCCATCGGGGGCGGAGAGGAGACTCTGTGACAGGTGTCTTGCCTGTGACCCGGGTCAATTGAGGGCTCTGATCTCCAAATGACCCTTTCCATCAGTGAATATGTACAGCGCTCAAACAGCTTGCAGATGAAGGGGCAACAGACTGGAGATGATTTATTCAGGAATTAAAGGTTCACTACCCCTCTTAAAGACTGATCCTCAAAACGGTCAGCCTTCATTGCACACAATTAAAGGGGTTAGCTACCCAAGCCTGCCATTATCCCTCTCCCTTAAATAAGAACAAAAAAACACCCCCCAATTGCTCGAATATACAGTTTGGTGCCTAAAAGAGGAGCTCATCTCATCGTAACTGCTCAGAACAGCAGCAACATGACCGGGGCTCATTGTTTAGGGTTCCCATGAGTTTTCCACCTGAGGCAAATCCAACCCTTGCCCCCCTCCATGCGACTGGGCAAGAGTGTCTCTGTGGAGATTCTCTCACCTCTCGTGGATTTTTTCTGCAGAAGGGGTTGGCCCGGGTCTGGATTTCTATTAAAGGAAGTTTTTCATTTAGCCCATGGGGAAGACAGTCCTGTCCTGCTCTACAATTAGACAAAAAAGCATTCCTGTAGGCCTGGCACCTGGATACTTTTTTAAAAGGGATGCTCACAGCGAGGTTAGGTCCAAAACCTCCGGGGGGTGGAGGTTGTGTTTGAAAACACAAGGTTTGGTTTGGTTTGTTTTATTAAATCATGCCTTGAAAAACAACACGGCATCGAAAATAGTCTTTGTCTAGATTTAAACAAGAGCTCACGAGCCATTACAACATGGCATTAATCAGAAAGTGAAACTGACTAGGAACAAATGTGTGCTGACTAATCTATTTCTACTATGCAAGTCTGTGAAATGCAGAAGGGGAAACACTCCACACACACACACACACACACACGTAAAAATTAAATTTTGACAAAATTTCCTTTAACTATTCAAAAGTATTGTTTAGCAAGACAAGCAGGGACTTTTGTTAAAAAGCGCTTTGACTTTTAAATTGACAGCACCCCTTTAAAGATCTCTTCCATTCTACTCCACACTGATATGGCTTCAACTGGAGTATTGTGTCCAGTTCTGGGCGCCACATTTCAGGAAAGATGTGGACAAATTGGAGAAAGTCCAGAGAAGAGCGACAAAAATGATTAAAGATCTAGAAAAAAATGATCTAGGAGGGAAGATGGAAAAAATTGGGTTTGTTTAGTCTGGAGAAGAGAAGACTGAGAGGGGACATGATAACAGTTTTCAAGTACATAAAAGGTTGTTACAAGGAGGAGGGAGAAAAATTGTTCTTCTTAACCTCTGAGGACAGGACAAGAAGCAATGGGCTTAAATTGCAGCAAGGGAGGTTTAGGTTGGATATTAGGAAAAACTTCCTGTCAGAGTAGTTAAGCACTGGTATACATTGCCCAGGGAGGTTGTGGAGCCTCCATCATCGGCGATTTTTAAGAGCAGGTTGGACAAACACCTGTCAGGGATGGTCTAGATAATACTTAGTCCTGCCTCAGTGCAGGGGACTGGACTAGATGACTTCTCGAAGTCCCTTCCAGTTCTATGATTCTAATCTCTAAGATCTCCAAATATAAAGGACTTTGTTCCTTTCTAGCAACTATTGTTGAACCTGTCATATCACTCAGCTCCAGCATTAGCTCCTGGCCTCACATCTCAACCTAAGGGCCTGATCCAATGCCCATTGGGGCAAGATTCCCCATTAACTTCATCAGGTTTTGGATTGAGACCTACGTGCATATCAGTTTGAGCCACTGGGCTCGACAAGGGAATACAGAGAGAGTTAGGGGCCCAATCCTGTGAGGTGCTGAGTGCCTCATCCCCAGACAAAGCCAAGGGGAGTTGAGGGTGCTCAGTATCAGTCAGGAGGTACTCAACACCTGATAGTGCCAGACCCAATGGGCCTGATCTTGCAATGCCCACAGAGAACCAACTGCAGGATTGGTGCTTAAGTCTCCAACTCAAAAATGCACTTGATCACATGCCTAACTGAAAGCACATGCTTAAAGTTAAGCACATATATAAGTACTTTGTCAAATCAGGGCCTTAGAGTGGATAAGTGCAAAGCTTGGGCTCTTAGCCGCTTTGTTCTTCTGGGTTATTAAAACTGAGATGATCAGTTTTACTGTTGGAGTGAAAACACTGGTTATGGAGACAAACAGCACAAACTCAATCCAAAGGTTCCTTTTCTTTTATAACACAGAAAGAAATCTGCTGGCTTCAGCAGCTGCTCATTATCTATTCCCAGAGCAGTAAATTTGCCAGCAGCTATCCAGCTAGTAATCCAGCAGATTATTACACCTTTCAGAGGGATCAGCCTTTTAAACGTGTACTTCCTAAACTGGCATCTTGTGTTTTATGACTAGCTGAAGATACTTGACTTGCTGTCTGCAAGTGGTAAAACAAAAAATTACGCCCTTCTGCAAACACAGAGGAGGTACCGGTGACAAATTTTATACCTCTGGTAACTGGGGTTTCTTGAGCATGCCAATAAATCAGGAAAATTTGCTTTTAAAACTCAACTGGGCTGCCAAGTTTGGGGCTTTGAATCATTGCAGCAAGTGTGGGAAAAGGAGCAGAATTGAGGCCTGTCATTGCAGAGGAGGCCACCAAACTGAACTAGGCAAATGGGATACCAGCCCAGGTGTGACCATACTCCTACAGCAGACATACAAGCATGTGAGCCGCCATTACACTGGTTAACAACTGGCTATGTAATAAAAAAAAAAAAAAAAAAAGATGATCCCAGTTTGAATATTTCATACAGAGCACAGAGACGGTAGATTTTCAATCAAAGCAATTTAGGCCCAAAACTTAGGTTCTGCTAAAAGCAAACCCCTCAGACCAGGATAAACATTTCTATGAACTTTTTTCAATTCTTGGGCGGGGAAGGAAAGAAGGAATTCGGTTTTGATTTAAACATTCTCCTGCAGCGCTGGGCAACTGTACAAAACCCAGGAAGTGAAACTGACCACTCTTTGTTTCATTGCCCAGGCTAAGAGGAATACAAGCCATAAACAAACAACCTAAATGAGGAATGAAATGAAGGGGATGTGATATTTAACAGTTTTCATTTTTGACAATCTAACGTGTTATTTGTAATGAACACCAAAGGGATATTTATATTACGCACCTAAAACACACAGAGGGAGTCTCACTCCTTAACACGAGTACATCAATCCTACATCACTCAGAACATTCTCTTCTCTACCTAAAAGAGTCCATCCTACGAAACGCTAAGAGTCAGATTCTCAACCAAATCCTCAGCTGATAGTTTCAGAGCATCTCTTTGAAGTTAGAATTTCAGAATTGCATCTACACATCTTGCACCTTCCTCACTAAAGAACCCCACAATGCTGTACAAACCCTGTACACAGGGATTGCTTTACTCGCCTCTGAAATGCAGCTACTGCTGGGGTGGAACAGAAGAGTTCTAACAGTAGAAAACAGCTCTGGATAGACCTGAAATAGAATATTCTCTCCAGGTGGAAATGCAGCAGGCATTTTAGCTAGGCACTTTTAGTTACCCCAAGGAGAATTTGGCCAAGATGCTGGGGCATCTGCAGCTGTGTCCTCATGGCATTTTATAGGAGATATTCAAGATCTGGTATTAAAATAATGAGGAACTGTATTCATCTAGGAATTGGCACTTCTAACCACACAGATCTCCAAACACTGTGCTGGCACATTGGTTCTGGACTGACTTAGCGTGCGGTCCAACTCCCCCTGAAGTCAGTGAAAAAAAAAGACTCCCATTGGCTCCAGTGGCCCCTACATGGAAGGTCTCCAGCTGACTAAATCACTCCCTACACTGGGCTCTCGCACCTAACCAGTGGTAGAGGGAAGGTTGGGCTCACAGATTATAAAATACAAATGAAACCACAAAACTCTCATGGTTTTATGGTTCTCGCCTTCCTTCCTTTTAGACCTAATCCATCGGCCATGGGAAGATACTCCTGGACAACAACTGGCTTTGGATAAGACCCCCATGCATGAAATACACACAGATAGTAACGGGAGTTCTGTATGTGCCAATATCATACGGGAAGGCAGCTCGCCTAGGGAAGCGAGCATTTTTCACTTCCATGGTGGTTTTTTTTCCCATAGATTCATAGATATTTAGGTCAGAAGGGACCATCATGATCATCTAGTCTGTGTTACAATTTGCATGAGCTTTCTATATCTATTATGTTTTGGGGGGGGGGGGAATTATCAACAATTCAGCAGTTTTGCCTGTTCAGTTCTCAGTGCTACTGCAGAAGAGATGAGATTCTACACGGACCACATCCTCTTTTCCACACTAAGGATATTCACACAGATATGCAGAATACCACCCCAGGAAAATCACTGACAAATGGATTTTGGAAAGCCACAGAGGGGACACATTTATTTTCCTTTTTAACACAACAGGAAGTCTTCAGATCACCCACCCAGAAAACCTTTCAATCATAAAGGCGAAAATCACAGAGGGTAAATAAAACCCTGGATCTGGAGCATTAAGAAATATTAAGGGTCTGTCTTATTTGCATATAAAGGGTTGAACTACTGAATATGACAAATGCAGTATGTACACCATACAAAAGTAACTTCCAACACTGGGGGTAAATCATTGCCTTATATTCTCAATGTTCCTCTTCCGGAGCAGCTCCCTGACTTGCATATGACAACCTGACAGGCCAAGGTTCAGGCAAACTGGGGTGCTTAGAAAGTTGGGATGTTCCTAGGAACAGTTGTTGTGTTGGATTCCCATGCTCCATCTTGCCAGAGGGAAAACAGAAAGCGAGACAATTAAGCCAAGTGAACAGAAGATCTCTGGATACGCAATTTGGGCCATATTTGCAAAGGGATCTCTCCAGCATGCTGGTAAATTTTGAGCACGCCCCCACTGCAAGATGTGCAGTTGACAAGCCCAACCCAGCGCAGTCACCATTTAGGCACACGATAATGAAGAACAAATGGAAGGAAGGAAGGATTCACACTTGTCTCGAGACCGTTCCCGTTTGTCTAGGAATTGACAGACCCTTTGATTTCTGCCCATTTCTCAAGTAGCAGATGCTGCGAAAGCCTCTGGATGAGTCCCCAGAGCTATGAATAATTTCCCTTTATTTGATCTCAGTAGAGGCTACCCCTGCTTGGCTTTTGATCAGCAGCTCTTACAAAGCCCAGCCTCGGACACCTGGCACCGCAGCCAGTGGAAGCCTAGGCTAGGGTGGCTATTTTCTGGAATCTCCACCATGACAGCCTGTACCAACACCGGCCATGTGCACTCACCCAGACAGGGGAGAATCAGGTCTACCTAACTCTCCTGCAATGCAGCCCAAACATAGCCCACAGCCCCCTTTGTAAGACACCTTGCTCCTGACCTTCTCCCCCACTAGTCCAGTCCGGGGTGCCCCATACCCAGTTCTTCAATGCACCCGAGTCTTGACCTGCAGCACCCACCCTTCCTCTGGTATTCCAGTCCTGGGCTCGCTGCCCCCGCCCCAGCTCTGCGGCTGCCCCTCAGTTCGGACTTGCAACACTCCTGCCATTTCTGTCCCTTAGTTTCACAGCAGCAGAGACTGCCAAACACGTCAACCTGAGTTAAGCAAGAAAATCCCGCACACAGACCCGCACACCCGTCAGGGCTGTGATGCTGAGGCCCCGTAGCTTGTCAAGAGGATGTGAACCCAGGACTCAGGCTGTATTAATGTACATTGCTTTCCCCTCCCCGGGTCTGGGAGAGGGACAGTCTGGAGGAGCCAACACAGTCCCCCCTCCTTTCCACCTGGATACCGCCTTACAGAGGGATTTTCTGTGGGGTGTGGGAGCAGGTCATGAAGCAGACTCACCTCTACACATGCAGCATCATTCAACTCCCAGGGTGCTGGACCAAACCCAGGCAGGAAACAAGAAGCCCCAGACTTAGAGCTGGTTGGGAATTTTTTACTAAAAACTTTCCCCTCCCACTCCCGAAAAACACCAATTGGTCGAGACCAGAACGGCTGGCAGCCACGGGTCACTTTCGACAAGTCTCCTGACAAAGAAGTGGAGGAAAAGAAGAGTTCTGAATTCGCCACAGGGCTTGTGTCAACCCTGTCAGGACAAACCGGCTTGGCTTTTCGTTCCAAAACGACTTTCTGGTTAGAAATTTAAGTTAATTTGTATTTTAAAAGAGTTTCAAAAGGGGGTGAAATTGGAACAACTTCTTTTGATTGACCCAAATCAAAGAAACGTTCAGTCTGTCGATTCACAGACCCGTTACAGATTCTCACTTTTGGCCCAATTCAGGATAGGAAAACATTTCAAAAATCAGGAAAATTTGCGCAGGACGGGAAAGCTATTTCCCGCCCAGCTTTCCTCATATTCCTGTAGCTCCAACTCCAGTGGCAACAGGGAATTTAACGTGACTCAACGTGCAACAGACACAAAATGCTGAGAGCCCTTTGCTATTGGCCAGCTTGCAGTGCCAGAGAGATCTCTCCAAAGCGAACAAGGGGAGATGAGGCCTCATACAGCCAGATTTCCCCAATAAACGATAACCTAGACAGCAGCAACAACAACAAATTCAAAGCTTGGGCTGCCTTCAAAGGTCCCCCACGCTGTGACGCAGCGCGGATAATCCCAACACGTGGCCAGTATACAGATTTCTTCCAGTGGCACAAAACGGAAGCAGCTGCAGGAACTCCCTGTTATCTACGGGACACAACGGCAGAGGAACATCTGACTGGGATATTTGGCTCTGCGGGATGAATCTGCTCCATGAAATAAGAGCAGACTCCAGAGATGGGATAATTAATCTGGTGTGGAAAAGCTGTCAAGTTTGGTCAACCGATGAGGCCTTTTTATTTTATTTTTTTTTTGGGTGGGCAACTGGATGCTTGATTGAATTAAGGGTTAAAAGCCTCTTCCTTCAGCAGGTTTTTTTTATTTCTTGAAGGGAAGCTGAGAGGAACTTCAGCTCCAATTCCGAGGGGCTGGGGAATAAGAAAACCTCAAAGCAAATCACCACCATGTGTGAGAGAGCAGCGAGGATGGTTTAAAAGAAGCAGAAATATGGGACGGCTTTGTGGTCAGGCATAGGGCTGTACCCGTATTATATAGGATGGCCACCACACAGGACAAAACCAATCTCAGTTATTCTCCTCAGATTGAAGCGGATCAAGCTTCTGAGGAGAAGAACGGAGAGCATGGTTTGCTACAATACAATTTCATATCATCAAACCTGTGTCCCGAACCACTTTGCAAAGTTAAACAGAAGGAGCAAAGTTAAAAGCGAACGGGAAAGGACGTTTTCAGCTTAGATTTGGAATGGGATGGAGAGTGGATGAGACGGGCTCTTCTAGGTGCCAGGAACTATGCTATCAAATGCGGTGAGAGCGAGTGAAGGGATTGGAGAGAGGCTGGCACTAGACAACTGGAGGGAGAGGCTGTCAGCGAGGCAGTCTGGAGAGGGACACAGTGGGCCTGGTCAGACAACTGGCTGTCCCACTGCTCGGAGACCTGCTAACTGTGTGGATCTACTGGGGGCACACCAGCAAAGAAGGTTCTGCTTCTGGGGTTTCAGCCACAAAAGGTCAATATCGAACTGGATCTAAAACAGCTGGGGCATCAGTGGAGGTAGTCTGAGGACGGGGGACCTTCTTTATGCCCTTGGGAAGGTGTCCAGCCGTATACGGTTTATGGGACAGGCAGTGTGTTCCAGTGGATAGGCAACAGACCTGGAACCAGGAGACCTGGATTCTACTCCTCCATCTGCCACTGACCTGCTTGGGCCAGTCACTTCCCCTCTCTGTGCCTCAGTTTCCCCCTATATTTTAAATCGGAATGCTTCAAGCTCTATGGCTGAATGTGTCCAACACACTGTGCTAAATATTATCACCACCCAGCACATGATGGAGCTCGCAGAGTTCACAGGAACAAGACTCGTTAGCTGCCCAAACAAGCCTCCTGCAGAAAATTCCAGTTGTTGTTTTATTACTGTTGTTATTAACTGGTTTGCATGACTCTGGCTTAGGTTCCAGCCCTATTTTCCTTCCTTCTTTTAAGTGGTTATTTACTAGCTGCTTTTCCCAGCGCAGTATTTCATCTGTGGCTATGCCTCCCCCACCCCAGTTTTAGTTAACATTACAGGATTTTCTTTTTTATAGCGTCAGATGTTTCCCATGCTATGAATTTCCCTGAGCTGGATCAGGTCTCCCATAAAGAGGGAGAGTTTCGTGTGTGCTTCGAACTGTGGCATTTCTTGTTAAAAACTCTGAGGCGAACACAAGTTCAAAGGCTGGCTGCTGCACAGGAGTCGTGAGCTTTACCATCGGCGGATGAAACAGTATCACGACACGAGTCTAGGCGATAATAAGGGAATCCTATGAAATAATTCCTACCAGCAGTAATAACTCTGTATAAGAACAGCTAAACGTGTGTCCATGGCAGAGGATCAGTGTGAACGTGTGCTGATGAAACACGGCTCCTGATTACTTGCGGTCATTACCGTTCCGCAGGCACTTTTTGCAAGCCTAGGGGAGTTAGGCGCAGAATCGTGGCCACATTCCAAGCCGGGTAATTACTAGAGCTGAGCGGATTAATTTGTAACCCAATTAGTCATCGAGTTTCCACCTCTTTTTGTGCTCACGAGCAGACTGCAAAACTCTCCGATTTATTGATAACACAAAGAGATTTGTGAGTTTCCCCACATTGCATGAACAGTGCACTGCGAATATTTCATGGGCCAAATCATCAGCCACTATGCATCAGCCTCGTTCCACTGCAGCAACTGGAGCTACAGTGAGTTACAACTGCTGAGGATCTGGCTATACGACAGGTCTCTACATATGTGGGTCAGAGTATTTTAATGAGAGAGAAACAAGTCTATTAATATTTCTCATGTATGTTTGGATACTGACCCTGCTGTGTCTTGGTATGGTTAGATCTGTGAATTGAAACCAAAGCGCAGTATGGCAAAGGGGTGGAAAATATTTAACACTATTTGAAAAGGTTTCAAGAGCCCATCAGACCAGGATCTTCCCATCCTGTTTCCAACCGCCATCATTATTTGATTTAGGGTCAAAAATAATGTAATGGGTCTTATATGTAACTATGTAATTATTCACCACCCTCGTCTCCTCTCATCGAACTGCTGTATCTCAGTGCTCCCTGACGAAGCTCTAAGTACAACTTTCCCCTCTCTACCCCTGTGCCTGCCTTGGGCTCCTTAAACATTCTAGGGAGCGTAAAGCTCAGAACAACTAACAGCGTCGATCTAGGATAAACCTCCTGTGTTGAGCTATGGAAAATGTTTATGAGCTGGTCCCAGCGACTGTCTGTCCCCAGTGGAGAGCAGACATCACAAAACCATAAGAGCCAAGCTCTGCCCTAATCATCTCTGTCTTCAGCTGGCACCATTTCTCTTGTATCTACCCAGGAGCATTGCTCAGCACAGCATGGCTGCTGCTGGATCATTAATTAAAACCACTCTTCGGTGGGCGTCTTTGGAATCAGTGGTAACCCAGGGAGAGAAGTAATAAGGATTAAAGGAAAGAATATCTTGGCCCTTGATAATTCTGTCTAGTCTTTTTATGGTGCTGGGCTGAATACGCCCAGGGCTCTAGAACTGGCAGGGGCAGTGCTGGGTGGAGGAACTCTTCTTCTAGCAGGCCTGGGTGAGGGGGACAAACTGAAAGGCATGTTTGTGGTTACCCTGAGCTCCTTTTAACAGGCATGACCCTGAAAGCCCTTACCAAGGCAGAACTCCCGGCGGCCTCAACTGAAGCCCGATCAGTCCTCCGGTGCTTTGTAGGGGAGTGTGCTTCGACTCGATGCTCGCTCACACACACTCAGCACCAGGGTCAGTTGACTTCAGTGGAGCTCCTCCAAATGGAGTGGGAGGGAGAGCGGTGTGGGGCCAGAGACTCAGCCCCTCTGCTAGGGCTGAGGAGAGCCACTCAGGTGAGGGACAGGAAAGACCGCCTTTGCACTCACCCAACTGGATCATCCCCTGGCATCACGCTAAACATTGGCTGCCAGCTGCCCTTAAAGGTTCACACAGCGGCAAGGGACCAGTTGGATGTACGGGGGGCGGGGGCGCAGCAAGAATTTGGGGTGGTGGAGCAGTCTTTACAACACTGATTGTGCTGGCTTTGGGGACACGATCCTCCTGCAGCAGCTACCACGCACGCCAGGGGCTGGGCTAGTCTCCCCTGTGAATTAAAGCCAGGTTTAATTGGCTTGATTTAAAATGATGGTACAATATAGCACAGAGGTTAGATTCCTGCCCTAACACCTGACCTTGCAACCATGCTGGGATCCCCCACGTGCCTGGCATCCCCATGGCCTGCCAAAAGAAAAACTCCGAGCCCATGGTGGCTTCTGGGCATTTGGCAGGAAGGGGACGCTGGAGTTAAGAAGCTCAGCAATTAATTCAGTAGGACTTGGACAGGAAAGTGTGCAGAACAGGTGTTTCTAGTGAGAGTGTCTAGACAACAGCAGGAGCTGATGGGGTTTGCTAGGCACAAGAAAGTGAGGCAGAACTCAGCTCTTAACCCTGACTGAGCTTGGAAGGAAATGCCTCAGAACTGGCCGCAGGGGAATCCATGAAGCCTTTCCAGAAGCACCGGGTCCAGGAGGAGCAGGGTGGCCTGGGGTGTGTTCCAACGCCCCAGTTGTTTCCTGGTCGCAACAGCCCACCATTGCCATAGCAGGCAGGGTGCAAGTTAGGGCAGCCCTTAGGGCTCCTCTAATCCATGCCAAGGGCTGAACCAGGGAGCCTCTAGGTAAGAAGGCACAAGGCCCTGTGCTGGGCTCACACCCCACACGGCTGAAGATACTTTCAGTGTAGGCCCCACTCCAGCAGGTTCCGAGAACACAGCGTGTTGAGTCGCTTTGTACTTCTGTTCCACGTTCGATCTGAGTGGCGAGGAAACCCACAGCAGCAGAGGAAACCCAGGCCTTGGACTCACAGCCACTGTAATTCAAACCAGATCAGGAGCCGCCGTCTGCCTTTCGTCAGCAGCACGAGTCGAAAACCTGAGCCAGGCCAGTGTTCGCATTTGGCTGTAAACTCCGAAGAGGGCGGCCTGCCCTACCTGGCTGCAGAGATTTCAACAGGCCGGTTTGTGATTCATGGGAAATTGCT
Source organism: Chelonia mydas (assembly GCF_015237465.2). Lineage (NCBI taxonomy): Eukaryota > Metazoa > Chordata > Testudines > Cheloniidae > Chelonia > Chelonia mydas. The sequence continues at coordinate 4,486,750 of NC_051250.2, read as the reverse complement.
CCGAGGATGATAATTACACATCCCCTTCAGATCGCATAATCACTTGTGGCTGTAGAAGGTGGGACTAGCCAAATGGGATCAATAGCAGGTCGTAAACCTTTGCATCAAGGGTGGAGGATGGCTTGCTCCAGCTCTGAGCTGGGGAGGAGCAGTGGAGTTCACAGCAGGTTTCCCATTAGGTTTGGAGGCTAGACTGCAGGAAATTTACTGCCGAGTCATACAGGGCTTCATTCACCACTGCCTTACCCTGGCATGGAGCTGGAGTAACCGTGTTGACTTGGGTAGAGTCACACTGTGGGAGAAACCAGCAGTGAGCCAGCCCCATGTTACTGCCTTATACGAAATGGACTCCCACTAGGAAAGGAACAATGCATCGGAGTAAAACACCTGACAGGGCAGGAATCTAAAGAGATGCTCAGACGCTTGCAGAGCAGCACCACGAAATTCACCCCTGCACAAGAGGCTCACAGAACCCCAAACACAGGGCTAAGTGCTGCAGACGCCCCTGCGCCTGGGGTGAATTTTGCCTGCTTTGAGGGCAGGGCTCTGCCCAGCTCACAGGAGGCGGGATACAGGGGAGACGCGTTGGAGCTGCAGCCCTCCAGGTGGGATCCTGGCTGACTCAGAGTTCTCCTGGCATATGCACAAGCCTAGAGGATGCCACGTGCTCCCCACCCGGCCTGCTTCATGGGCTGAAACGAATGGACACGGGGCTGCACCCACCCATCCCCTGTATGCGCAGCTAGTGCCCATGTAGGTACTCGGACTATACTCTCCACGGGGATTTGGGCTAGCCCTGCAACAGTGGGTGTGGGGCATGGAGAGCATTCTTGTATTCCTCCCTCTCTCCCCCCCCCCCCTCACACCCTTGTGACGTGCAGCCAGAATGCAGCCCTGAGTTCCTGGAGCTCTCCCGGTCCGCTGCGAGGGTCTGTTCAGGGTACAGTTATATTCCAAAAACAGTGCAGCTAGTTACTTGGATCTTCAGTTGTAACAGGTCCACCGCATCATCATGCCAGGGCTGGAGAACCAGAAAGTGAAACTGACTATAAAAATCAAAGAGAAACTGACTGGCTAGTGTGATTAGCTAAGACACTGATCCAGACACTTGCCTCAGCTCCAGTAGATGGAGTTCCTGCTGTGAGCAGAATGAGAGATCAGTTGATTTACTCCATACTTACACTGGTGCAACTGAGATCAGAATCCACCTTGGTCCTTAGCTGCCTGCCATCCGATATGGAGCAGATTGATGCTGCATTTCCATAGAGATATGTGTCCGTGCCCATCCCCGCACTGCCTGCACCAGGGGAAGAGGAGGGTTCCTTCTCACTCACAGGGTGCTACTGATTAGTGCCACATGGGTCTCTCACTGTCATTGAGCAGGTCACGTGAGGGCAAGCGCTGTGAATTAGGGGACTGCTCCCAGCTGGTTGAAGAATGGCTCCCAGGTGAGTTGAGGGCTTTAACCAGCTGATCCGTCCCCATTTAAAATTCTTTAAACAACTGTGCTGTACAAAAGCTTTGATTCCTGGCTAAGTTACCAGATAACAGATGTTCTGTCTGAAAGAGTATCAGAGGTCTCAGAGTATGTTAATGTCTACCCAACACTTCCACATTCGGCTGCCCCTGGATTTTGAATCCTGACCTACATTTTTGCCTAGACTCCCTGAAAACTTAAGAACTGTTCTGCAGAGGGAATTTTACTCTATTAAATTTTAAAACAGGGCAACACATGTTACAATCCCAGGCAGACTCCTGCCTCTGATTCAGAAGCCCCAGGTCCCTCTCTTAGAGTGCAGTGACATGGGGCAGTATGAATGCAGTCTGGTACAAACAGACCAAAGCCTCTAGTCATCTAATACCCAATGAAAGAACCATCGCACATTGCTGATTTTCATACCGAGTACAATTTATTTACAGAGAAGAAGTGGGATCTAGTGGTTAGAGCTGGGTTCAATTCATAGCTCACCCACTGACACATCGTGTGATCTTAGGCCAGTCACTTAACAGAGACGCCTCAGTTTCCCCACCTATAAAAGTGGGGCTAATGATATTTACCCACCCCAAGGGCTACCGTGAGGCTTAATTAAGTGAGCCAGATTCTTTCCTGGTGTAAACTGATACAGCCCCTTTGACTGCAGCGGAATTACACTGACTTACACGGAGTAATAACCACCATATATTAATTAATTAATAACATGACCCAATGTTTGTAAAGCATGTTTAGAATTTCCAGTGACAAATGATATAGAGGAGCAAATTATGATGGAACCAGTTTAAAAAGCACTAAGCCATTGCTTAAAAAAATCAACTTTCAGTGCCAGCGAAAGAGTCACACTCCTGTACAGAACATCACACAAAGATCTTGAGAAGCTACATTCACTTAGACTGGCTGTTCTAGGGCAGGGCCCATCTTTTTGATATGGGTTTGTACAGCCCCTAACACAAAGGGTTTTGATACCACGATACGCAGAATAATAAAGGCTAGGTCTATACTAGGCAAATAGGTTAAACATGCTAGCGAACCTGTTCTGACTAACGTGATTTGAAACAGGACCTTGCACCTAGTGTAGACAGAGCAGGTAGTATTTAAAAGAGGGTTAGCAGGTCAAAGTCAACCATAGCCTGGGAGGTAAGCGTAATCTTTAACAAGGCAAGAGCCTCGCGTTAGCCATTGGAATAACTGCTTCTTGCATCACTGGCTGGTGATTTTCACACTCACAGGTGAAGGCTCACAGGTATCATGTGGAGCTGTTGTGAAATTGGCAATTGCATTTCAAGGGCATTTGTGCAAACTCTTTTCCAGCTTGGCTTCACCTATGTTAACACCCCGTGAATTTTGACTTGAATTACAGGTTCAAATGAACCCAATGTCTCTCAGTCAAAGTCCTCCAAAGCCGCCTGGTTTCCACCTAAAAACCACAAATTAGTCCCAGCTTGTGGACCTGGGCCACGTTTGGGGTCTGTAATAAAGTCTTTGGGTTTGATCAGGAAAGTTTCCCATGTCAATTGTATGCCCTTTGGTGCAGGGACTGTGTCTTCCTATGCATTTGTACAGTGCCTAGCACAATAGGGCCACTGCCCCGACTGGGACCTTTGAACACTAACACAGTAGAAATAATCATCAATAAACTCATGGGGAAGGGAAGTAGCACCCATGCCTGGATCCTCACCTCCCTTCTGGAGATGTGCACGATCAGGGAGGATGGCAATCCAGGACTGCAGCCACTCAGGCTCCATAGCCAACGTGGGGCTGGATCCAAAGCCTAGGGGAGTCAATGGAAAGTCTCCCAAACTACGTCTACACTACAGCTGGGAGCATGTAGACAGACTCGCGCTGGTTCCTCTTGACCTAGCGTGTTAAAAATAGCCATGTGGGCGTCGTGGCACAGGCCGCAGCGTGAGCTCACCCTCCTCCAAGCCCGACAGACACCCCCCGGTCCAAGCTGCCGCCCATGCTATTTATCTCGAGTGGCACTAGCATAAGTCTGCCTACCCGGGCTAGGAGGTGCGCTTCTAGCTGCCGTGTAGACATACCCCCATTGAAGTCAGCGGGCTTCGGCTCAGGCCCTGGAAGCTGAAGGCATGACTAATTCTTTCTCCAGTCCTGTGTCTCGTATAGACAGCGAGGGAGAACAGCCATGGGAGACATGCCTATTCAGGGAGAGTCAACAATCCTTTTAAACTGCTTTCCACAGCCGCAAAGAGAGCCCTGAGCCCTTCAGGGGAATTAACCTTTCCAAGAACATTTCTGCATCCACACCACAAATGTGTCTTCTGTTTATCATGAAGACAGGAGCGTTAAGCAGGCTCCTTGTTTTGCTGCTGGCAGCTCTCTTTCTCCCTCTCATCCCGCTGTACCCATTAAAATTAGATGTTGACATCACATTCTGCAAATGAGTCCAAGCTGCAAGTGGCAAGTTAAAATCAAATCTCGTTTCCTCCTTTAACCCTCGCGCCACCCCAGCCCAGCTCGCCATCCCGCAAGGTGAGCCGTCGTCCGTTTCAAGCGGCTCCGTTTGATGACAATGACAGATGGGTTTCCAGAGCTTTAATTTGGTTCCACTTGTCATTCTGCCTATTGATTGTGTGAATGGCTGGGGTGGGCAGGCTGGGCCTGAAGGGCGAGAGAGAACTCGGAAATTATGCAAAGCAGAGTATTTCTATCTACTATAAATGACATAACCGCAGGCTTGGGAGGACAGAAAATAACTGACTGGAATTCAACAGGAAAGAAAACCCCATGATGATATTCACACGTTTGTCTGCAAAAGGGTACCTGGGCAGCAGGCCATATGGGGACTGTCACCAATATGACCCATGGAAGAGTATTAAGCCTTGGGGGGGTGGGAGGGGTTGGATCACCAAATGAATAAGGGAGAAGAAGAGGAGGAGGATTCCAATACAAATCTGTGCCATGGATCACAGGTCACTTGGCATTTCTCAGCCTAACTGAATCCCTCATTAGAACAGGTCTACCTCCCGCCCCCCAGAAAATCAAGCGGCTGCATTTGAACGTTACGTTATTCAGCATGTTAACATCCAGGCTAACTGAGTCTGACACACGGACCGCACAGATCAGAGCCGACAGGGCTCCTAAACGGCATTAAAAGATGCTACGTTATTTAATATTTTTGTGCCGTGGGCTTTAGGGGGCTTTGCTGCAGCACCAAACCCAGCAAAACAGACCCAAATCCACAGGTTCAGTAGCCCTGAAGTCAGGGGGAGTTTGCCTTTGGAAAACAGCATGAAAACTGAGTAAATGCGGCAGGATCTGGCCCACAGGCTGGCGAGTGCTGATTTGGCAGTATAATCTGAGCTCAGCAGAACTTTGATAGCAGCCGACCTGACAACCCTCATGCCAGATTTAATAGCCAGCAGGTGAATGGTGTCATCTGCATCATTAGCGCTTGGCTTGGGGGACCGGGGGACCTGACACCGAGCCCCTGCATGGTTCAGAGTAAGGAGCAGATGTCTGGCATGGGAACAGCATGAAGAGCAGAAGGCCATGTTGCCCCTGCAGGTGCAGGTGTGGTCAGAGGCAGCAGCAATTAGGATGTTCCATTACTCAAGGAGGGGGCCGGAGGAGATAGGAAAACCACGGCTGTGGTCTCAGCTGTGCAAAGCCTAAGGGTCTCGGAGGACAAATCCGATAGTGCATTTAGAACAGGGAGACAGCTCATCCGTGTTTGCAAACCTCACCGGATCCTGTAGCCAGCTCCATGCTGGAGGTGGGAATGAAGTGACCCCGTCTTCCCTTTTCCCTGAGATTTCTTTTGACAGGACTCAAGTTATCGATTCCTGGGACACTGCCCACTTGGCCCTGGGTGGAACCTGCAGCCTGTTGTTGTCTCTCCCCCAGGCTCCGGGTCCTCTTGGTCACACACGCTGTACAAACCTGTCCAGGATAATAGGTTGACGAGACAGCAGCTCCAGGTAACGAGCTGAGCTCCCAGAGAGCCTGTTAGTCTCTAAGGTGCCACAAGTACTCCTTTTCTTTCTGTCCTTCACTGTGACCAAAAGGGAGGACATGGGGATTTGGCTCTGCACCCCGTAGGCAACCCATGTCCTCCCTGGCACTGGGTGTGCCTGAAGAGACTTGGAAAGGGAGTCAGCAAGAAAATGAAGCAGATGTGACCAAGCCTGCACCCTCCTGAGGCACCAGCCTCCTGGGCAATGGGGCTCTCCGGACGAAGTGAGATGCTGGGCAAAGGCGGCTGAAAACCCTCGTTCCAACGGCCAGCGATGACTAGGGGCGGTTGCTGGAAGCTCGTTCTGCTCGCTTTGCTGGGGGGTGGCTGGGGGCAGGAGGACCCCTGAGCACAGTGTGCAGAGCTCCTCTCCATGGCTGGTCTTCTCCAGACCTGGGCTGTCAGGGGAAGCAGTAACACTGCCTTAAAAGGGGAAATTTGGCCTAGCGGGAGGAGTCAGCGTTCCTGGTTCTCGTCCCAGCTCAGTCATGTCCTGACCATAAGTCATTCCCTTAACCTCCCTTTGTCTCCATTTCCCCGTCTCTGAAGTGGGAGCTAACCCCGCTCCCCAGGCTCATGCAGAATGGGAGGGTTTGTGTAGACTTGAGTCTTTTGAATCCTCCAATAGAAGATTCAGAATATTTGTCTATAACCCCTGAGGAATTCAAAATTATCGGTATCCCGGGACGCAACGAAGCCCCACATGATCATTGAGGCCTCCAATTAGTGGCTGGGGCTGAATTAAGCCACTGAAGCACCCAATGGACTGGAAGGACCAAATCTGGCCCATATCCTATTTTGCAAACTCTTAAAAATGACCCAGCGGATAAGAATGCCTCTGGTAATTGAGGCTGGACTTGCCTGTTAATGAGATAAGAACAGTGCTTTAAAGCAAATTCTTTTCTGTGGTGTTAATCCCCTTACCTGCTCGTTAGCTTGGCACCTACTTGTCCCGAGATGCGCACTTCGGGGGTTTGTGTATGGACAAGGGGAGTGTCGGGCACGGTCATGCCCTGGACACACGTGGAGTCAGCGGTCTAGATGTACTCTGTGAGATGAGAATCAGGCACCTGGTCTTTCGTCACTTTCAACTTCACAGGCCCGAGCACAATGCCCTTGGGTTTGATTTTCTAAGTCTGCCAGGGAAGTTTTGAATTTAAAAAGTCTCTTTTCATTGACACCCCTGGAACCCTTGGTCTAGAGTCCTTTCCACACCTCCTCCTAACTGCTCAGACACAACAGCTTGCCTGGTGTGAGGCATCACAAGGGTTAACACCAGGCACGTGTGGTTGCATCGATGTTCTAAGGCACACTGGGGCTTCTGGGAGTTAGGGAAGAGAATCTCCTTTTCTCTCCTCTCCCCCTTGGCCATGGAAGGTGGGTTTTTTGCAGGCAGAAAGCTGTTACCTCCCCATGGCAAGGCTCTCTGTGAGATGGAAATGGCATCACATTTCCCACAAAAATGGAAAAATTCCCATCTGTGTCAAATTTGCAGTTTTGCCTGGGGGAAGATAAGGAACAAATTTCACTCTTTTTACCATAAAAAACCCCCTCATTTGCGGGCAGAAAGCGCAATAACATTCCACCTTGGGCCACAGCAGCAATGCAGTCACACGGACAAATAACGGCTGGTTTCAGAGTGTTATGCTCTCCCCAGCTTACCAGCCAGTGGCAAAAGTACCCCCAGCACCAGGCCTGCAACAAGGAGCGTCTCATGGGAGCTGCCCTAAAGGGAGATGAGAAAAAGCCAACGAGCACCACCGTGTATTTCCACGGCCGATTATTGCTGACGTGTGGTTGCCACATGGTTATTTTTCTTGACAACCTGTCCAGCCATTTCCATACCTCTGTACTACAGAAGCCCTTTGCACTTCCGTATTATCTGATAAATGCTTCCCCACTGACCGAGAATGCTACATGATCAGAAATCTGTCCAGATCGAGCTCATGAATACAACACAACTTCCTGCACTATCATGATTTTTTGGATGCCTCCGAACATGCATGTGTCTCTTTCAGGGATGTAAGAGGTCATCTCGCCCACGGTGCCTGAAGCCCTAGAATCAGACCCTGCTGGCACCCACATGGAGCCCATACAATGCAGACGGGAGCAGGCTTGACACATCCGCCTGTTCACAAAGCCATTCCTCTGACTCCCGCACACAGAAACACAGCAGAGACGCTAGGAAGCTTTTTTCAGATCTGGGGCATGTTTCCGTATCTGGCACCATTCTGGCCACTGCAGCTCCAGCTGAGTTGGAATCATTTGCTGCTAACAGCTCCCGAAGTTTCTATTAGACAATCCTTTTCCAAAGGCCCCAGCTCCCCAGGTCGGGTTTTACGGGTGCCATTAACATTTCTGCAGAGGGTAGTTTTCCAGTTCATTAGTGTCTCTGAGTTGCTTGGAAGTGGTCAGTCCAGGAAAATAATCTGTCTCTCTCCCTCCTGCCCCGCATCCTTACTTCCATGCACCCTGCCACTTACCTACCCTTATGCGGGAGTCTTCACTTCCTGTCCTAAACTTGTGCTGTGTTGCCCTGAGCTGTTAGACACCATCACTTTTAAAAACATATTTAACAGGTCGGGGGGCAGGAAATTGTTTCATACTGGGCTTATTAAAAACACTTTCAGCTTCCCTATGTTATTAGTGGTGGCGGTGGACATCCCAGTACATGCTCCTAGGGTAGACTCCCTGCATCAGTTTAAACCATGACTTGCACACCACAGCACATCCACAAGAGGCTTTACATCAGCTGCACGGGTACACCAACACTGGTGCACAAACCAAATCTATAGTGTAGACATGGCCTCCACTTACGAAATGCTACGGGGAAGATTTTCCAAAGTGCCTAAAAGATTTAGGAGCACAAGTCAGCAGGACATATGCTCCTAAATGCACGAGGCTCTTTTGAAAACCGGCCCCTAAATTGTTTTCTTTTCACCACTTGTTTAAACTCTTTGCATTTCACTCAGCTGGGAGGATGAAATCAAGTTTTGTTTCACTTTCAAGCTCTCAGACACCAGCATGATGCTGCAGTGTTTGGCCTGCAAACCCAGCAGAATGGGGATTGTTCCAGTTCCAATTAAAATACAATTCACTGAAATTGTAAACATAAACCCATGAAAACCTTTCCATTGAACTGAACTCCCTTTTTACAGAACCAAAATCCACCTGGCAATGGCCCTTTAAACAGCTGCCATGTTGCACTCCAGAGGTGGCTGCATTTCAGTAGCAGATGAGCAGTTTCTGTAGTTTAAGGGGATGACCCAGCACCTTTTGAATAGTTTTTATGTACTTCAATGGGCTTTACATCAGCCCCTCATGGCTTTGAAGCCCTTCAGGGTGAGCATACTATGGAAACACAAGGTACTGTTATTATTACAATTACATCTCAAAGCTTTTCTCTACAGCTGCCCTGAACTTGCTAAGTCAGGATGGGAAACCCTGACCATCCCAGCCAGGACCACCCAGTTCCTTCTGGGGCTTGGTGAGCAGCCCCCTGGCATGTCAGGAATAATTCCAGGAAACTTCCCATGTGCTCTCCTCTGGCTTATTTCCTTTGGCAGCTGGTTACAATAGAAAACAGTCGATGGACATGCCGCAAGCCACTGACCCTCCTGCTAGAAAAGAAAAAAGGGGGGAGGGAGACAAAGGAAAGAGAAGCACCTGCTTTCTGGAGGACTCACTGTGGTTTGTCCTTCCTTCTGCCCAGATCTTAAGCACCAATAAGTAATTACAGCCTGGCCAGACACAACAAGGATTTGAAAGGACCCCAAAGCCCTGATGCTACAGTTCTCCTCCCTGTGAACTCTGGGCTGAGCCTCTCCATGTAACTTTAATCTTTGAGGAAACTCAGTGGCTGTGCTTCCCCCAAACCGCCTTCTTCAGAAGAAAACCATCAAATGCCCATCAGCATCAAAGCATGTTCTAGCAACATGTCGTTAGTGGGGATTCAAACAAATGGTTATCAGTCCATCTGCCCAGCATCTGGTATGTGGGCTGGGAAAAGGGAATGGGGGAACAGCGGCTGGCCAGTTCTAGCCAATGTTCTGAGCATGGTATAAAACAGCAAGGCCCAACATCCAACAAACTGAACCTTCCCAAGCTCTCTCCACAACCAGCTCTCTCACATCATCCCTTGCAGGCTTGGAAGGACAACTCGGCCACGCAGTAAGGCCTGGTGGGCAATGCATCTTAGCTTTGGTGAAACTAATTCCACCGGCAAGGAGCCCTTAACAAGAATGTCCGGACTCCAGTTCCCTTGCTGGCTGGCACAGCCACTCCATCTCCATGGATTTATAGAGAGGTAACATGATATGATGTCCAGACACATCATGGGAAACCAGCTTATCCCAATTACAATTGCCTACAACACATTTATGCTACTGGTTTCCACTGTGTTCTCAGGCCATCTCCTCCTAATTCCACTCCGCCTCTTGGGAAGGGTGGGATGAGGAGCCCTACCTGAGATCCTGCCTGAATCTCTATTCACTTGATCTCCACATATAATACCATCTTCAGTGAGATCAAAGGAAGTATAAAAGACCACCCAAAAGTTACAGAATGGACATGCTGCTGGACCTGATGGTATTCCACCTGAGCTGCTCAAAGGTGCTCACTATTCCAACACCATCCACTGTTCTTAAGAGCATGGACATCAGGCAAAGTACAAGCAGAATAGAAAGATGGTATCATAGTGTCCCTGAACAAGGGCAAAGGATCTCAAACTGTGTGTGGCAACTATGGGCCAATCTTGATGGGGTAACAAGCCTTGTGGATGGGGGAAAGCGGTAGATGTGGTATATCTTGTCTTTAATAAAGCTTTTGATACTGTCTCACATGACCTCTCATAAACAAACTAGGGAAATGCATCCTAGATGGAGCTACTATAAGGTGGGTGCAAAACTGGTTGGAAAACCATTCCCAGAGAGTAGTTATCAGTGGTTCACAGTCATGCTGGAAGGGCATAATGAGTGGGGTCCCGCAGGGATCAGTTCTGGGTCTGGTTCTATTCAATATCTTCATCAGTGATTTAGATAATGGTCTAGAGAGTACACTTATAAAGCTGACAGATGATACTAAGCTGGGAAGGGTTACAAGTGCTTTGGAGGATAAGATTAAAATTCAAAATGATCTGGACAAACTGGAGAAATAGTCTGAAGTAAATAGGATGAAATTCAATATGGACAAATGCAGAGTACTCCACTTAGGAAGGAACAATCAGTTGCACACATACAAAATGGGAAATGACTGCCTAGGAAGGAGTACTGAGGAAAGGGATCTGGGGGACATAGTGGATCACAAGCTAAATATAAGTCAACATTGTAACACTGTTGCAAAAAAAGTGAACATCATTCTGGGCTGTATTAGCAGAGTGTTGTAAGCAAGACACAAGAAGTAATTCTTCTGCTCTAGTCCACGCTGATATGGCCTCATCAGGAGTATTGTGTCCAGTTCTGTGTGCCGCATTTCAGGAAGAATGTGGACAAATTGGAGAAAGTCCAGAGAAGAGCGACAAAAATGATCAAAGGTCTAGAAAACATGACCTAAGAGGGAAGATGGAAAAAATTGGGTTTGTTTAGTCTGGAGAAGAGAAGACTGAGAGGGGACATGATAACAGTTTTCAAGTACATAAAAGGTTGTTACAAGGAGGAGGGAGAAAAATTGTTCTTCTTAACCTCTGACGATAGGAGAAGAAGAAATGGGCTTAAATTGCAGCAAGGGAGGTTTATGTTGGACATTAGGAAAAGCTTCCTGTCAGGGTGGTTAAGCCCTGGAATAAATTGCCTAGGGAGGTTGTGGAATCTCCACCACTGGAGATTTTTAGGAGCAGGTTCGACAAACACCTGTCAGGGATGGCCTAGATAATACTTAGTCCTGCCATGAGTGCAGGGGACTGGACTAGATGACCTCTTGAGGTCCCTTCCAGTCCTGTGATTCTATGATTCATTGTAATCAGTCCCCAGAGAGGTCTTTGCTCATGTTCTGCTTGGTAGGATGCAGCCATTCTTTAATACGCAATCAGGGTTCACTGTTGGGCGGTCAACAATCCCCGGCTTTTGGCTGAGATGCACTGAGAATTTAACCACCCGTTTCATGTGGCAAATATCAACATAAAAGCAGCTTCTGATTCAGTCAACAGGCCAGCCCTCTTAAAGGAGTTTGCTAAATCTTTGCTAAATCGATGCGTGACCTTCACATCCGTACCAGTGCAAGCGTGCTTGACGATTCGCAGCTTTTGCTGCATTTCTACACAGCCTCAAGTGTGCGGCAGGGATGTATTCCCTCCCCAGTGCTATTCTGTTGACTGGATATCAGGACTTGCCATTCTACACATCAGAATCAAGGTTGGTCAAGAAGTGTTTACCAACCAAGAATATGCCAACAACACTACCTGGCTTGTGAACAAGTAAGAGAATTTCAGACCTGTCCAGGCTGCAAGCAGAGTTCAGATGGTCACAGCAAACCAGACGCTGGACGATTAATGGGACCCCACTGTGCTAGCTGCTGTACAGGCACAGAAAAAAAGGACGGTCCCTGCCCCCAAAGAGTTTACAATCTAAGATGTAAACAAAAAGCCAGATTTGCAAACCTCTCTCGCACTGGTGAGCATTTACTCACACAAGTCACCCTGATGTCAACAGAACTATTTCTGTGAGTAACTGCTCACCAGTATGAGAAAGAATGGCAGTCCAGCTCAAATGCAGGAGGTGATGGGCATGATCTAACACTAGACAGGAGGATTAGCCAGATACAGGCCCACACCAGAACATCAAACCTCAACCACCCCATGTCCTGGAAGTATGAAATTGGGACCTGGAACGGAATTTTCCACATGGCTCCTGTCTTGGTAAGGGGCCAGACCACAACACTGGATCCAAAGAACATTCAGACTTTGCAGTTGTTCCAAATGCAGAGCAGGGTTTGAGTTTTCCAGGTTTGAGACATCTCTAAAAATTGGATCTCTGTGCAGGATCTCCCAGAGCCTCTGTGCAAGTCTCCTTAGTCTGAAAAGACCCCTTCAGGATCAATTAAAAGACAGTGAAAGACAAACTGATTCCAGCCATGCCTATACCCAAGCAAAACCTTCTCTTCAGGTTCAAATAGTTGGGTTAAATTTTTCATGTTTGCTGCAGCCTCTGCCCCCCAGATTCCACCCGGGAGTGCTCACTGGCCGTTCTTTGCGAGAGCGCCTGTTAGGCGAAGTTTCAAGCGCAAGTCTGTAGACTCAAGGCAGTGGCAGTGCCGGAGAGGGGGGAGGAGGTTGTGTCAGAAAAGCAGCGAACTTCCGAGGGGCTTCAGACCACATGCCTGAAGATCTTGAGGTTCCTCCATTGCTACTAAAAGCCCAGGCACATAAATAAGATTTTGGCTATTTTTTTTCTTTTTTTGCTTTAATGCCTGATATCATAGAATTTTAACTGGATGATTCCACTACCCTCCTTCCCCTAAACCTCATGTGCCAGCAACATCTTCAGTGCAACTTCCTTAGAGCCAATGAAATTACACCATGGTTGAATTTGGCCCCTGATCTAAAAACGCTCACAAGATACATTAATTGCCATCATTTCAATATCAGGATGGAGACCTACTCTGCTTTTATTAGGGAGGTGGCTTCTGAGAAATCAGAGACTCCTGTGTTAATCCTGAGACCACCAAGGAACTGGAAAGAAATGTTTGTCTGCCCTCAAGAATCACTTACTCTTTTAAGTGGGAGACTCATTCCATAAATGCTGGGGATTAGTTCTGAGTATTTAATTCAAAAGCAACCAGGCCCCCAAGGAACAGGATACGTCGGCTTGGAAGGATTAAATTTTAATCGGTAAACATCAATTTCACCGTCCTCACACAAGCGGAGGAAAAAATATTTCCATTGATAATAAACAAAATGTAGAGAGAGGAAAAGTCAGAAAAATGCTTTCATGAGAACTTAATATTTGATGTAAGGGTATTTACTTGGTATATTTTGACATGTGATGTTGACAATTTGTGTTTTAGTGATTATCAAGCTTTAACTTTTTGAATCTCAACATCTACTGACATTCATTATTGTCTGTTTCCCCCCACAACTTCCTGCAATAGTGAAAATTTAAAATCAATAAAAAATTTAAAAAATCCTTTAACACAAGCATCTATATTATCCATCAAAATGATAAAAAACAAACAGTCAAATTCTGCCAAGCCTATGTATGCTGTACACAAAAATCACTTCACCCACTGCTGACATACAACCGTCTCTGGAGGGGAACGTAGCAGCTATTTAATAGGGCACACCAATTCAGGGCAAGAAGAATACAGAATGAACACCTTGCAAAAATGAAACTACCAGGAACCATGATGTGTGACCAGAATTAGAATCTGGTCAGGCTGGACTGACACTCCTAATTCTGGTATTTAAAAAACATGACAGGATCTTCAAAAGATCTTCAAAAGGGGTCAAATTTTCAAAAGCACCTAATGGACCTAAAAGCCTAAGTGCCTTAAAAGACAATGTAGACTTAGGTTCCTAAATCACTGAGGCACATTTGAAAATTTGCTCCCAGAAGAGACGATGACCTGGCTTGACATCTCAGCTGAAGGACAGCAGGAGAGTTAGCTTCAGAGAGGTCTCTCTGTGAAGAGGTCAAGGTAGCTCTAGTCTAAGGTCTGGAGGAGATAGGTCCACCTCACAAGAAACACCAACTGCACTGACCCCATCTCCCCAACCCCAGAGACACCAAGGACTGAATGGGCATTGGACAATGAATGAACCTCTCACCTGCCTGATCAGGGCTGAGACACACTGACTAGGCAGAGTGGCAGCAGGGTGACCAGACAGCAAGTGTGAAAAATCGGGATGGGGCTAATAGGTGCCTATATAAGACAAAGCCCCAAATATCGGGACTGTTCCTGTAAAATCAGGGCATCTGGTCACCCTACATGGGAGAAACTGTACTATTATACTGACAAACAAGAGGGCTTCAGCCTACAACACTCTCAAGGAGGCGTGTTTCATTAGCACTAAATTCATTTTTAAACAGATAATAAAACGCAAGGGAGAGTGAAAATGAACCTCGACAGAGTTTAGAAGTACAAAACACTAGAAGGATACGGATACATAGTAAGGGCTGGGTTTTGTTTTTTGTGGGGGAGGGAGGGAAGGTCAAGTTGGGAAATTGCATGCATAAAATGAGGATGCAACTGTACACCTCCCGTGAGTGTACCTGCAAACTGGATACATGCAATGCCCACCATCAGCCATCTGTGCAGAAACTCCAACCACGTGCAAACACAACCACAGTAACTGTTTCAGAGTAGCAGCCGTGTTAGTCTGTATTCGCAAAAAGAAAAGGAGTACTTGTGGCACCTTAGAGACTAACCAATTTATTTGAGCATAAGCTTTCGCGAGCTGTAGCTCACGAAAGCTTATGCTCAAATAAATTGGTTAGTCTCTAAGGTGCCACAAGTACTCCTTTTCTTTTCACAGTAACTGTGTTAGCAAACTGGGCAAGCATTTTGCACACTTGCTTGCACGCCCTATGTTCTAAATAATCTGGCCTGAATGGTCAGACCACATTCTCTGCGGTTATTCAGTTCTGTAAGCTACCAGAACCCTGCATAGAGAAACACTGCTATGGTTTGGAGTAACGTTTTTTTGGATATAGACTAACATGGCTACCCCCTGATTTTTATGTAAGCTGCAACATACAAAATTGAATTCCAGCATTTTATTGTGTAGATTTATTTACATCATCATTTGTAGTTGGTAGTATTTATCGTTATTTATTTGCATTAAGTAAGAGCCTGAGTCATGGGCCAGGACCTCAGTGCGCTGGGGGCTGTACGCAAACACAAAATTGAAAGATGGTCCCTCTCCCAAACCCCAACTGGGATCAGGGCCCCATTGTTCTGGGCACTACAGACATGTAGTAAGGAAGGGTTCTTACCCCAAACAGCTTGTAAATCTAAAACAGACAAGACAGAATTATTATCCCCATGTTACAGATGGAAGAGAACTGAGGCACAGAGAGATTAAGTGACTTGCGCAAGATTATACAGCAAGAGCAGTGGAACTGGGAATTAAGTGTACATCTCTGGAGTCCCAGCCCAGTGCTTTACCCACAAGCCCACCCTTCCTCCCAGCAGGTATACCCAGCTAGTACGGTTCTAGCCAAACAGTCCACACTGGAATTGGGCTATCTCTGGGCAGCCAACAGGGGAAAGAATTTCAGCTTCATCCTCCATTGCTCCTTTCCCAGCAAAAACCAGAGCACAGCAGGTAAGCATGCACGGGCTCTGCTTCTCATTCACTGATTGCGACCAAGTCACCACGGATCTATTTGCACCAAAGCCCCGCCTCAGCAGCAACGCCAGGAACTGCAAGCCTTCGAAAAGAAACATCCTTCTTCTCTCTCCTGCGAGATGAATGGGTCCCCCTTTTTCCATCTCCCCCACCCCGAGCCATTCCCAAGAACCTTGTAGTTTTCTCTCCTAAATTTATCAGCAGTAAAACGTTTCCATGTGCTAGTCCACGCCAACTCGGAAAACACAGAGAGTAAATTACAGCTGGTGATTTGGATGATGTTTGTGGTTTGGTCCCTGCTTTAGGTTATAGGCTCTGGGATGGGTTTGGGAGAAGTATGCCAGGAGAAATACTAATAGATCCAGACGAATGGCCGGGCCAAGAAAGAAAATAACCCCGCCTTGGCTCGTTCGGTTCCCTAGAGGTGTCCTCGATCCTGACTGCAGTAGCTGGAGGAGGTGCTGGAATTAAAGCGTATAATTTGTTACTTTTGGTGCAAGCATCTAGACAACAAGGGAGAGCAACCCCAGAGTGCCCACTAGCATGCTGGAGCAGGATTATGACTGATGCCTGAATTAAACTTTTATTATTATCCCCGTGCTGCAGAGGAAGGAGAGATGAGGCACAGAGAGATTAAGTGATTTGCCCCAGGTTATACAGGGCAGAGCTGGAATTGACCTTAGATCTCCTGCAGCCTTTATCCCTCACCCCACTCTTCCTCCCGATGGTGCGTCGGCATTTTTACACCCATGGGTTGCTCTGTTTTATCAGAGCAAACACAATGCTGGTGAAAGGAGCCAGACTAGCTGCCCTAGACTGAATTCCTTTGTCTAGCTACCGGACGGGGGCACTTCAGGCAATGCAAACTCCCCACACCCACCACTGCCATTTCACCCAGGGACGCATACAAGAAAAGAGTGAGGAGTTCCCTCTCCACGGCCCATTCAGTCTTTGCTCAGACTGCCCAGCAAGGGAGTAGACTGGAGAGAATTGTGAAGCACACAACGATGTCTCCAAGAAATAACCTGAGGCCACTGACTCATGTCACAAAAACCACAAACATCCAGATGGTGATGACTTTTGGTCCCAAACCCCCTCTTCTCTGAATCCCTTGGGTGGCTCCCATCCCTTGCCTTTCCTTTCCCTCCTGCTAACTGCTTCTCAGACAATCGATCCCATGCAGAATTATGGAAGGAGGGGCTTTCAGATCATCTGAACCATTGAACTCCAAGGAGTGACATCAATTTACACCTGCTCAGGATCTGGTCCAGAAAATACAGGGGAGGAGTAGAAATGGTTACAATTTACGAAAGCAAACCTGTTGCACCTTTTCCTTTACTTTTTAATCGTGCTGGGCATGAAGAGACCAACTATCAGTGCACGAGAACCTATCGCCTGGCGTGCTAAGGTAATGCACCTTTCTTAGCAAAGGGACTCGCCATGCTGGGGTACCAGCTGGCAAATTCGCTTCAAGGTGACCCCTTTATTCAGATGACATCATTTCTGTGTCTTGGGGTGTATTCCGTATAGTCACCTTGACAGGCCTTGTGGTTCCAGAATCATTCAGATTTAGGCTATGACTAAACTACAATTTATGTCGGCATAATTTATGTCGCTCAGGGGTGTGAATAAGCTACTCCCCGAGTGACATAAGTTACACTGACCTACGCGCTGGTGTGGACAGTGTATGTCTCTCCCGCCAGCACAGCGACCGCCTCTCACGGAGGTGGTTTGATGATGCCGACAGGAGAGCTCTCTCCCGTCGGCATAGAGCGTCTTCACCAGATGCGCTGCCAAAAACCAAGAATTCCATTATGCACAAGATGTCAGTGTCGCAGCATTTGTTTTCATGCCCACCAGAACAAAAACGAGACCTTCTGAGACTTCTTATGGAAGAGAGAGACCCACCCACACTAGAACACCCACTAGCCCAGTGGGAGATGGAAGACACAGGTTCTGCCTTATTTGAACCTAGGTTTCCCATGTCCCAGGGGTGTGCTAACGACTGGCAACTCTCTCTCTCTCTCTCTCTCTTATTTCGACCAGAAATCACATGGATCCTAGAACCTTCCTGACAAAAGTTTTGGCTAAATCAATAAATGTCTGCAAAAATTGTTTGTCTGCAATGAATCAGCTTTTTCCGATGGGAAAACATTTCATTGATAACTCTGAGCTGCCCTCGAGATCTACAATTATGGTGTTAAACCAAGAACCACCAGCAGGGTGGTGACTGGCACGGCAGCGCAAAGGGCTGAGTCGGTGAATTCCTGGATCACAAGGATATGGCGAGACTCAGCCTCGCCAAAGGGTTGGCTACGAGGCTGTCTCACCCCACAGCAGCACGCTCGTGGGCAGAGCGTGACAGCTGGGAGCATGGACGTGCCCTGGGGCTGCCAGGGATGAGCTGCAGGCTTTGGCTGGCAAAGGAAAGTGGGCAAGTTTGAGGTTAGGGCTTGAAGCTGCTCCCTGCTAAAAACAACTGCAGTGAGTAAAGTGGAACATGGCTCTTTGGTGGATAATCACACGTCCGGCTCTGCTAGCAGGCGGGGCCAGGTCCAGCCTTATTTAACATCTTCATCAATGTATAGAAGATAAAGATGTCTCCAGAGTTCCTTCCTCTTAGGCATCCCCTATGCTTCCTTCCCCCTGGGCATCCCAGAGGCTCTGGGCACAGCCCCAGCACTCACCCAGACCCCTACTCTATGATGTCCGGAGGGTTTTCCCACTCCAGTTCCAATCCTCTGGCTGGGCCCCAGACAGTCCACCCCTCCTGGGGTTGTCAAATCACAGAAAACCCACCCCAAAGCTGGGTAAAGGTTCTCTGCCTTCAGAGAGCATTTGTCAGGCTGGGTCACTAAGTGGCGTTCACATGTCACTAGAGAGGAATAATCCCCTCTCAGGGTGAGTCACCATTGGGCCCTCCCTTCCTTCTGGCTGTCGGGCAGGAGTTGTGCTGGAGCTCCTGCCTTGAGCCCCCTCTCACCAGGAGCTGAGCACTGGGGACCTGCTCTCCTTCCTGGCCCACCAGCGGCTGAGCTGGTTTTCTCCCTTTTAAGCTCCTGCCTGTAATGCCGACATCTCTCAAAGGTGTAATGGGGCAGGGCCACTGGAGCACATGTTAGCCCATTAACCCCACGCCGCCTGGTGTGGGGTTTGTGTATCCCAAGAGTGGGCAAACTTTTTGGCCCGAGGGCCACATCTGGGTGGGGAAATTGCATGCAAGGCCATGAATGTAGGGCTGGGGCAGAGGGTTGGGGTGCAGGAGGGATTGCTGGGTGTGGGAAGGGGTGCGGTGTGCAGGAAGGCACTCAGGGCAGGGGGTTGGGGCACAGGAGGGGTGCGGGATGTGGCAGGAGGCTCAGGGCAGGGAGTTGGGGTTCAGAAAGGGTTCGGGGTGCGGGCTCTGGCCTGGCGCTACTTGCCTGGACCGGCTCAGGGGTGGCAGCGGTGTGCAGTGAGGCTAAGGCAGGCTCCCTGCCTGCCCTGGCCCCACACCGCTCCCGGAAGCAGCCGGCACCACGTCCCTGAGGCCCCTGGGGTCGGGGGGGGGAGGCCAGAGGACTCCAAGCGCTGCCCTCACCTGCAGGTACCTCCCCCAAAGCTCCCACTGGCCGCAGTTCCCCGTTCCCGGCCAATGGGAGCTGCGGGGGGCGGTGCCTGAAGGCGAGGGCAGTGCACGGAGCCCTCTGCCCCCCACCACCACCAATCCCCCAGGGGCCGCTGGGATGTGGTGCTGGCTGTATGGTGCGGGGCCCATGGCGATAGGGGGTGGCAATCCCATGGGCCAGATCCAAAGCCCTGATGGGCCGGATCTGGCCCACAGGCCGTAGTTTGCCCATCCCTGCTGTATCCCATCACAGGAGCAAACAGCATGGCCACGCAACAGGCTGATGATCATACACTGGGAGGCACTGCAAAAACCAGTGAGGACCCAGATGTGACCCAGAGTGACCCAGAAACATGGGCATGAAATAACGAAGTGCTCTGCTGCTTGGGTGGGGAAGTGCAAGGGGGGGAATGAAATGAATCTTCGGGGAGACCGAGGGGCCCGGCTGAGGTTGGACTGCACTGTCAAAGGCTGGTGAGCTGTGTCAGCAATTCTCTGGGGATCCCAGCAGCTGCTGCAGAAATTTTTATTTTATTATTTAAAAAAAAAAAAAAGGTTTCTAGCCCCCTTATGGCGACAGAGATAGAGGGCAGGTCTGCACTTCAAACGCTGCATCGATGCAGCTTCACTGCTGTAGTACTGAAGGGAAGATGCCCCTATGCCGAGGGAGGCTGCTCCCATCGGTGTCATTAATCCACCTCCCCGAGGGGCAGTAGCTATACTGGCGGGAGAAGCTCTCCCAATGACCTAGCGCGGGCCACATGTGGGATTAGGTCGGTATAACTACCTTGCTCAGGGGGGTGGATTTTCACACCCCTGAGCGACACAGTTACACAGGTGTACGTTCCTAGCGCAGATCTGGCCAAAATCTCACTGTGAACTGACACAGTGTCATCTTCCCACATCTGCTGGCAGACAGACAGAAACAATAACTCCCAAGAGAGGTGTGAACTGGGACCATTTGTCTCTATGGGACATTTGCACTGGAGCCGAACGATGACAGGCTCGACGTTATCTTTCGTTAACTATTTCAATGCTGATGACTTCAACAGAAACATCTAGGATTGTCATCAGATCTGGAGACAATAGGGTCAGCCACACATGGTCCCAGCACACTGGGGTGTGGATTCTGGCACTGTGTAGTCAGCATGAAACAGAGTGCCCGGTGATTTCGCTCCACAGATCCCATTGCACGTAAGTAAGTTTGTGCTTGTGCGTGTACACACACAGTTGCGTACACGTGCGAGTAAAACAATTAAACCACCAGACACTAATTTGAAAATATTTCCTGCATACTACTGTCTTGTCTTAGCATCTTTAACTAAATACTTGGACACTACAGGGGCAGATGGATGGATGGAGCTAGACAGACAAACAGATCAATCCACTCATTTGGTAACTGAGCCACAAACTGACCACTCCTGGCCTCAGACTGTTGCTCACCCTTTTGGTCCAAAGCAGGGAAGACATGGCTGCTTTGTAAGACCTGGAGAAGATGCTCTGGAGTGGTGGTTAAGGTCAGCCAGCTCATTTTGGGGAGCGGGGACCCAGAGGCAGGTTGAGAACATGTTGATCCAAGCTGACACCCAACATGTTTTCTTAGTTCAAAAAAATGCAGAGAATATTTTTTCCATTAAACCTGCCTTTTTAAACCAGCTTCCCTTCCTGGATCCACTAACCAACCTTCCCTTAGAGAAACGTGACCCCTCCGTCCGGCCACTTCATACCTACTGCTCTTAGTGCGTTTCAGAGTAACAAGATGCCTGGAGAGGAGACAGTTCAGGCAACTGGCTCTAGGAGATGGTGTCTTTCATTTCTAGGCTGCTGGTATGTGTTAGGGGGCTTATTCCTTCACCCACTTACTTCCCTGGTCCTTCTCGCAGGTGTGGGAGCAAATAAAAAAGGAAAGGAGAATGCAGAGGTGGGGGAATATCGAAGGAAGCCTCCGTTGTATAAAGCCCTGCCTTGCCAGCTCAGGGTACTGCGTGATCGAAACAACACAGCGTAAAGAAACAGAGCAGTGTGACAAGAAAACACAAGCAATCGTCAATCTCCAGAGCCAAGCACAAACTGTGCCAGACAGACTGGAGAGGCACAGCATGGCTATGATTAAACGGACCCATTCCAACAGATCAACACTCGAGAGCACTGTTCCCTCTAAGCTTTGCGCGCACACAACAATTTGCATCGAAGAAATTTTTTGCACACACGGCCTGTCAAAAATTAGAGGGAACATTTCTCGAGAGCCACTCAAACATGGCAGAAAAATCAATTCTGTTTAATCATTAGATCATCAAACTGCAGATGACGTAGGAGGCAGCCACCCCATCCCGTGCCTCAGAATACAGGCCGAATAACAGCACAAAAGACACTTTATATATATATATATTCCCTGCCCCCTCCGGTAATAAACGTAGCAGGCGGATTTTTCCGCTTCACTATTAGGTTACTGTAGGCTGGCGAGGAGAGTGGAGATCAGGTCTCCTTATTTTGTACAAAGATGGCAAAGAATCCCTGCAACTGACGCTGGAAATTAAACAGAGAGATTCTTGTTTCCTGCTCGAACAGTACACCACTTCTGGTAAGTTTCATTCCACTGAAAGGGAAACCCCGCTCAGCTCCAGACAGCCCAGTGGTCCCATCACTCCTTGCATGGCAGAAAGAAGCAGCACGAAACCCCATTTGGGTTCTTTAGGAGGAGTCGCCAGTTCCAGCTGTCAGCGTCTGATCAGCGGCCAAGAAACAGCTTTGGGAAGGAGAAGACTTGATCATCGGGATTTTAGGGTGAGTTTCTGAACTACAGCTCAAGTGAGAAATAACTAGGCTGCACTAAGGATGGGTGAAGTGGGTCAACCAAAATAGAAGCCACCCTAGAACTTGAAGAAATCCTCCAAATTAGCCATTTTTGCAAGGTTTGGAAGGGGCCAGCAGCTCCAAAAATTCTTCTTAAAACAATGCTAAAAAAACCCCAGTTTTTACTCATAAAAAAAATGACCTGGAATTTGCCTAAAAGTAAAGCCCTGAAAGTAGGACGTTCCCTAGATTGGGGCCTCTTGGAAGTATTTGGTCTCCAGATTACCAAGTCTCCATATACAGGTCATAGGTATTACCAGGCCGAGCGACTTTAATCCCCAATCTGAACACCCAACTAGGAAACTTGCAATAATTCTTTGCTCCCACAGGGGGATTTGATCATCCCTCCTGGCTCACGCGTGCAGTGGTTGATGGTTTCCCTAAGAACAAGCATAATGAAGGGTCGTCGAGATGAAAAAGCACTCGAGAGACCACAGTTTTGGATACACAAAGCATAACAGCGCAACTTGGCCTGCTCTTCACTAATACCCAGCCGCTGAAAAGAGCAACAAAGAGAAGTCACAAAAACCAGATGTCACAAGGAGAGTAACATGCATGGGAATCTTATACATGGGACACACACAATTAGTTTGACAGCTGGCCATCTCCAGCCACAGCCCCGCTTGCAACTATGGCAAAGTCAAGTGAAAAGCTTGTCAGTACCTGGCCGTTCAAAGAGGTCGACACTCCGGTGTTAAGATGGCTGGGCTCCATCTGAGATACTACAGCGTGTTTGCAAACAGCAGATGGTCTTACCCAGTATACCAAACAGGCTATGAGATCTGGGCACCACGGCAGGAACGAAGGATGGAGGTGAAGCCAAAGGGCTGAACATTCTAGGTTTATACCCATTATTTTTTGTTTTTAATAGATATTATTGGGTCAGGTCTCACTGGGTATAACAAGGAATTTACCTTAATTAAAAAGGTAACTCCCACAAACTCTCACTGCCTTCGAGATGCAAGACTCTCTGTTTTTCTTAGTTCAAAAAAATGCAGAGAATATTTTTTCCATTAAACCTGCCTTTTTAAACCGGCTTCCCTTCCTGGATCCACTAACCAACCTTCCCTTAGAGAAACGTGACCCCTCCGTCCGGCCACTTCATACCTACTGCTCTTAGTGCGTTTCAGAGTAACAAGATGCCTGGAGAGGAGACAGTTCAGGCAACTGGCTCTAGGAGATGGTGTCTTTCATTTCTAGGCTGCTGGTATGTGTTAGGGGGCTTATTCCTTCACCCACTTACTTCCCTGGTCCTTCTCGCAGGAACAGAGAGCAACAATACCCGAAGTCCAAAGGTGCAAACAATTCGATGTTTATTGCGGTGAACTTCCAGCAAGCATGATTCCAGTTTCCTTCCTTAGTGTCCCCCTTCCCAGCTCTGACACCACAGAGCCTTACTCCTGTGTCCCTGTTCCCATTCCTGCCCTTAGCCAAACACGATTCCAATTTCCCCACCCCCATTCCCTGTTCCCATTTCCCCCCCACCCACCCACACTTCCTGATTGACTGCGGACTATATAGTAAAACTTGAGTTCTGCTGAGCTATACCTTAACCAATCATTTTCCTGAAATTTAACTAACCAATCCTAACATATTGTAACATGATTATTTAACCAATTATATCCCACCACCTTAATTAGTTTACTCCCAGCAAAATTAATTATACAGCAGGACAGAAACAATCACAGAACCAGACAGAGATTATGCAGACAAACAATAGGGAAATGGGGACTACAGTGATAGAATAAACACAGAAATGAGGATTTCACATCCCAGCTATTGATAAGTGAGTTCTTGCCAGACAGGATGCTATCAAACTAAGTTTCCTTTTACATTTTCTAGGCACTTCCCTTTCTCCGGAGGCGATAGGCATTATCAGGACAGGATTGTATTCCTAACAGCCCAATAGCACCTTATTTCAATGTGACTAGTTTGGGATGTGAGGAGGTGACCGGTCGCTTCCCAGCTTATGGCTGCCTCGCCAAAGGCCTTAGCCTAAGCACAGGGCCTCAGACTGTCACGGTGAGAGAAGGCCCTTACACCGGCAGACAGTGATTTTGATTCTTTCTTTTATACCCCTAGAACTAGCCAAGTGATAAGAATACACCTAAATTAGAGTATAAGCCTTTACAGACAGGCCTGAATATCTGTATCCTAACAGTATGAACCCAGCCCAGGTTTCTAAGCTGACCTAAAGTCATTACTGTCCGATGGCTCTTTTGTGACCTGGGTGGAAAAAGTCGGTGTCTCTGATCTGGCGCCTAGAAGTCAGGTGCGCACACCACAAAATCTCCTCCGCCACCCTGGCTAGTCGAGTTACTATGCTACCTGCACACGAGTACTTAATGCTGTGAGCTGGTCATCACCATGTTATTGTTAATTCACTGCACCACTGCCATTACGGTGCCGAGAACTCTTCAGGTGGACTTCTTTCCATTGTTGTTTAACTCTAAAAGACATCTTAAAAATGCAATAGCCCCCTTTGCTAGGATCTCAATAGAGAGAGGCCTTGAATGGACCGTGGAGACTGACCTCCCTGGCAGCGTCTCTCTCCAGGCTGGGGTGGGTCATGCCAGCGGATCACTGTGACTGCCTCTCGTGGGTCCAGTCCAGCTCCAGTGAAATCAATGGAAGCCTTTCCATTAACTTCCACGAGCGTCAGGCCCCGATTCTGACAAAGTCTTCTGCGAGGGCACAAGAGGCACGCTCAGGACTTCTCTGGGATGCACATCATCCCGGGGGTGGGGTGGGGGTGGCGAGACTTGGGACTGGCCCATGGAACACAATATTAGGGAAATATGCTGTATGCTATAAAGGAAGGCACAGAAGCAGGTTTTGTCAGACCAGATCAGCCCATAGTTCCATCAAGCTCAGGACACAGTTCCTGGCAGTGGCTAACACCCATGATTCCTGGAAAGGCAATTATGCACAAGGCCAACTGTACAACGTTGTGCAATTGGAAGCATCTAGTTGTCATTGGCAGATGAAGCAACCGGTGCTGCCTTCCTGCATCCCCACAAAGCAGCTAACCTGCCAGCCTCCTGCCGGCTTGCAACAGATGTGGTTTACAGAGGAAAAAAACCAGACTGACCTGCTGCCACTGCAGAAATAGTGTTGCCCGCCTTACCCACCGGAACGAGACTGGAAATGCTGACCAACAGGCTTTGAATGCAGACGCCTTAGAGCAATGGAGAAGAGAAGGAGCGAGTGACAGAGAACAGGGAAGAACGTGGAGACGTCGGTGCCTTTGCCCCATGCATCTCTCCAAACATTTCACTGATGAACATCAGTTCTGCTCAGATGGTGCCATTTCACATACAGGGCCAGATTCTCAGCAGGCATCAGTTCCTTCAAAGTCAATGCAGCTGTGCTGATTTACGCCAGCAGAGGATCTGGTGCCCAGGACCATACATTAGGAGGCTTTCTGAGATTTTGAAGGAAAGAACAAAACCGCCACCACGTTCCCCTGCAAGCTTCCCACTCTCCTGAAATGTGTTGAGAGACGGGTTTAATTAAAGCAGCACAGCCCCCTAGTGCCAATATAAAGGTTCCCCTTATAAATTATTCCTATAAATGGACAGAAATGAGCTCTCCTGGTATAAGCACTTTTACACCGGTGTAACTGTGGGGTTGGACTGATTTTATCATATCCCTACAAAATCCCATTGCTCACCAGAGTTAAATCGGCACAAAAACTGCAGACAAGGCCTTCTCATGGGCCAGATCCACAGCTCGGGTCAATCAGCATTGCTCCCTTGAAGTTAACGAAGCTGCACAGATTTACACCAGCTCAAAACATGGCCTTGTATTCATAAGCGGCACAAGCCCAGACAGAACCCTTTGTTTACACACTCACATAACACTGATCTGTTTGCTCCTGGTTCCCTTTCACAACAGCAGCACAAACGATGGGAAACGGAAGGGTTTTCACACAGTTTTCATCCAGCGCACAGCACAAGTTCAGTGTTTCGGGGATCAGCCCTCAGCTATCAGGGTCTACCTAACCCCTGCATCTCATAGGAAGGATCCGAAGAAATTCTTCTCAGAGCACAGGGCGTTTGCCTTGGGACCACACCGTTCTTTCTTTTCATGTGTGGGTAATAAAAGCAACATCTTGAGACATTTGGTGAGTATTAAATGGTCAGTCACCAAGAGGCTCTCCTTGCAATACACGCTCAGCTAATTATAAAGGTGTCCAGCAAGCCGGGAATTTCACCTGGGGTTTAAAAACACTTAAGTATATTGGGAGCTTGCTCTCTACATTAGGTGGGGTGGTGAGTTACAACTCAGTACAAGTATTTCCAAGAGCCCCATTTTACATTACTTGTGGGATCTTCTTACAGTCCCCATGAGGAAGGCGGGAACTCTTCTCTTTCGGATAGCAAGTCTCCTTTTTTTATGGGAAAAATTGCCATAAAATTTGGAGGGCAATTTAAAAAGATTCTCCTTTAGCCCAAATGATGGAGGCCTAGGCTTTTGGAGAGGGAGGATCAGAGTTCTCTCCCAGCTGCTGCTAAATTCCCAGTGGCCACAACTGTGACAGCCGGAGTCTTTGGTGAATTTGGTTTTGCCCTCATGCTTTCAGGGAGGTTAAATCAGTCAGCAACGGATACATGGCAGCCGACATTAGGCCACATCTGTGCCAGGCCTGCAGACTCAGGTGTTTACAGTGAGAAAATCCTACAGATAGTGGAAATGGAGCTTTTTACATTCAAGAAACCAGCACAGTTCTGGATCCCCACCAAACTGCCTACTGAGGAAATTGAGAGCATATGTCAAATTAATCCAGGGTTGATTTTCATCAGAGTTTGCAAAAACTATGATAGGAACTCGCAGGCAGGATTCTAGATTTCAGCCTTTCCTGCGTGCAATGCAGAGCATAGCAAATTGCATTTTAAATGGCTCTTAACCTGCAGCGTGATCTAAACAGCGAAGGTTAGACACACACAGGCAGGATGACAGAGTACCTGTTGTAGCAAGAGGAGACTTAACCCCCGGAGGGGAACACAAGTAAAACAGATTGCAAATTAGAGCCGGGGAATAACAGATGTTTTGCAATTTCGAAAAGTAAACAAAAAAATTGTTTGGGGTCGAACAAAATGTTTTATCTTGATTTCGGCCATTTTTAAACATTTTTGATTTTTTTAAAAAATTAAAATTAAAAAACATTTTTAAATTAAAACTTCCTTAAGCCCAGAAATGAAAACATTTAGATCTTTTCAGAATTTGAGGGGTTTTTTTAAACAAATAATTCAGAGAAATCAACATGAATTTACAAACTGTTCCAGTATTGCTGAGTCTGCATTTTATTTATTTATTTATTTGCCAAAAAAAGTTTTGGCCAAAAAATTTTGCTAGCTCCGCTACATAACCTCTTTTTGAGAGATGGAGTCATCAATCCAACAACTCCTTAACAATGGGGTCAGATGAATTGTGACCCAGATCTCAACCTTGCCCTGTCTTAGTTTTGACAGGCAAAATCCACCACTGATTTTTGCCCATCTCTAAAAGTTGAAGCATATTCCTCCAGACCCGAGATTTCACGCTGGGTGTATCACTGATATGGAGGAGCTTCAGTAGGAGCTATAAAGACGTCTTTTTCCCAGATGCCTGGCTGGTGGGTCTTGCTCCCACGCTCAGGTCAACCTGATCGCCATTCTCCAGGTCAGGAAGGAATCCCCCCTCTCCCCCCGTCGCATATCAGATCGACAGAGACTTTGTTGTTTTTTCACCTTCTGCTGCAGCATAGAGAGCAGGTCACTTTCTAGCATCATCTGGGCACAGCTCACCTAACCAACTTCCTGCCATTTCAGGGGCCTCGAGCACCGGTGCACCTTTCTCGCTCTCTCCTCTGCTGTGCTGTGACACACAACGGTTTAGTCTCCTGAATCCAAATGCAAGTGTCTGGGCTCAGTGCAGGAGAAACTAAGGAGGCCTGGAATGTGCAGGAGGTCGGATTAGATGGTCATGTTCCTTCTGACCTTAAACTCGACAAGGCATCATGGTCTAGTCCGTGGGGCATTGGACTGGGCATCAGAGACTGGATTCGATTCCTGGCTCGGCCACTGACCAGTTGCCCACCTGGAAATGCTGCCCTTTAAGAGAAGAGAGGAGATGGGCGATGTCTCAGTTCTTAACAATTACACTATTTATACACGCTGCCTGCATCCCCCTGGCTCAGTTTGCTGAACTCATCCCTTCCACTCCTTCACTCTGCAACTCACGCTCTACTTGCGGATTAAATGGATCCATTTTTCTCTCCGGGCGGTAGCAGGGCGTTCCCACCACTGACGTTCACCGAGCACATTTTCCTCATCATGGCTTTTCGAGCAGGACAGTTGGCTCCCTTCCAAATCTCATCCAGGCTCTTCCCCAAACAGGCCTAGCAGACAGTTCCAAAGCGAGGCGGTTAGAGCTGATCCGTCCATCGGTTTTCCAGCCAGGAGTTGAAATCTCAACATTTCCAGTTGGCCCAGCCATAGGCACAGCATAAGGAAATGATTTCGGTGTTTAAAAAAAAAAACAGCAACCCACATCCACTGCACACAGTCAGGAGCTGAGCAGCGCTTGTGTAAAATGGGTGCCAGGAGACTATAAAGCTCCCATTTTTAATGGCAGCCAACTGGAATCCAGAGCACGCACGTCAGAACCATTTCAAAGGGAAAAGAGACACACACACACACACACGCTGTGAAAGCTTCTCGGCATTTTCATGACAACGACGCGTCCGTGATTCATGGGAGCTGCCACTGAATAGCTCTCAGCAATGAGCCCCGAACACCAACTCCTGTTGACAGTGGCAGAGCCTTGGAGTTTCCCTCCTGAATCTGGGGATGGGTCCAAAACAGACTTGGGATCAGAGGACTGGATTTAGTGTGGGAGGAGGGTGTTAATGCTCTTTTGTGTTGGTGGTGGGTTTTTTTTTAAAAGAGGGGGCGGGATGTGGTGTGGGCTGGATCGAATGAAAACAATCCAATGGGCTCCCCCAGCCCGGAAACCTACCGAAATCGATTTCTTGGGGCTTCTGCTGGCCACTGTGGAAGCCAGACATTTTTCTTTTTGTTTTAAATTGAATCTGGGTTCTCAGATGGGAGGAAGGTAACACAATTTGAAAGGTTTTAGAGTAGCAGCCGTGTTAGTCTGTATTCGCAAAAAGAAAAGGAGGACTTGTGGCACCTTAGAGACTAACCAATTTATTTGAGCATAAGCTTTCGTGAGCTACAGCTCACTTCATCGGATGCCATTACAGGGGATGGGTGGTTACTGTGTTATAGCATCCCTCTCTGCACTCCCGTTACTAATGCTTTACCTCCTCAAGCACCTTTCATCGGGGATTTCAAAGCACTCTCCAAACCTTAACTGCCGAACCATCATGCCACACCTGAGAGGGAGGGAATTATATCTGGGTGTTTATAGCTGGGGAAACCGAAGCACAGAGAGGCTACGTGACAGGAATTCAGTGGCAGATCCAGGGGCCCCAACTCCCTCTCTCCTGTACAGCGCTACTGCTATTCATTATTTGTAATACGGTAGCACCTAGATGCACCAACTGAGATGGAGTCCCTGTTGTGCAAGGCACTGTATGGACACATAGGGAGCGACAGCTGCTGCACTGAAAAGCTCACAGACTTGACAGACAAGGGTAAGGGACTTGCCCAGGCCATATAGCAGGTCAGTGGCAGAGTTGGGAAGAGAAAACCAGGATCTTGTGACTCTAGTCCAGTGCTTTGTCCACTAGGTGCTTAATCCTGCTGTGTGTGGAAGACCTTCACCTCCTACTGTTTACTGGCCTATGGATCATACCCCATCCCTACAGGCGAAGATCTATCAGTATTTCCATTGTAATAGACCCTTATATTCCATCACCGAGAGGAACACTGTTAGACTGTCAACAGGTATGATCTCTCAGGCCATGTCCGCAATACAAAAGCTACGCTCGTAGCCCAGAGGAGTTATGTGCATGCCAAGGGAAGAGACCGTACTATCAGATCGAATTGGCAAACTGCAGCTCCACACAGCATACAAAGCATGCATTAAAGTCCTGGGCAGTAAGTGTTAGCATGGACTTTACAGAAGCTCTCACAATTGACCAGCAGTGGCCAGCTCTTGGTGAAGAGAGGAGGTGAGAACATTTACCAGAATGTCTGATTAACATTAATGCTGCGCAAGTCCCCAACTGCTGTCAATCAACAGAGATCCAGAACAATACAACTATGACAACTGAGGATCTGTCCCCACACACACACACACACACACACAGTTTGACTGTGTTGTGCTTTAGGAACTGAGATCAGAAAAATCACTTTAAGGAAAACTGCTTTTTCCTCCTCTGTCAATAATTTTTTTAAAACAACATTTAATGCATGTCAGGGTTGAGTTTTTTTATAGACATCCTAAAAAATTTTAGATCAGAAAATATTTTGAGTAAAATATTCTCTTCCTCACAGCCTTAAATGCCTCACCAAAATCCATGTGAAGTATTACTTTCCAATCCCTTATGGCAATGGGATATTTTAAGGTCAGTTAAATTTATTCTTCACTCAAGATTTTTTTCAGTTCCCTGCATATTTTAAACTGATTTTTCCTCTTTAACCCAGCTATGTTACAAAAAAAAACAAAACAAAAAAACTTTCCCTCTCTTTTCTGAAAAGAAAAAACGAAGTTGTCAAAAGAAGAGAAATTAATCAGAAACAGGTTCTCACGTTTTCCAACTCACTACACTTTATACTTGTTACCAAAAAAACATTGACAATCTCTCCCATTCCCTGAATCCCTCGATGTTTAGAATGCTACACGGAGTTGTGCTCGGAATAAAAGAATTAATCTGAATATTTGAATTTATTTTTCTTATTTGCCATTTCATGTCCCACAGAATAAATGTTATACATGAGGAGGGGGGGTAAGCTGAGTGAGAACAGAAAGCTAGCCCTTCAAAATCTGAAGTTTGTTAATTTTTGTCCATGCTGGGGATTTCCAATGTACCGGAATAAGAACTTACTTTTTTATAGTGCTTTTCACCTTGAAGGAAGCCACAGACTTTTATTAACATTATATACAGAAAATACTTCATTCGATTCTGAAGTACAGCCACCTCTAGAGTGAAAAATGGCAGCTCTTTTTAAGAACACATAAGCAGGAGCCAATCCTACAGACCTTACCGTATCTATCGGTGTTGACAAGAGTGGTCCCTTAAGTGGCAGAATGTTATCACTCCAAATGGAATTTGGCCAGGACAAAACAGCTAACATCTTACAGAAAGTGTCATGTAATAATAGTTTCTGTTTCTAAGAATTAGTGAAATATTCACAATGAAATTAAGGAGTTTGCATTTTGGTGTTTATTCACAAAAACAACCCCACTTTGATCCAAACCCACCCCAAATTATAGGTGTCCTACTCAAAAACTGCCCTGTTTTCAACCAGAACCACCAACACTCATGAAATTCAAAATCTCATCTGGAAAAAGATCCATTTCCGCATTAAAAAAAAAATCGGTATCTACCCACGTTTCAACGAAAAAGTGAACAGTTCACAAAAACCAAAATGTGGGGGGCTTAAAATGGAATGAAAATGCACACACCACTGCACGACGTTTCACCAAAATAGTTTTGCTCCGCCACTAATAGCCAGGAGCACTTCCCTGCTCTGCCAGGGACACTCTGCGTGACCTTGGGCAGGACACTTAGCCGCTGTGTGCCTTGGTTCCCCAGCTGTCCGATGAGGATAATACTTTCCTATCTCTCAGGGGTGGGTGGCAAGGATAAATACATTAAAGATTGTCATCTACAGATCTCAAAGTGTTCCACAAATGCTATATGAGAGCTAGGTATTATTAATTATTATTATTATTATATATACACTCCTGCAGGAGACTCGCTCCTCGCTGTACGCTAGCATCCTCAAGTCCATTCCCAGTCCAGGAAAGAATTCAAGTAAATGCTTAAGTCTAGATCTATATTCAGGACAGTACGTAACCACACGGTTACCTTTAACCATGCGCTTGAATCTCAGTGACTTCAGTGGGACTTTAGATTGCGCTTAAATGCTGCCCCAAATAAAGATGCTGTCCTGAATTGGAGTTCAAATGAGTCACCAACACTACTTCCCTCAACAAACGGGGTGCTCTTTGGAGGATTGGCTGGGACTGGGGGAACCTCAAAAGGGTCAGAATTCAAGTTTAGTTGGGCTAAAGGATGAATCTGATGTTTTTCTGAATGATCTGAGCCTCCCAAGTGTGCAGAACTGGTCTGGAAATCTCATGAGAACAGGATTTCTAACATTTCCACTTCCAGTCCATCTAGTCCACGGTATTTTGGCACTTCCAGCTGGTCTTGGAAACGTAAAGAGAAAACTGGCTTCTCTGAACATTTCAGAGCCTCCCAGAAGGTTTTGTGCGGGTTTGGTTCTTAAAAAACAGGTGCAAATTCAGAGGGCAGGGCTATTTTTCTTTTAATCCAAATCAATCTGCCCAACCCCATTTCAGACCATGCCAAAACCTGCCCAGCTTGTGACAACTGACAAGATCACATCCCGAGGTGCTACGCAGCTGCAGGCTTGCTACACCCATGCTCTCCTTTTATACTTTGGAATAACACATTTCGCCAGAGTTGGCCCTTACTAGCGTCTCACTGTGGTTTGCAGCGTGTTTGCACAATATCCTTGCCTTTCCGTACCTCAGGTGTGGAATATTTGGTTAAATAAAATACATGCCTATCTACTGCATGGAAAATTAAAATTTCTGGGACTTGGCTAGGACAATACACATATTAGACTAATAAAAGGAAAAAGAAAAAACACTTCTTTGTGCAGAGCTCTGTGACAGGAGGTGATGACTTTGGCTTCATTATGGACTGGACAGGTGTCCATCTCACAACAGCCAGCTCTGTAATTAGCCTTCTTGGGCAATCTCAATGAATGCATTGGCATGGAAACTGGAATATCCCTTCTTCCTTAACAGTGTTTCTTTCAGGCCAAGACGAAGGGACATTGGCAGGGGGCGGGAAGCTGGCAATACAGCAGGCCCATGCTGTAGCTGTTCTATGGAAAACACCACAGAGTTATGGGGACAGATTCCAGACTTACCAGTCAGCCCCCTTGCATTAGCACAAACTCATATTTCAAAGTATCTTGGGCTCTAAACAGAAACTGTTGGTCTGCAGTGTTCAATAGGATGAACTGCATGGGGCGCAATATACTCTTGATCAGTGGTTCTTAACCTGGGGTGCATGCACTCCCTGGGGGTGCGAGACACCCTTTCTGGGGGTGCGAGACATGCCAGATTTTTTTTAGAAGGTAAATCATCAAAAACACAAATTAAGCACAGGCATGTAAGTACAACTACTTTGTTTCATCAAACCTATGTGTTTATTAACACGATACATTTTGTAACGATTATTGTAATGTACCATTAAAAATATATCTTGGTTTAAAGAACTGACCGACTTCAATGATTTTTGATAAGAGGTGCAAGAATATATTTTGAGAACCAAAGGGGTGCAGGCTGCAGTAAAGGTTAAAACCACTGCTCTAGATCCACCATGAGTCTAACCATCATTTACATTTCTGTACTGCAGTGCCCTTGCCTTCATCCCGAAGTCCCTCACAAAACATATATCCCAGTATAACACAGAAATACAGCCATCTCTCGAGTGGAGAGGAGTAGCCAACAGACAGGACCTCCATTTTTAAGTACTTACACAGAAGAGACTCAACCACAGGGCCAATGGCTTAGCACTCAGGGTAGCTATTGTAGATTGAAAGAATGCAGGTTCAAGTGGTCAGATTCTTAGGGTGACCAGATGTCCCAATTTTATAGGGACAGTCCCGATATTTTGGGCTTTTTCTTATATAGGCTCCTATTACCGCCCACCCCGTCCCGATTTTTCACACTTGCTATCTGGTCATCCTACAGATTCTGATCACGCTTACTCTGGTTTTACACCGTGAGCCTACACTGATTTCAATGGCATGACTCCATTTCTTCTGGTCCCAATCTCACTTTCACCAGTGTCAATCAGACGTAGCAGGCCAAGTGAGATCAGAACCGAACCCTGTGAGTCTAAACCTTGCAGACGATTGCTCAGGGTGACACTACAGAACATTCCCCTATGGCATGCACTAATTGGAGCCAGAGGCAATGTTCACACCACAGAAGATGCCAGTTTATCAGTGGCGCTTCAAAAGCACCCCTCACCCTAGAATGTAGGTGTCGTTCTTATCAGAATCCATCTCCTGCTTCCCAGAGGATGCTGAGCTTTATATATATTGACAATGCCTCAAATTTCTGAAGCTGATGAAAAATCCCTACTAAGATCTCTACCTAGTAGCCAAAAGATTAATGCTAACAACCAGGAGCCTATCCCAAGTACAGAGGAACGGAATGTGGGTCCCTGTGATCTTGCTCCATAGAGCGAATATCTTACAAATTGTTAAACAAATTCTCCGTATTTGTAGCCATCTGGCCTGCATTTCACCATCTACATGATTCAACATATGTTGCTTTTATCCCCTCCCACCACCCCCAGCTTTCCCTCTGCTCTCCGAACACAGGCGCGTCACCCCTTCCACCCTCACTCTCAGAACTGGCTCCATGCTAATCCTATAAAGTGTTGGGTACATTTTAGCCCTTGTAACAAATGGACCCACTTGCTCAAGCCATTCTCACCCACAAGGGCAGTTTTCCAGCATTGGTGACAAAGAGGAAAAGGGTCTTTGCTAAGCAATAAAGCTGCTCTTGTTGGCCCATCATGTGGAATTTTTGAGTCAGACACACTGAGGACCAGATCCTCCATTGGCGTAAATCAGCATCTCTCCATTGAAGCCAATGGAGCTTTGTCAATTTACACCACAGAGGATCCATGCCTCCATGTCCACTCAAGTTGCAAGGCCATGGAGAATGAGGCTATTTTCCTATAGTTCTGTTCATGGTAGCCGCAGGAAATACACATCAAAGTAAGCAGACCCTTTCCCAAAACACTGTTCAGAAGCACTCAGAACATCACAAAGCAATTTCCGAGCAAGCAGCACTATTCAAAAGACCCACAATTCCTACCCCAAGGACCAGTCAGACCTCAAAGACTCATAGACTTCAAGGCCAGAAGGGACCATCTTGTCCGACCTCTCGCACATTGCAGGCCACAGAACCTCACACACCCACTCCTGAGGTAGGCCCCTAGCCCCTGGCTGAGTTAATGAAGTCTTCAAATCTTAATTTAAAGACTTCAAGTTACAGAGAATCCACCATTTACTCAGCAAATGGTTCATGCTCCACACTGCAGAAGGCAGCAAACCCTCCCCTTTCTCCCCTCCGCCAGGGTCTCTTCCGGTCTGACCGGGACAAAAATTCCTTCCCAACCCCAAATATGATGATCATTTACATCCTGAGCACGTGGACAAGACCCACCAGCCAGACACCAGGAAAAGAATTCACCGTAATAACTCAGAGCCTTCCACTGTAGTGTCGCATCTCCAGGCGTTGGAGATATTTGCTACCAGCAGTCGCGGATGGGCCACATGCCATTGTAGGTAACCGCATCACACCATCCCCTCCGTAAACTTATCAAGCTCAGTCTTAAAACAAGGCAAGTTTTTTGCCCCTGCTGCTCCCCTTGAAAAGCTGTTCCAGAACTTCACTCCTCTGTTGGTTAGAAGCCGTCCAATTTCAAGCCTAAGCTTATTGATGGACAGTTTATATCCATTTGTTCTTGTGCCGGTATTGGTCCTTATCTTAAATAACTCCTCTCCCTCCCAGGTGTTTATCCCTCTGATGTATTTGTAAAGAGCAATCATATCGCTCCATAGCCTTCACTTGGTTAGGCTAAACAAGCCAAGCTCCTTAATTCCCCTCTCACAAGGTAGCTTCTCCATTCCCCCGACCATCCTAGTAGCCCTTCTCTGTACCTGTTCCAGTTTGAATTCATCTTTCTTAAACGTGGGAGGCCAGAACTGCACACACTACTCCAGAGGAGGTCTCACCGGTGCCTTGTATAATGGTAATAAGGCCAGGCCTTGATTCAGCGGCATTCTACCATGATTATTCTCCTCTCTCTCTCTCCTTTCCTCACTGGTCTTGTTTCCTGCTGTGAATTTTTCTCTAGCAGAACACTCTGTTCATTTGATGGTGCCATGAATCTACAGCGGCAAATAACAGATGCAAAGGTGACTTGCTAAACTCTAAACGGGCAACACAGGAACCTTCTGCTCCAAAAACACAAGCTCCTGCCGCTAAAGTTAACAGACATCTACACTGGGTGCTAATAACCGATTGCTCATATCCTCTTGGCAGGTCTCTAGAGGCTGCCAAGAGTAAGTGGACAGCAGTGATAAGTATTGACACAGCCACGTTACACAGAACAAGACGAAGGCATCTAGGGAAGAGAGTGAAAAGCAAAGGATTTTACTTCACATCTACGTTTTCCCCCAATATGCTAGGCCAACAGGAAGATACAGGTGCTCAGCATCTCTGAAAAATCAGCTCAGCTATCTAGGGATATTTAGGTCCCTAAATCTAGGCACCCAGGGTTTGAAAACACCGGTCTTGAATCCTTTCCCAGCCCGGCGATCGCAGCTTCCCTGCAAAATGACTCTCTCCTCTTAGCCATCCCTGGTAAAGCGCTTGTGTCAGACGCCCAGCTGGACACTTAACACTGGGATTGACGCGGCCTCTCATTCAATTTTCATGAGGCCTGTGGAACCTTGCTTCAAAGAGAACTGGGGAGCCTGGAGCG
Source organism: Chelonia mydas (assembly GCF_015237465.2). Lineage (NCBI taxonomy): Eukaryota > Metazoa > Chordata > Testudines > Cheloniidae > Chelonia > Chelonia mydas. The sequence continues at coordinate 4,449,812 of NC_051250.2, read as the reverse complement.
TAAGGGCAGCTCCACAATGGGACAGGGAGTGTATTACACTTAATTACACACTGTTCATGGTCTTAAGTATCAGACCAAGTGTTACCAGATGTGTACGGATCTCTCCAAGTGAGCTGCACGCCTGAATGCCTGTTTGGATATTTAATAGGTCAGTATCTTGGGTGTTAGGGTCAGGGCTGGATTTCATATGCAGATGTGACAAATCTTTTCTCCTCTTCCGATAGCCTTTTAATAACAGCATAAATCATCAGACACTTCTCAGGTGGCTGTATAAATTACTCATTAGTGTATTTAAACAGGTTTATCGGGGAGCTCTTTCTATGCCACCGTACGAAGCTGTCGGGACAACAGACCTGCCTGCTGAGAACGCCGAGTCTGGGACTTTGCATACACCATACTTCATATTAAAAAAAACCCAAAACAGATCTCCACATTACACCAGTGTGCTTCAGATGTGTTATAGCAGGGCAAGAGAAACACGAGTAACTGATACGGGAAGGCTAAAAAAGGCTGGAGCAGTCTATTCCTAATGTGTGCCTTGCTGCTTGCAGTGTTTGGATTGCAACTGGGAATTTAACAGGATGCTCAGACAGAGGCAAAGAAATCAACTCAAAGGAGAATAAAGGAACATCACTAGTCTGGCATCAATTCTGATGACCTCCTGAGGTCCCTTCCAACCCTGAGATTCTATGATTCTGAGATGACAACCTTTTTAGTTGTGCTTTAAAGCATTCTTGCCTTCCCCACATGGTAACCAAGAAACTACCATTTAGCGTGTACAAGGCCGACAAAGACAGACCAGGTCATCCCCTACACGAGAGAAGCCCACATACGGGATGGGAAACCCACGTCAGGCCATGACTGTTTGCTCCCCAAAGAACAAGAGGGGCCCCCTAAAACCAGCAGACCTTGGGAGAGCCGCGCAGGTCAGTGAGATTTCTGTAGAAGCTCAGGGCCTCCATGTAGCTTCTGTGGTAGCCTGGCCTCTTCGAGTACGTCCACACTGCATCCCAACCCAGGTAGACAGACACACGCTAGCTCCGCTCGAGCTAGAGCATGAAAAACAGCATCACGGATGTTGCAGCCCAGACCGGAGCAGCCATCCGAGGATGGACCTGGTGGGGTCAGGCAGGCAGGCTTGTACTTGGGTTGCAAATCCGTGCTGGTGCTTGAGCCACAACATCCCCCCGGCTATTTTGAGCGCCGTAGCTCAAGCAGAGCAGACGCATGTGTCTGTCTCGGCGGGCTGCAAGGCAGACATACCTGTTAGGACGGGGCGCAGCTCCCATTTATGCTCGACTGCCCCAACTGTCAACAGATTTTTTTGCACAGAACATTTTGAGTTTTGCCAACCCAGCCAGGGGCCAGGCCCCAAAAGACCATGAGACTGGCTTAAAAATCATGGAGTATTTTTTTTAAATTAGAAATATGGGATATTTTTATTAGCCTTCTAATTTCTGAGCCTTTAGAGTTGACACTTTCTGAGAAACATGTTTTTTTAAAAGAAGTGACAGTGGAGATCCTCCCATTATAACATGACTTCAGGATCTGGGGCTTTAAGATAAACAACAAATATCATGAGACTCATCATACAATTGCAGGAGTTTGCACTGCTGCATATCACACAGATTATGTTTTGAACATTAATTCTAATTGTGACCTTAAGAGAAGTATCTCTTGTTTAAACAATCCCAGTGGAACGCTGCAGACTTTTACCCTCAGAATTCTTCCCAAAGAGTGTGTTTTTACTTCTCACTTTTTTGGAAATGAATATGATTCCTCATTTCATTTAAACGGAAATGTATTTTTCACTCTGAGAAACACAGGGTGCATTACACGCTGTCGTAGGTCTAATTCACTGGCCAGGAATGTCATGTCCATCAGAGACCAGGTAACATCAGCTCCATGTTTGAACATTCATGGTCAGACTGTGGAACCCTTTACCAGTGGCAACGTGTGCGATGGGGCATGCGGGGTCACATGGCTCTCCAGATTTGCTGCTTGGCTTGTACTGAGCACACTCAGTAACACTGCTGAAGCCAGCTGCCCTCACGCTGCACCCCGCCCCCACTATCAGCGGGGGCAGGTTGTCTCTGCCCTTTTCCCACGCTGATGCAGGCTCACTCATTCACATGAGGGCTCCTCAATTGGGTCACGAACGTTAAAAACGCAGAACTGAAATCAGCTGGCTGCCAATTACAGACCTTGCTGGAAGATGAACTGGGACCTAATATTTTCATTTATTTTCAATTAACATGTCAGTAGAAAAAAGGTTTAGTGGAGATATCAGGAGGTTTAACGCTAAATGTGGAATTGACTCACTGACATATTTGGTCATGTTACACATTCAATAACTCACTCTTTGCAAATTACTTCTGAAAGTGTAGGACCCTGATCTTGCAAAGCCGTACTCCTATGATTAGTCCTTACTCTGTTAAGTCACATGAGTAAAGGCTGCAGAATCTGGCCCTTAATCATTTTCTTAGTACACTCAAAACCAAACAAATTTGAAGTTCTAACACATAGCCCTGGTATCTGCCTTATAACAAGATCAGAATCAAGTCAAAACATATCCCTAGGTGAAGAGAGAGCTGGATTACATTGGACCACCAAGTTTCTCTTTCATTTGTGTGTTAGGAAATTAACCAGAGCACCAAACTCCAAGACTCTGTCCAGACTGATTATGACAACCCATTGGGACTCTGTGATTTCAAACAACTTTGGCAGCTGCTTCTTTGCTTTGCTTTGCCAAATGAATTGTGATATTATCTTTTATTATTATTATTATTGACCTTGTGCCAGAGTCTGATTCCAGTCCTTCTAGTGTTAATCCAGAGCCACTACACTGAAATCAGTGGTGTTACTCCAGATATACACCAGTGTAAATGAGAACTGAATCTGGTCCCTTAGGGTATGTCTACACAGTAGATGGGAGGTGTAATTCCCAGCAGGGATAGACACACACACACTCGCTCTGCTTAAACGTGGCCACAGAACCATGGGAATTTGGGTTAGCTGCTGGAGTACGTACCTGGGCTCCATCAGGATTGTGCTCGGGTAGCTGGCCTTAGCTGCTGCCCATGCTGCCAGGGCCATACAGCAAATGACAGTTGTTAGCTCAAGCAGAGCTAGGGCATGTATGTCTGCCCAAGCTGGGAATTACACCTCCCAGCTGCTGTGTTAGCCGTACCTGGAAATACAATGCACCAGATCTTCAGCTGGTGTAAATCAACAGAGCCGTACTGAAATCAATGGATAGACTGCATGGCACCAGCTGAGGATTGGACCCAGTTTTTCCACCACAGAAGTCAATGGATAGACTCCCATTTGGGCTTGGATTGGACCCTTCAAATCCGGGATGGGGGATGTTGACTTCTCAATCAGGATTAAGCAATGGCCAAGGCACTGGATACTTCCTATTTAAGGAACAAACTCAGGGCTGTAGAAATAGGGATGGAAGCGTTCTGACTATGAAAGCAGGATGGAAGAAGACTGCGTTCGGGTAACACAGGAACTGACTCAAAACCAACCTCAACAGCCATCTGCTATTTTGAGGTTTCAAGCCTTTCAGACAAATACTTGTTCAGTCTGTTCCTGATGCCTCTGCATTTTCATAATGCGGCTGGGACCAGGAGCAGATGTGCTGAAATATCAGAAAAAAATAAAAGCATGGTTTTTTGGTACTTCTAGATGGATCTGGTATAACACCAGAAATCTCTCCAGAACACCTCTTATCTCAGGAGACCACCTTTTTTGACTATCAGACCCAGGAGGTTCAGAAAAGCTTTGGATAATCATCCAAACAGAGGTCTCTGGAGGTTCTCCAATTACTTGGCTTAAAGTAGCCCAGACAGGTTCTGAGATGAGTGAGACCAGAGACAGAACTAGGGCTGGAAAAAAGCTCGAGTTTAAAAAAGACCTGCCAATTAATTAAAGAGCAGGAAATGCTGTGTCAGCCAACAATGGTTTTTCACTGAGTACAACAGTCACTTTTAACTAATAACATAAAAGAGGTAAAAGCAGAGACCTGAGATGCGCTGCACTGAGCTTATTGAAAGTAAAGAAAATCAGAAAGGGGGAAAATGCGCTATACAAAAGTGAGCAGAGATCTACCACCAGCATCTGCTGCAAGATTAATTGGGCGCTTGCAAAGCATTGTGGGTAGCAATATGCAAATGAATAAGCATCTCCCGCGTTCCACTCGACCTCAGAATCTTCTGTGCCCTTTTAAGCAGTTCTGGTTGTAACAAAAAACTGTGTGGGTGGAATCTGAAGTCACAGCAAGGAGTTGTCAGCAGTACAGGACCATCCACTGGTTGAATTGGATTGGGTGCTGGTACATGCAGAGAACAAACTATTTAACACCCAGGGTAGAAAATATGATCATCCCCTGTCTAAAGTGTGGGGTCGAGCACTGTCCCTTAGAATGGGACTCAATCCAGTTGACACCGTCTACACCGGCAGAATATTTCCAACACCCATTCAGCAATGCGCTAGCCGGGAGACTCGATCTCTATGTTTGTCCTCCAATGTTGTACTCATGTCACAGAGGAAGAGACAGGAAAAGGAGGTGAGCAATACCGTCAATTATTACCAAACAGTGCCTCATTCTGTAACAAAGCCCGACTAGCAGCCAGTAAGATTGACCTTCCCTCAATCCAAGCCATATTGCAGAAAGCAAATATATATCTGAGTGTGTAAAAACATACAGGTCCACACTGGGCAACATGTCCTTTTTATTTCTGTGAAATCCCATACACATTAATGATGCTTTGTAAATATTAAATAAGTAATAACTTCAGTAGCTACCTCAGACTAAAGTCCCAGCAGGTTCACCGTAAATCCTGACAAACAAGTCAGACCTCGTTACGGAAACACCAGGGGCCAAATTCTGCTCTTAGCTGTTCTACTGTGAATAAGTAGTACAACTTGCCAAGAGGACTGACACCAATGTAGCTGAAATCCAAATATGGCTCATTCTATTCAACATAATACAGTGTTAGAGCAGTTGAGCATGATCCTCACCTGCAACTGTGGACACCACATACGCTCTCAGGGTAGACACGGTCTTCTTTATTCCTTGTCTGCCTAGCCCATGGGCCCTCATCCTGGATTGAGGTACAGTGGAACCTCAGAGTTATGAACACCAGAGTTACGAAGTGACCTGTCAACCGCACACCTCCTTTGGAACCGGAATCAGGCAGCAGCAGAGGACGCGCGCGCGCGCACACACACACACGCGCGAGTACATTACAGCACTGTGTTAAAGGTAAACTACTAAAAAAAAAAGGAAAGCAGCATTTTATTCTTCATAGTAAAGTTTCAGAGCTGTATTAAGTCACTGTCCAGTTTTGAGCTTTTGAAAGAACCATCATAACGGTTTGTTCAGAGTTACAAACAAACAGCCTCCATACCAAGTGTCAGAGGGGTAGCCGTGTTAGTCTGGATCTCGTTGTTCCCATTCCTGCTCTTAACTCTGAGGTTCTACTGTCCCCGGATTCTACCGTAGCTGAAATGAATAATCAATTTGTGCTTGTGCAACACGGGCGCATTCTGATCTGGTAACACTTTACACCCCTGTTGCACAGGCATAAGTGACCAAGCCATGTGGAAATCCGGGGAGAACCAGGCCCTCCGCCACGAACTTTCATTTCCCTTTTAGTAACCGATAACCATTCTGCATCCTGCCGGTTCACCTGCTGCATTTCATTCACTTGGACACAAAGTAAAAATCGATTGACCAGCCAGGCAAAGTGAAACAATTTCACTTCTGAATATTAGCCCAAGCAGATGTAGGTTTTTCCCTCATGCTTCGGTCTACAACACGGCAGGCGAATGTTTAAATCTACCCCCCAAAAAGCTTTTCATTGAAACGAGCATTTCTTTCCTTCAACAAAACCAAAATTCTGAGCCTAACTGACTTGGCAGCGGCCCTTGCGTTTTTCTCACCGTCTGTGTGGCTTTGGAACATGACTTTCCGAAATATAAAAGCGGCCAGAGGAAGCAGCGTACGTTCTCATTTGGAGAGAATAATCTCCCCCGCTTATGCCAAAAGCTCAGTGGCTCAAATGCAGCCCCAGCACACACACCCCACTGAGTTGTCACTTCAGGGAAGGGACTTGGCAGGCAAACGCGAGCAAGGTTAGGACAGTCCATGAAAAGGTTTGCGTTGCCATCAATAACCCAGGAGACCTCAGCATGCCACTTTTGTTGAGCAGGCTGTGTCGATGGACGGCATTTTATTGGCAGCCTATTCAGTCCCTTGCCAATGGCTCCATCCCAAACCCTAAGCATCAATTGACAAGGGTAAGTAATGAGGGACTGCGTACTGACAAGCTGGAGAGCTCCTAGTCGAGCACCTGATCAATGACACCTTCTTCATATTCCTTTAACAGCCCACTCTGTGCACCCGGTAATTGGGGAACTGCTTTCACTTCCATCATTATTGACAGTTCCTCCATCGGGCGTTGACACACAACTTGTCACTAGGAATTACAGTGCGACTTCAAGACACAGGGCAAGATTAGCAACAACCACACGGCATTGAGGTGTTCGAATAATCCAGCACCGGAAGCTGTCGGGGTGCAATTAGCCATTTGAAAAGTGCACATTTATACAACTGCACAGCAGGACAGGCTGACTTCTGCACCCCTACAACCTCCCCAGCAGATGCACTTAAAGAGAGATGCGTGTTGCATGATGCACGTTAGATAAGGCGGCATGTTGCTAAAAGCACGAAGGAAAACAAAACGAGCCTACCAGTTGCCATAAGTAATATTGCCTCGAGGAAGTTAAAAACTACGTCACGGTACCCATGGCTTAGGCATGCCAGAGCAGGACAGAGTCTGTTCAGAGCCAATCAGGGGAGAGGGCATGGGGAGGAGGGGAAGGTAGAGTAATCACAAATCCAAAGTTGTAAACTCTCTATTGGCGCAGCACTGCCCAGTGGTTAAAAATGGAGCTTGGAAAACAAGAATCTTCTTTTGCTAGTCCCAGCTCCGCCACTGACTCTGCATGTGACCTTGGGCAAGTCACTTTAGCTTCTTTGTGCTTCTATTTACCTCTATCTGTGAAAGGGGAGAGTATCTGCCAACCTCACAGGAGGACTGCAGGACTGAGTTAATGTTTGTAGAGTGTTCTGGGATAAGGGTCACTTCTGGTGCAAGGGGCCAGAGAAGGCTGACTGTTAAAGTCACGTAGAGGTCAATTCTGCCCTCAGCCCCCAGCTCAAGTGAGCAGGTTGTGTGATGGCGAAATCCACCAGGGTCAGAAGGAATCCAGGGTGGGGAATGGCCAGTGGATCAACCATCCCAGCCCCAGGGCTATCCCCAGCTAAGAGCTCCATCGTTCAGAATACTGGGGTTTAGGGAGCTCTCACGGCTCAGCGCACACGGGCAGAGTTCAGACACCAAGGGGGGCTCCCAGAATGCTGCCTACCCCCATGCACCAGCAGCAAACCTGCTGCAGCCAGGTCCCTACACAGAACACAAGAAGCTGGGGAGAGAAGGAAACATGATTTGGCCTCCAGGGACCGTATCTGTCAGATTTCTTGCGCCTTCCCATCAATCACCAGAGACTCCTTTTTGCACAATATGGTGCATGTCCAAAACACCTGCTAATTCACCAGCTGAGCTACCAAATGAGTACAAATGGCGGCAGGTTAGGAGACTGCTAATTCTTCATTATAGCTGCAAATACACCTGCTGCATATGCATGCAAGAACGCAAACGCACACACGCGGCGTATTTATGGGTCTAAGTAGTAAATCAATACCAGAATGGTCAGTACTTCCAACAGCAAGGACGCTTAACAAGGTCACATTCTTATTCTCTCCAGACTAATGAGTGAAGATTACTAATAAGACCCCAGTGACAAGTGACTACATTAATGTAATTCTCTCCTGCTTGTAATCAATGTTCTGTGTTAAAATTCACAGCTATTTTTGATGCCTGAAATCACTTGTCTCTCCCCCTCCCTCGCCCCACACCAGCTCCTTTCGATCAGCTGTTTCAAATAAAGAATTTTACATTTATGTTGTCCTGTTGGTGCCGAGATTTCTTCACTTTGGAACATCTTCAGTACTACGGCTTGACAAAGAGAGGCAAATATTTGCAGTGAATATTTAAATCGAATTTGACAGTGTGTTTTGATTGCAAGATGTTTGCAGCCCTTTCACCTTTGCTGTCCGTGAACATTTGTGTATTGAGGCTTTCCTAGCCCAGCTACTCACAAAAAGCAAATGTTCAATGAGAATATTTGCAGGGAGCAAATTTGATTATATTATTCAAAATGCAAAATTCGGGCCGCCTTGATTAGTTATATCAGTCACATGGTATTGGGCCTTGTTCCCTGATTGGACAATTTAGCTAAATAACACACACCACACAAATAAAATATTACACGGCAGGGCTAATCTTCCTGTGCTGTGTTTGTATGGCAACCAACACAGTAGGGTCCTGGTCCATAGCCCGGGTTCATGGGTGTGACAGTAACACAAATCACAAATAATAATAATTATTTAATTGATAGTCACGATGTGCAATTCACCATTTGAAATTTGCAGCCTGAAATTCCATTCCACACACCACTTTAAAAAAGTCCCACTTAAACCTTCAAAATAAGTTAGTCAGACACATGGCAGGAGTTAGTTGCTGAAGTTACAGAGCAAAGTGTACACCGAATTGTAAACAGTCCCCATTTGCATTTCGGACAATCTGCAGACCAAGAACTATTCACCAAAGGGAGTAGCAAATAATTCTGAATTGCTGACACCTTTCAGATGTGTGTGTTCATAAGCAATTTACTACCAGGAAAAAAAACAAGCCACAATTTGTCAAACCACCTTATTTGATGTGAATTATTCACCCAGGTTCATTAGCTCAAAATGAGGGTTTGCAATTTTTGTGTAATGGGTTAGCATATTATACCTTCTAACATGGACAGTTTGGGGACCACAGAATCATAGAGCGGGGTGGCTAAAGTGAAACGAATGGGGAAATTGCAGCTCTTGAATCCTACACTGCTTGCGGGACCCTAACACGGGGTTCTGGCCCACAGACCCCTCTGAGCCCAGTATGCAAGGCTCATTCAGTCAGAGCCACGGACTGATGGGGCACCGCAAGCTGAGACCCACAGCAGATATGAGCCCCAAACTGAAGTTGAGGAAAGCTGCTATCTATTTCCAGGGCACCCCAGGGGGTTCCTAGAAAATTGTCAATGTGATGCCCCCCGCCACAAGCGGAACGAAGTTTGGGCACCGCTCTTGTAAAACCCTCTGTTGGGCGTGAGCTTGATGTAACTGTTACATGCAGGCAAAATAGGGCATGATCCAGCAAACCCATACTCATGAGACTCCCGCAAGGTGTCCCACTGAAGCCAATGGTTCATGGTAGTAAGGCCTGTGCTTGGCAGGAAATGTTTCCTGGAGCACGTCCATAGATCTTTTAGAAAATGAAGGCTCACTTTAAAATAAGATCACAGCGTTAAAACCTGACCTAGGAACCTGAGACAAGAGGCCAGATTCACACCACTGACTTCACTGGAGCTACTCCAGATTTACACCATAACAGAGAGCAGGATTTGGTCCATAACCTCTGCAAGTTTTGAAGCTTTCAAAATTAAAACCCTAAACCCGTTTGATGGCTGCCTTCCCTGGCCCCTTCTTCCTCTCATTCCCATCTCACCTCCTTCTCCCACAAGTCAAATATCTACCAAAGGAAGTGAATTCTAAAGAGATTGTGACATTCACCATCTACAGTTCCTTTTTATCCCTATCCTGATGTGGTTCAGAACCAAGAGACCTTCCTGTTGGATTAATGCACGTCACACCATTTCAAAACAGTGGCCACGAACGAAGCTGCAAAAGTTAGGGAGGGAATTGCAGGAAGGAAAGTTAGAGAATCAAAGCAGCTCTGGAACCTAAAGCAAGTTGGGGGGTTTTCTTAAAAATCCCTTCCCTTGTGTGACCCCCATTTTTGGTTTCATTTTAGGAGATGGGGAATGGAGACTGTGAAGAGAAAAAGAGGAAGGAGGGATTGGGATTTGATACTGTTCTTTGTATGGTACATAGAGGCTGACTGCAAGGAGGTGGAAAGACTCAGCAGAAATATTCAGATGCAATCAGAAAGGTCTTTTCTTCAGTATGTATTATAACAAAACAACAACAACAACAACAATCCCTAGCTCTTCTATAGTGCTTTTCATCAGTTGATCTCAAAGTGCTTTAACACGGGAGGGCAGGATCATTATCCCCATTTTACAGATGGGGAACTGAGGCACAGAGCAGTCACCCAGCAGGCCAGTGGCAGAGCCAGGAATAAAACCCAGGTCTCCCAAGTCCCTCCCACGAGGACATGCGGTTCGCCACACTGCTTAATGTTAAAGCATGTGAGTAAATTCCCCTTGACTTCATGGGGATCTAATCATATTCTTAAGGTTAAGCACATACATAACTGCTTTGCTGGAATCGGGGCCAGAATGATCAGTACCTTGTAGGGTCAGTGAGCAACGGAAGTGAAAAGGGGAAACTCTCCTGCTTGGGGCTCAGCATGGCCCTTAGACCCTGGGCGTGAAACCCAAACTCCCTTCTCCCCACTGCCTCCCAAGCTGTCCGCTTATAGCCTTTCTCCTGAGCACCCACTGCAAAGGAGCAGGGTAGCTGATCTGAAGTTAACCCCTTGACTCTTTAAAGTATTTGCCATCAGAGACAACTCTTATGCGGCAGCTTCTGCTTTGGGCAGGCCATCCTTTTGCAGAGGGGGCAGGGAAGAGTCAGTCCGTTGCTGATGAGCTTTGTAAGCAGATGGATTTTGAAAGCTCTTTGAAAAGCCATTTAGAGCTAAATCCGGGTATTAAACCAGGCCTTTCATTAGCCAAGTTTTCAATCCCCACCCAAGCTTAATACAGTGAAGAGTTTTGAAAGGGTCAGGAATAAGCTTTTAAGCATGTTCTCCAATTAACTTTTGTGCTTCTCTCCACAACTTCCTCTGAGCAGCCCACTTCCTTCGCAGGGTGACTATAATTACTATTTTAAAAATCTTTGAACAGTCTTAACTAACAGATTCCATTTGCATTTAGGCAGCATCCAACTCCATTAGCCTTTTCCACTTTCCTGTCATTATTTACTTGTAAAAGCTGTCTAGAGAGAAAAAAAAAAACACGGTATTTTCAAGAATAAGTAGGGTCGCTGCTAAGAAAGGCGTTATTGTCTTTCAGGACAATCGCAATTACTTCATGTTATCAGATACAATGTGCATGATCATACACTGGATATATTAATTTAAAATCATCAAGTCAAGAAGAGCAATGTATCATCCCCCTTTACAGCAGCAACGTTGCATTGTACCTATCCATGTAACAATTAAGAAGCTGGATTTTCAGAACAGCTGAGTACCTCAAATCCCCGTTGACATTCAACAGGAGCTGCAGGTGCTCAGAACTTCTGATAATCAGCCCCGACTTTTCTTTTAATACGACTTTTAAATAGTCCTTTTTCTTAAAGGGACACAGGACAAATCTGATCCAGAATTAATATTTTGTATTAAAAAAAGCTTTCAAAGAGTTTAAGACCAATATTTCTGTGATGGCCTTTAAGCTAATGAAAACAGTTTATCAATAAAGGTAGTGTTTGCAATTCAGACAATGCCGCACTGCATGAATGCATGAAAATCAGACAGAGAAAATGACTAGAAGCAAAAGCGAAACTGGCTAGTTTATTGTCATTGTCCAAATAGAGAAATGCAGCCAGTAAACAAAGAGCATAAAGTGCAAAGAGTAAATTAGGATTTTTTTTAGTTCTTTCCGTTTTAATAATCTAATCTAGAACATAGCTAAGATTTTAATAAATATATTAACTGTAACCTTGATTTGATTGTCATAGCAGAAAAATCATGACACACCACAACATGCAAAATTCACAAAAGCAGAGAAAACATGAGCAAATGTCACAGTGGCACATTGTTTTGTGTTGAATGTCATTTATTTTGCAATGACAATTATTTAAAACTGTTCCATAATAATTAAGCTAACAGCAGTGCTGCAGCTTTTGCTATTTTTTATAGTAGAGCTTCACAATGTTTGAGGTTTTTCTTAAAACTTCAGACCCTGGAGTCACGTGAATACACAAGAATCTGAGTTTTCGTATAAAAACAGTACGTTTTAATCCTTGTGGTTGCAGAGATAAGCTTGAAAACCTGAAGTCCAAAGGTTCAACAGCCAGAAGGCAAATATAAAAAGAATTCCAAGTGTATAATTTGTTAAATCTCATGATTACATGATTTCTTGGGGCCTGGCTCATGGTTTGTGAATGCTTAGGGTCGGCAATACTGTTTTGAACCATTTAAAACCCCATGTCACTCCCCAAAGCTTCATTACATTGCAAATTTGTTTAAAAAAAATTAATTAAAAGTCTTGCGCAGCTGATTACAAAGAACATAACTTGCTCCATCCTAAGAGTGAGAGCTTTTATCAGGAAGACCATAGGTAATAGCAACACGCAGCCTTAATCAGTTTTAACCTGACGGTGTCTATTTAACAACACAGAGAATAAATGGGCCTAATTCCTTTGCAGTTGTACCAGTCTAATGGTGTGACCTAAAGTCTGTTGAAGTGAGTGAAGAGAATTTCATTGACTTCTATGGGGTTTGGACTGGGGCCAAAACCAGAAGCCACCCCATTAAAGTCAACAGCGTCACACTAGTGTGAAATTGATGTACATGAGATCAGAATCAGGCCCTTTGCCTCAGAGCTGATTATGCTTTAGTTGCAAAGAGTTTTCGAAACAGCAACAGCATAGCCCATCTCGGTCATCATGAATAATGCCTGCCCTGTGATCATCTTAAACATTTTCAAACGTTTCTTCCCCATCCTAGCAGCAGTAAAAGCTATTTTTAATCCCACTTGAAAGCAGTTTGCAAAATGCCAAAAATCTGCATGTCCTGCATCCCGACAGATTGCTTCATAACTACTGTCTGGGCCAAATGACCCAGAGAGGGCCCAATCCTGCAAACACTCATGCATGTGAGGCTCATTTGGCTCGGTGTCTGCAGAGCACAGAGCTAAATGTTATGTAACTAACAGCAAGCTAAGAACACAAAAGGGTTGCTATCCAGGTGAGATAATTTTGCTATTTCAGCTGAAAGAAAGTTAAATAGTTATTCTACAGACCCAGACAATTTAAGGTGCAAAGCTTAATATTTCTTAATGAGGGGCTAGCCTGATTGACTTTTCTGTCTTTTTGTTTGTGTTTTATGTATTTTTTGGATTGTTGTGACCTGATGTGAGGGGTTTGGAGGTCGTGAAGATAGACATTGCTTCTGACATTTTAAAAAATGGAATAAGAAAATGATAACTAAGAAGTGTGCTCCAGAACTCAATTTGTAGGAAGACACTGTGAAAGGAAGACTGCTCTCAAACTTTGAGGATTTGGAAGTTAGTTCATTAGGAAACCAGATTAGCCTTTGTCAACGAATAAAGATAATGCATTAAAGTCAAGCTCCTTGGATGTTTTGTCATCTGATTCCATGTTTATTTTGTAAGATTTCTTTGTCTCTCCCCACCTATATATTACTTAAATGCTTCTGTGAAAAGCTTTCCTCAAGCAAGGACATGAGTTTCATGCCAAAATGCATCTTGGCAATCACTAGGAAGTGAAAATGTCCATTTATTTAACAGATCCTGCTATAGGATGTCTTGATCTGTCTGCACAAATCACAACACACGCAAAAACCCTTGAGGCATCCACTTAACTCTGCTTTTCAACTGCCAATAACATTCTCAGCTAATGTCAAAAGAGCAACACTGGAATCACAGCAGTCTTTTTGTGTATCTTTTCCACGCCCGCGCAAAGACTTAAGGACAACAAGGTTTACAGATAAGAAAGCCTGCTCCAAGAAACCCTGTCTCCCAGCTCCCTTATAAGATTGTTACTTGCCTCTAACAGTGAGACAGAAGAAATGCTTGCAGATGGCAAGGTTTAACTGCCTCTAGTCCCATTCTACACACACACACACAAGTGTGTACACAAACAATATTAATAATTAGCTCCTCCTTTTGGCCTGTGTGTACTCTTTTTGAACAACGGAAAATTAAGAAATACAAAGTTTGGAGGGAGAGGCTCAAATAAATTCAGTGGGTTTAAATTGTTTTATTAAATTGATGGAGACCTAAGGGCACAAGTACTATGCATAACCTCTCTGCGCTACAGCACGGTCCACAGATCAAGCATTCATATTCGTCCACAAGGGCCTGCCAGCTGTTACCATTGCATACACGCAGCCATGATTGTGTGGCTTTGTTATTTATGCCAAAAAAAATTAATGAAGTATGCATTTTTTTTAAGTTCCTATAAAAATCTGATGTGGGCCAACATCCGCAGTGTGAAATTTTGTGGCACAAGAGGCTAATCTTTCAGCAGCTGCACTTTCAGTGTTTGTCAGAGGCAACAAACATGTGATCAGTTATCTAGTGCTTTGGCACAGCACCGCACTTATCCTGCCTCTGTAAAACTGTGTTCCTTTAGGTATCAAAATACAGGCTGCGGGACGGAGCGGATCGTCAATAAGATGAGGAAATAGAAAATGCACTGCTAGTTATTCAGTTGACAATGAACTGGCTAGTCTGTGCTGTTGCATTCTGCAGGGCTTCAGTGCAGGGAAACTGCTCTTTGCATCAGCTGATTTTAAAAACCTTAACGACCCAGAACTCCCTGCTATCTAACATAATGTCCCTAAAGATCTAGTCATTCCATTGAAAGTTCCCCCAATTACCCAAAACCCCCATTATCCAAACTTTTCCATACTCTCCCCGTGACACTAGAATCGTTGAGGCCATTCTGTGAAGCAAGGAACTGAGAGATTTTAGAGAATCCGTTTAAGTTATAGCTGCCATGAGGACAAATTAAGATCTAACAATCTGAACGAAAAATCTCAGCACTAGTAACAAACAAACAAAAAAATCAAATGCAACATTTTAGATTCCCCCCCCCAAAAAAACATCCCCAGTTATACAATCAGAGATGAGCAATTTCTGCTGTATGTTAAATCAGCCACAGCCTTTTACAGCTAGAAATTCACCACATAAAAGTTTTATTGAATTGAAATATTCTGCAGTTCTTTCTATCCAGCCCCTTTCAATACAGGTTGTGGCCCTGATTCTGATCCCGTTTACATGGCAAGTACAGACTAACTGCATTGGGCCAGATAGTCTGCTGATGTAAATAGGCAGAGCTCCAGTGAAATGAAGGCACTATGTCAATGTATTACAGTAGCTGAGGCCCTTTACTTCAGTAGAGTTAGGGGATACATGCACCGATCCAAATGAGTGCAGAACTGCCCCCATGTCTTCATGGTTAGTTAGCATCCCTAAAAATATTCCTGCTAGAATTCTAAAAATCACTTGTCAACTTATGTCTTCATGCAATTTGAAGTATTTACATTTTCCCTTTTCTTTATTTCCATAAAGCAGAGAAATAACTAGACAGAGAGACAATAAAGTGCTAATATTTAAATTAAAAAAAAAAAGAACCCCTTCTCCTTTGAAAGACAGTGCATTGTTACCCCAGTAGCCAAACTGACTACAAACATCAGCTTTGCTTTCCATTTAGGTTTAGTTTACACAGTGTTAAGTGCAAAAAAAGTGGTTTTGCTTTAGGATAATAATTCACTTCATGCTTGGATTGTCCATTAGGTTATTTATGTCATAAACCAGAAAGGAAAGCTGTTTATCCTCACATTATGAGTTAAACCTATAGTAACCAGAAAACCGTCACATTAGATATTTGGTCGGTTTATGCTGAAGGCTTTCGAGCCATTAACAAAGACCCCCACCCCACCCTACCCTTTTCAAAAAGGCAGAGCAGATAAATTGAATTTAAATACACAGTGAAAGACTAACTTAGAATGAATGTTTGTAATCAATTAACTAAACAATGCTTTAAGTGGGTAATATAATATAAATTACTCCACAACTACAACTAAATACTGCTCATTTCAGTACAGCAATTGTTCCAAGCACGGGAAACTGAACTATGATTATGAAGAAGGGGAATCTGGAGTTGTACATATTCTAGAGGATTTTTTTTTTTAATTTACTTGAGGCAAGCAACAACTCTATACAGGTGCCCCAGGGCCCCAATGTGTTGACATTAAAAGCTTTGGTGTAATTTTAGTTTCTTGGCTCATTCAAATATTTTAAAAAAAATGTTTACACCACTTTGAGACAGTCCTAGGAAAAGTTTAAACTTTCATCCACCTTCTCTTTTCACACAGGCACATCTCAACTTTAGCTCAGTCTGACGTTAAATGAAGAAACAACAATGAAAACACATTTTCATATGAAAATAAAACTGGAAAAGCAAAGAGTAATAGAAGAAATATTCTTATACATATTGTTTTGAATGCAGACTTGCTCTACTCTGAATCACAGCGAAGTCTCTTTAAAGATTCTTCTTTACCAGAGAGAAAATGGTCACATCTTTATAGAATATTGCACCCATTTCTGGTATTCAGTTAACGATATAAAAATGTTCTCTACTTGTATTTCCACTGATTCCGCAATGCTCAGAACCATTTTAAAACGTTTCGTTGGTCTCACCTAAACTCCCCGCAAACATTTATATCCCTCAAAATTCACAACTAATGCGGCACGAAGCATATTTACTCATTTTATACCTTCGCGGTACACGCTGCAACTTTCTCTTCGCTCCACTCTCAGCCATTTAAGAGTATTCTAACTTCTGTATGGGGTTTCATAATGTGTATAATTGTCATTAAAATGTTTTTCTGGCTGGTTAGATCCATCGATTGGTTTTCAACGAGAAAGAGACAACTGATTATTGTCAACAGCGTAGGAATATATGGAACTTAGAAATGAAATCATAAATCATTGTAACATTAATACAATCATAAAAATACCTTTGCTGCTCACTGTACTTGAAGGGGCACTAAGTCAACAAGTTCACAGCCCAGATGTGGTATTACAGAGCTGCAACTGTGAGGCTAAAGTTACCTCACTTTCCATTCAAAGCCCTGACTTTCAAGGGTTTGTGTTTCAGGGAGAATTATTACCTTAAACCTTCCCCGCGACGGAAAGAAGTGTGAAGAAAGATGAAGTAATTGAAAAGAAAAAAATCTTTTTTGTTTTGGTTTAGAAGAGAAAACAATAGCTGAACCGACAGAAAGACAGACAGGGCTCCCCAGTTCATTACTCTCAGATGTTTGAATAAAACAGAGTGACACTTTATCAGTCTGCACATGTTGGCTCTCTTCAACCTAACAGGCTAGATTCATTCACTGACTTTGGGGGACTTACATCATGAGTGAATTTGGCCCAGACACTTCCAGTTGGCCAAGATATGGACGTTTAATAGACACCACATGCACAGTAGCTACTCTTCCAAATGTTTTATCGCCTGAAGAGTTCAACTCCATTGAAACCCTTGAAACCAAACAACTCCCTTGAATCAATACGGGTCTGCCCTTTGACACAACGGGCCGGCCGTAACATATCAAGGAATTCAGACAATAGTTTTTTTCCCGCTTCTCTCCACTGTGCCAATATTTCCAACCCACTGTAAATAAGTGATTCCTTTGATCGATTCAACCATGTCATGCAATGCTAATGGGTACTCAGTCTTTTTTAAACTCCCTAAATGAAACACCATAAAAGGAAATGGGAAAAAATTGCAGGTGTATCAAGGATAAAATATTAAGGGTTAAAACCATAAATCCCAGGTAATTCACAAGCCAAGTCTCTAGATTCATCAGTCTTTCCTTAACCTATGCCATCTGTCCCAGAACCAGCGAAGCCTGCCACATATAGGTACGTTAGTATGGTGCATTAAGAACAGGGGGCCCGATTTGCACAGTTACTGAGCTCTCACAACTCCAGCTGAAGGCAGTGAGAACGGCTGGCGATCAGCTCCTCTGAAAAATAGACCCAGGGCTTCTATCATGTAAGATTCACTGGGTTCATGCTGACATTAACCAACAAACTTGCAATGGTCTGTTCCCATCCATGCCTGCAATTTAATTTTTGTTTTTATTAAGACCACTGATTGGTCGATCACTGGCCTCCGAATCCCTGAAATAACATTCAGACTCAGGAAACAAGAAGTCATCGGATTTGCAACACAAAGACAGGTTTTGTTCTGATAAACATTTTTGCAGCGAAAGCCAGCCTTGCAACTAGCAGGCATGAAAGGTCATTTTAAGTATGGTTTAGTACCTGAACTTCTGTCAGCCTCCCTTTAAAAAAAAAAAAAAAGTTGTTTTTAAGTGTTAAGAATAAAAAAAATTAGACGGATTATTATTAATAATTTAGACTGAGAGCCCCCAGCACGTGCTCAGAGCTTTCCAAAGCACACAGGGCGGCACGGGCTGGAACTTAAAGCCTGATCACTGTAAACCTGTTGCTTTGGCACCCGAGCAGAGACCAAGGCACTACCAGATACCCCACCACGGGTCTCACACAGGTTGGCATACTTTAAACTGTATGATGCTGCAGAGAAGTGGCTCACGATTTATTATGCACACGGGGCATTCATTCCTGCTGTGCTATGAAAACGCAGCATCCGCAGAGACCCGGAGAGGTGAATGACTTCCCAAGGAGGGAGAGATTGGGAAAGGCTAGGCACACTTTTATAAAGGCTGTACATAAAGTCGATTTCTTAGACTTGGCATTTTAGTCACTCTGCTAATAAAAATTAGGTACAGGGTTCCCACATACACACTCCCTGGCATGATTGTTTTTTAAACTAACAGCCCATTCATGCCTTGAAAGATTATTATTGCCTTTTTCTAATGCGGGGAGGGACGGGACAAAACCAATGTAACCCAGGTCATCTTTCCACACCATAACCCCCTCAAAAAGTGTGCATAGAAAATTTTTAAAGAGACAGTAATTAATTTTAGAGGGGCAACCTGGTTTGAGTTGAATGGGAGCAGAGGGCAACCTGAATTGCATGGATTAGGGGGTGGTTAGTCTGGATTGAATTGTTGGGAGCAACAGCTAACTGGGATTATATTAAAGAGGAGTAACCTGGATTGAGTGGATGTGAGCAGGGGTGAACACAGATTATACTGGAGTAATCTGGATTAAGTGGGGAGAGCAGGAGTGAACCCAGATTATATTCAAGAAGAGTAACCTGCATTGAGTGGGGGGACCAGGGGTACCCCAGACTACAATAGAGTAACCTGGATTCAGTGGGGTGGGCACAGGAGTGAACCTGAATTACAATAAAGACGGGTGATCTGGATTGTGGGGCAGCAGGAGTAAACCCAGATTACATTGGAGTGACCTGGACTGAGTGCCGAAAAAGGGGGTAACCCAGATTACAACAGAGTAACCTGGATGGAGCTGGGTGGGAGCAGGAGTGAACCCAGATTAGTGACCTGGACTGAGCACAGGGAAAGGGGGCTAACCTGGATTACACTAAAGAGGAGTCAGGGGGGTTGACTGGGAGTGGAAGCAGGAGTGAACCCACATTACACTGGAGTGACCTCGGTTGAGTGTGGGGAAAGGGGGTAACGTGGAGTACATTATAGAGGAGTAACTTGAATGAAGTGGGGTGGGAACAGGGGCAATCCTGGATTACATTGGAGTGACCCGGGTTGGGTGGAGGAGCAGGAATGAAGCCGGGTTACACTGGAGTGACCTGTATTGAGTGCAGGGAAAGGGAGCTAAACCGGTGTATATTACAGAGGAGTCACTTGGACCGTGTGGCCTGGGAGCAGGAGCGAACCCAGCCAGAACACAGGAGTGCCCCAGGTTGAGCAGGAGCGAACCCGGACGACACTGGAGTGCCCCGGGCTGGGTGCGGGGAACGGGGACTGACCCGGGCTGGGTGCGGGGAACGGGGACTGACCCGGGCTACGCGGGCGTGCTCCGGGCGGGGTGCCGGGAACGGGGACTGACCCGGGCTACGCGGGCGTGCTCCGGGCGGGGTGCGGGGAACGGGGACTGACCCGGGCTGGGTGCGGGGAACGGGGACTGACCCGGGCTACGCGGGCGTGCTCCGGGCGGGGTGCGGGGAACGGGGACTGACCCGGGCTACGCGGGCGTGCTGCGGGCTGGGTGCGGGGAACGGGGACTGACCCGGGCTACGCGACGGAGGAATCCCCGGGGCGGGGCGGAGCGGAGCGGGCTGTCCCGGGTCTCACCTGTACCAGCGCAGCCCCTTCTCGTAGCCGCGGTCGAAGAAGTGGGGCTCGGCGCCCAGGGCGCGCACGGCGGGGTGCGCCCGCAGGAACTCCAGCAGCGCCCGGGTGCCGCCCTTCTTCACCCCCACGATGATGGCCTGCGGGAAGCGCCGGCTGCCCGGCCCGGACCTGCCCCCGGCCGCCGCCGGCTCCTCGGGCCGGTCCCCGGCGGGGTCGCGGGGCGGCGGGCGCAGCTGGCGGGCGGCGGGCGGCAGCGGCTCGCAGGAGCCCGTCAGGCAGTAGAAGAAGTAGGTGCCGAGCAGCAGCATGGGGAGGCCGAGGGAGGCGCGGGGCTGCGCCCGCAGCAGCCCGCCCAGCTGCCCCGCCAGCCCGCCGCGGCTACCGCCCATGGGGCGCCGCTGCCGGGGGCCGGCCAGCGCCGCCCGGCCGGCACATGCTCCCCTCGGCCGCCGCCGCCGCCGCCCCGCGGGCCCGGGCGAGCCTGGCCCAGCGGGGGCCCCCCAGGCTGCTGCCCAGCCGCGGGAGGATGCCGCGCCCGGTCCCGGGGCCAGCGCTGGGCACCGGCGGAGCCACCTCTGAGCCAGCCCCCTTCGCCGCCCTCCTCCGCTGCCACTGTCCCGCTGCGGGGGCGGGTCCCCGGCCCCTGCCCGAGGGGAGCCGCTCCGAGGCGGGGAGCCCCGGGGCCCGCGGGCGGGCACCCCGCAAAGGCGCGCCGGCGGCGGGAGCTGCTGGTGCGGCGGCTGCTCCGTCCCCTTTCGGAGTCCGCGGCCGGGGCCGGTCCCGGGCGGGGCAGGGGAGTCCCGCGGGTGCCTGACCTGGGCAAAGACGCCGGCGGTGCGGGGCCGGGGAGTTGGCAAAGTCCCTCCCCCTTTGGAGACGGCGCAGGCAGCGGCGGGGCGAGAGGCAGGGACCAGCCGGGCTCCTGACGCTCGGCGGGATGCGCCTGCGAAGCGTCGGGCTGAAGGAGCGGAGCTTGACACCCACCCCCCGGCCCCCAGCGGCACGCAGCCCGAGCAGGGGGGCGGCCCCAGGGGCGGGGGTGCCGGGCTCCGGCTGCGGGACACGCACGGGCCCTGCTGGGGCAGCGGCGCGCTAGCCAGACCCAGAGAATGAACTCCTGCCCCTGTCGAGGATCCAGGATGCCAGCCTCAGGCTCTGTCCGGAGCAGGATGGGAAGGTGTGAGCTAGCACCTTCTAAAAGTCTCCTATACACAAGGCAGGGTTTTAAACCGGGGGGGTTACAGTTTAGGGGGGAGCCTAGGAGTTACCATGAGCCCTTTAGCACCTGTTAAATCTACACCCTGCCTTGTCTACACTAGGATTTTGACACCTTAGCCAAGTTAAAAACACACCTTTTCTTTCCCAGGCGAGGCACCAGACTCTAGGAGTGGGGGTGAGGTACGCCCTTTGCCAGCTATTCGCTCGACAGCAGAGGAATATTGAGGCTGGGGTCCTGGTTCTGTAGGGGTGGGTTCAAGTAGTGCTTACAAACCTGGTGTCCCCTTTCCTACACCCCAGCCTGGAGCACTCTGCCCCTGAACATCTCTCCAGCCTATCCCCCTCCGCTCCTCTTATTCCCAACCTGCCCTGTTCCCCCTCTGTTCCTCACCCCTGTGCATTCAGCTCAGGCTTTCCCCCCTTCTCCTGGGCAGCAGCAGGAGGAACACTGGGAGCCAGCGAAAACCGGTTTGCTCTGTCTGAGATTGTTCTCAGTGCCAATACCTGGCACTACAGAGGGCACCAGCCGTGAACTCAGGCTCAGGCCCTGCAGCCCTGGGAGGGAGCAAGTGCAGTCAGCTTTGTAGGAGTGGAGCATGCTGAATGCCAGGCAGAATCTGTCAAAGAATTTTGCTGCCATAACATGTAACAAACTTCTCCTGTGTATGTGCAACTGGCAGTTTTCACATGCTACTCACTTGAATAGATTTGTGTGGATTTGCAGAGGGGCAGCAAAAGGCACCTGTCTGATCCCATGGTGATCCCCTGCCAAATTTCCCATCCCTGCTCCAAAGCATGGAGGGGCTAGCGTTTCTCAAGGAAACATTTGTAATAGTAGTTATCCTGGGCAAAACAGCATACTTCCCCCCATCCTTGTTCTTGGAAATCGCTACGCCATCTTTGCTCAAGAGTTTCCCAAAAAGTTCAGCCTGAGGCAGACACCCAGCTTGGAAAATTTGGGCCCAAATGGTTAAAGTTCTGCAAAGTTATATGCAACTGAAAAACGGTCTTTATAATGAACTCTTATCTATAAGTGTTGCTACCAGCTCAGCCAATAATACATAAATATATTGCAAAGTCTTAATATATTATTATTGAACCCTAAAAGAGATGCAACAATAATTATTAAATCAAGCTGCTTCATTAAGTCTGGAAATTAGCTTCCAGGATGAATGCTCAGGCCTGCTATTGATCCATATGTGAAATTCTCCATTGAATTAATCATAGAATATCAGGGTTGGAGCGGACCTCAGGAGGTCACCTAGTCCCACCCCCTGCTCCAAGCAGGTCCAATCCCCACTTTTTGCCCCAGATCCCTCAATGGCCCCCTCAAGGATTGAGCTCACGACCCTGGGTTTAAGCAGGCCAGTGCTCAAACCACTGAGCTATCCCTCCCCCCTTTATGAATGCAATAGGGAGTTCTCAGTACAAATCCTGAGTAGGCTAACAGAGCCAAAATTTAGCCTATTGTCCATTCATATTTTCCAGGCAACACAAGGAGTTAAATTAAAAGTGTCTGGTCAGAACCAGCATGGAGCAGGAGGTGCTTGCGGGGCTATGGAAATCTCTAGCTATGCCGCATTCCTTCCCCCCGGCAATAGCCACACCTGTATTCACACCCTACACCCTAGTATAATAATCTTATAGTAGGCCTTGTGAGGTAACATTTGAAGACTAATAACTCGCTGGTCAACACTATCATGGTGAAATGTATGCAGCAACACTGGGTGTAAAGTTATGAAATCCCCCGTATCTAATGTTAAAGGCACATGTTCCAACTCATGTAGCACAAATTAAGGCATAACTGATCAAGCATGTCTTAAAGAAAGGGGTGTAGAGTTACTTCAGTTTGCATATAAGCTGTAAACAGAGTCCTCAGACAGCAAGGAGAAAAGAAAATCTGCATAGGAGCACACACAAGTGAAAGAAAACCACATGAAGCATCTTTCCTCACTAGACTCCATATTTCCTTCTGCTCAGATGGATAGAACTTTATGGGGGGGGGCTGAACTATAAAAGTGAGGGGCAAACACCCCAAGGTATCTCTCTCCCTGTCCATCTCACTCCTTGAACCTAGGAAGACAAAAGAAACAGCTATTGGACTTTGGGGAAGGGGTCCTGACCTGAAGGTTTTGGTAAGTAATGCTTTTGAATGATGTGATTAGGACTTTGCCTTGACTCAAGTATAGTTTGTTAAGTTAGGCACTAGGAAATGTTTTGTCTTTATTTTTTGTGTAACGATTTATGACTTTTATGCCTCATTACTTAAAATCCTCTCTTCTTTTGTTAATAAAACTTGTTGTATTGTTTAATCCAATCCAGTGTGTTTAAGTTAAACTGTCTGGGTAACTCCATTTAAGGTAGCAATTTGTTGTGTATTGTTCCCAGAGAGGGACTGCAGGCTTAATACCTCTGGACTGTCCAGGAGTGGGCTGCACAGTACAGAACATACATTTTTGGACTGGGAGCGTGTTGGGGTCACCCTGCAGTAGTAACCAAGGCTGCCGAGAGCCCCAGTGTGGCTAGCAGGCTGCAGTTACACATAGACACTTGGGGACACCTGCATGCTGAAGGCTGTTTGTGAGCGATCCAGGTTGGGATATACAGCAGCGAAACGTTGCAGGGGCCTCCAGTTAAAAGGGGGAAGGCGATGACACAGCCCCTCCCTGGTCTGGATAACACCACAGTATGTCACAGAGGGCTGATTTTCAGGCCTTTTGCAGTGATGAACACCATTCCTGGCTCACCCAGAGAGGAACATTTCTGTTCATTGGCTCCAAGCATATGATCATCTCTTTCTTTAGTGGCTGGCGCCAGTGGATACAAGCACCTGCTATTTACTGAGTTAGGTCCAGACCCTCAGCTGGTGTAAATCCACATTACTCACAAAGCCACTAAGCCGATTTAGACCAGATGAGAATTAGACCCTGACTCAGAAAGCAGCAATTTGTGCTTTTGGCACTGAAAAATTCTGGTTCCTCTCCCAGTGATGACCTTAGTGTTTGAATGTATGCAATCAAGGTGTGCGACAAAACAGGCCCCTGACATGGGCTGAGCACCAAAGTACAACATTATGATGAAAATACCACATCAGCCGTAATGACAACAGCATCTATGGGTGCCACTGAACCATTTGCGATGCATGCAATAGAGGTGGGGCGTTGCACCAAAAAGCGTTCTGCTCATTTTGCAGAATCCTTCCAAGTTCCAACTGCTTCCTTCCCAAGTGAACAGCACCCCCACAGCAACAAAAAAAGGAAATTGAAAAGTTTGTCTCTACATTAAAATGAAGATCAAGCAGAGACTGAATACCAATAAAACTGGAAGGTAAAAAACTGTTTTACAGCCTACAATTGATTAACTAAATATGTTTTCATTTTTATGGCACTCTAATTATTGTTTTAAATCACTTACATCATGCAAAGGGATTTACAACAAACTTTTTTTACTGCAGAGTTTTTAATCAAAGGGGGAAATATGCTGTAAATAAACAATAAGGATTGAGATGATAGCCAAATGCCAGGCAATTAACAATCAACACTGAGAAAGTCAATTTTAATTCTACTGCATCAGCTCTTATGTGTAAGTATAAATACAGTGCACATATATTTTCAGATTGGGGAAAACCATTCAAAGGTTTATTCAGTTACTTTAGGGCTTGCAAAACAAGTTAAAAGGAAACAATTTACAATGTGGGACTTTTTTTCAAAATCAAATATTTGAGATGGGTCACATTAAAAATACATTTTTGCAAACCTCAGAGAGAATCAAAAACCTGTCTGCTGTTTTCTCATGGAAAATTCAGTGCATTCTTGCTACAATATCTGTATTATATTATTATTTCGATTACAGTGGCACTTGGAATTCCTAGCTGCAGTAGGGTTTCATTGTGCTATACACTCTACAAACACACAGAGACAGCCCTGCCTTAAAGAACTTACAATCTAAATAGACAAGACAGACAAAGCAATATTATCATCCCATCTATAGATGGGGGAACTAAGGAACAGAGAGGTTCAGTGATTTGCCCAGGGTCACACAGGAAATCTGTGTCACAGCATAGGTTTCCTGAGTCCTATGATAGCGACTTAAGCACAAGATCTACTGCCTATACATTTCTGGAAGGTTATGTCCAATTTGTAGAGCCCTCCGCCAATACAAAATTTGTATCCGCATCCAATCTGGAAACATAGTTCACAGATATAAAGCAGATATCTGCAGATTTGCAGGGGTCTACCTATTCACCCTGCTCATCTTCAATAGGTCTGATTTAACTTTCTGAAACACCCCTGGTATTCGATGTATACGCTATATTGAGGTCACTGGAACTACTCTTGTGAGTAAGGCAAGCAGGATTTGAATCAAGTTGTTCTAGGGATTGCAACTTTTGCATGCTGCCTCCTGGAACAGCAGGGTAAAGGCCTGTGTCTTGGTGGAAGCAATAAATAACAATACTTAGTACTTATGACAAGATAATCTAAATGTGCTTTACAATCTAGGCATCAAACATCCCCGTTTTCCAGATGGGGAAACTGAGCTACGCAGAGAGGCAAAGGGATTTGCCTGAGGTCATGCTGGAGGTCAGTGGCAGATCAAGAAAAGAACCCAAGACTCCTAATACCCACCCACTGTCCTCTCCACCAGACCTCCCCCTTGTCTGCCACAGCAGTTATTGTGTAGTGAGAAACACCTTATATTGAGATCTATACACATCATTTGAGCTTCCCAGGTGCTGCTTAAAGTTTTCCCTCTTCCAGTGGCCTGATCCTGTGCATTGCTGGGTGCCCTTAACTTCCACTGAGTCACAGGGCACTCAACAGCTGGATGGATCAGGCCCTAAGTTTGCAATATGCATGGTATTCTTGTCAAGTCATGTCATGTCGAAAAGGGTCATGGTGTAAGGAGCTTTCTGCTACATTCTTTTTCTGTGGGATCTCAGCACCTGTTGAGATGGGGTACATTTCTGCATTGATACCGGCTGAGAAATCTCTCAAAACACTCTCTCTCTCTCTCTCTCTCTCTCTGTCTTTTCCAGAGCACTCCTCTTTCACTTGTGCAGTTTACTCAAGCCTGCACAGTGCACTGACACTGGGAAGAAAAAATACAACCCAATGGAAACAAGCCAACACCTTATTTATGTGACTTGCCAGTGAGAATGAACCAATGTACACCGGAGAAAGAGTTTTGTTTGAAGGTTAGAATGTGACTAGATGTCAAGTGACTAGTTTCTATACTACTGCCCTCTTCTGGATGGGACTGGATCTGCTGGCCTGTGTGTCATAGGTCCTATACTGCTAACGGCTCATAGAGATTTTCCTTTAGCTCTGGTGGTAGAGGCTTTGGCTTCTAGAGTAAAAGAATCCAAGTTACATCCTCACTGTGACTGCAAAGTTCCAAATGACCAAGGCATGCAGCACGCTGACAACCATAAGTGCATAATGACAGGTTTCAGAGTAGCAGCCGTGTTAGTCTGTATCCGCAAAAAGAAAATGTGTTAGTCTCTAAGGTGCCACAAGTACTCCTTTTCATAAGTGCATGGGTAGCCACAGATCTGCTACCATGTAATTGACCTTTTTTAATGTGATCTAAATACCTTTTAAAAAAAAAATCTAGCCCCAAATACCCAAATCACTTTTGAAACGGGAGCATAGGCTCTTTTGAAAATTTTACCCTGTATCTGTCAGAGTAATTTGGACCTTCAACGGGGAGTTTTAGGGTTAATATGCACCCCAAATTTGCTTGGCAATGGGAAAATGTTGACCCACTGCGTTCAGCATCTTTTTCCTTTCTTCACCCCAGGAACATTTTATCACTGGAATTGAAATAAAACTGCCGCAAACTAACTTACTAAATTAAATATGTCTGTACACATCTCCACCCCAGGCCCTCAGTCGTAGACTATGGAGTCTGGTCTAACTTTATGGAAACCCTGGCTACTTAACTGAGAAGCACACAGGTCCTTCCATCAGTCTCTTTCTGAAACGCTGCCACTTCAGTCATTTCCAATTTTGTAGTCGGCCGTTTTTAGCTAAAATGCAGGGCCTGACAGGCAGGCACAAGATTAAGCTGATAAGGAATCTCAATCAGGCAGAGAAGCAGTAAGATGATCTTTTGTTCCAGCGGAAACCACCCTATTAACGCTCAGATGATTCTACCCCCTGAAGCACCCAAAAACTGCGCTGGACATGTCAGCACTGCGAGCCAAGTCATAGCTGGAGAAGTCTGCAGGTGATTACCAGATGCTGCTGTTTCTAAATAGAACTGGAGGATACAGTTTGAGGGGCTGGAGAGGAAACAGAACAGCACAGTGGTGACATTGACAACCCAGTCTAAGAAATCACAGAATGTGAATCAGAATAAATAATAATACTGTGCATTTGGTCAGTGCTTTCCATCTAAGGATCTCAAAGCGTTGTACAAGCTTTAATGAACTGTCTGGGGAAGGTAGAATATTTGTGACCTGATGGGTCAAACGGAGTCCTGTTCTAAGGGGAACTGTTCTAAGCCATCAGAGGGTGTATTGGAGGAGGATTTCATTGGCAGTTGCATCAATTTATGCCAGGGCTTCCGTCTGGCCAAGTGACTTTAACGTAGTCGTATCTGCTCACCTGCTGAATTTGGCCCACAAGTCCTTTTCCCAAGAGTCCTTTAATTCCCAAGAGTCTGTTCACTGTCCCCATTTGAAGTGAGTTTAAAACATTGCCTGGTGTCTCTAAATGCAAGTGATGGTCTCATGGTTGGTGTTTTACCTGAATTTCGATTGCAAGCAGTTCAGGACAGGGACCTGGTCTTTTAAATGTTTTGCCAAGCCCTGCGTGCGCTTACAGCTCTCTGTGAATGAGAACTATGGGGGACATGTCCACGAGAGTTGGGGTTTCTGTATCAGAGCACCCTAATGCCAGGAGAGCCTTTTCTAACACAGGTTTCAGAGTAGCAGCCAGACGTTCTCCCACTGCCGGAGAAAGAGGGAGAAATAGCGCCCCCTAGTGTACTAGTTGAAGTAGGAGGCCCAGGGACATCAGCGGCGATTCCCTGCTAAATTAGTTGGTAGATTTTTAGCAAGAGGGCAAAGATGCTACAGGGAGAACAGCTTAAACCTCCCGATTCACTACACTAACATCTCCAGGCAGGGAAAACAAGACATAAAGATTAAGACAAGGGCGTGAGTCTGTTACTGGGAGCACTTTAATAAACAGAAACTAACACTGGATATACAGTGCGGTGCCAACAGCGTTTGCCAGCTCTTGTTAGGCTCACATACCTCTGATTCACCGGAAACACAGGCATCGTTTAGACTAGAGGATAAAGGATCCGTGGCCTTGGAAGGCATCCTAACCCCCACCTACTGCCAGTGCATGATGCCCTTACTAGCAAACAGGAGACAGGATCTCTGCGAAGCAAAGGGATCAGTGTCTTTCGGACGCTTTAGAACAGATCTTTGTTAGGCTTGATGAGGAATTAGGTGACTGCAGAATTGTCACCAAAGTTAAGTCGGCCAAGGGGACTGGATGGCTCACGACATGGGGGTGGGGTGGGGACTTAATAGTTGGGAGCCTTTTGTCTGTAGGTCACATGGTTCGAATGCCACCTAGATTATTAACAGTGTTCAGTCACCACCAAACACAAGTCCGTGTGAAACATTGCTTGTCTCAGCCCAGCTCCCAGTAAATAAGGAACCAGCCTCTAGCTGGGAGTCTGGGAGATTTCAGCTATCCTCATATTGACTGGGTACATGCCACCTCAAGACGGGATGCAGAGATAAAGTTTCTTGACACCTTACTTGACTGCTTCTTGGAGTAGGTAGCCCTGGAACCCACAAGAGGAGAGGCAGCTCTTGATTTTGTCCTAAGTGGAGCACAGGATCTGGTCCAAGAGGTGAATGTGGTTGGACCGCTTGGTAATAGTGACCATAATTACAGTCATGCTGGAAGGGCATAACGAGTGGGTTCCCGCAGGGATCGGTTCTGGGTCTGGTTCTGTTCAATATATTCATCAATGATTTAGATAATGGCATAGAGAGTACACTTCTAAAGTTTGTGAACGATACCAAGCTGAGAGGGGTTGCAAGTGCTTTGGAGGACAGGATTAAATTTCAAAATGATCTGGACAAACTGGAGAAATGCTCTGAAGTAAATAGGATGAAATTCAATAAAGACAAATGCAAAAAGTGCTCCATTTAGGAAGGAACAATGAGTTGCACACATTCAAAATGGGAAATGACTGCCTAGGAAGGAGTACTGCAGAAAGGGATCTGGGGGTCATAGTGGACCCCAAGCTAAATATAAGTCAACAGTGTAACACTGTTTTAAAAAAAAAAAAAAAAGAACATGTATTAGCAGGAGTATTGTAAGCAAGACACGAGAAGTAATTCTTCCACTCTACTCTGCTGATTAGGCCTCAGCTGGAGGATTGTGTCCAGTTCTGGGCACCACATTTCAGGAAAGATGTGGACAAATTGGAGAGAGTCCAGAGAAGAGCAACAAAAATGATTAAAGATCTAGAAAACATGACCTATGAGGAAAGATTGAAAAAATTGGGTTTGTTTAGTCTGGAGAAGAGAAGACCAAGAGGGGACATGATAACAGTTTTCAAGCATGTAAAAGATTGTTACAAGGAGGAGGAAGAAAAATTGTTTTTCTTAATCTCTGAGGATAGGACAAGAAGCAATGGGCTTAAATTGCAGCGATGAACTGTTCAATCAATATGAAACTGGCCATGATGGACAACACGTTCAGCCCCACTTCTTATGCCCTCCCACCAAATCAGACATAATTCAGCCATGGCCCAGAGTAAAGCCAATGACTTACCAAAGGGATGCATCTGGCACTTGTGCCCTAAAGATTGGTAAATTCAGGTTCTGGAAAATGCTCCAGGAGCAATTCCACAACCAGAGACACTTCACTAAATATATGCTGAACAGTACACATCTGCAGATGGTCAGCAAAAGCATCTCGGATGAGTTCAGCTACCACCATCCATCCATCCAGGTACTTATATGTCCCTCATCGCCATAAAATCTGATGGTTCATAGGATGGCGGCCCATCTCTAAGATATCAAGGATGGACACCATGCAGGGTTTTCTAGATTACAAACAAGACCTTGAACTGCACCCAGAAGCACATAAAGTGTCCGAATCTGGGCACTTCCCTGGGCTGAGGTAGAATGAGTTGACACTGACACACGCCACCAGGAGGGGCATGCCGCATGCTCAGCCATCTTGAAACATCTGTGTCATCTTCAAGAGTAGCCCCTAGTAGCGCTAAGGTGACCAGATGTCCCGACTTTATAGGGGCAATCCTGATATATCGGGGCTTTGTCTTATATAGATGCCTATTCCTCCCCACCCCCCGTCCCCATTTTTCACACTGGCTATCTGGTCACCCTAAGTAGGACACACTGCAGTGTTCAAGCCTGGAAGTGGATGGCTGTGATGAAGGCCACATCAAAAAGGAAAGGCTGCAACTCCGAATTACCACAGACTGAAAACCGTGCGACTAGGGGCCACTCTCACCTGAGAATCCGAGAGCAATCGCAGGCCCAAAAGCATCTCGCAAGGAGTGGACATACTCCAGCCAATAGATGGAATAGCAGTAAACATTAGTCCCTCAAGTTGCCTCCCCCTTTTCCAGACTGACTTTCAACCAGTTGTTCTCCTACCCAGGTCCCTCCTTTGGCCAGGCACTCGGAAAGCAAGTAAACGCTACCATCTACATCTTCAGAAAGGAGGATTAGAGCGCAGTGTCATCCACATGTCAATGATACTGCAGCCCAAATGGTCTCCTCTAACAGCCTTGTATTTACTGAACAAGAGGGGTGGCAAATTCTGTGTCTTCTGCCTGCTCTTAAAGTTTGCTCACTTGCCCTGATTATATTTTCCCTCTTCAGTTTTGCTCCATCCAACTTTTCTTTGCCACCCTGCTAGTTGGTTGCTGGGAGCAACACCCTGCAAATGTGGGCCATATTAGCATAACTGTGCACAGCTATAAGCATTCGGGAAATTAATCTTCATGTTAATTGTTTGATTGTAAACTGCCTCCTGGAGGTTAAAAGCAGTAAAAAATAAAAAGAAGAGGAACCAAAGAACTTCTATTTCCAAAACAACAGCCCTCTACCCTCATTAAATAGAAGAGATTCTCAATTAGCTGTCACTAGTACTGGGGCTAATGGCCATGTGTGCAGACCAGCCACTAACGTGTTACAAGCACAAATCTATGATCCCAAATGTGGATCCCAAATGCTGCCCTGCACCCATGTGAGGCACCGCAAATGGCAAGGTAAGCTGCAAAAGGATGCAGATTTTAGAGCACTTTGAAGAATCAACCTTTAAACAGACCGGACTTCTCACGCTTCTAGCTGAGCTGGTGCTCCACTCCACTGAACAGGGCTGATTGCGTCCAGCGGGTCAAACATACGCCACCTGATATACTGCACTAGTCCAGGCCGCATCTCTGCTGCATAGCATATGCCACACTCCGTGGTAAATGCCCAGCAGATGTCAAGATGATGTCTCCAAATTCTGCTTTACTTCAGACCGAACATTTAAACCCCAGTCTTTAGAGGAAACAGCCAACATGTCATCTCACTGGGTACTCTCAGCCTCACCAGCACCAGACCTCAGGAGCAGAGATTTGATGAGGTGATGCACAAGGTTCAAATCCCTGTTAAAAATGTCATCACTTTTCCGAAGAGCAGAGTGAGAGCATGCAGCCCCGTGAGACAACAGTTCCCCTAGGATCAAAGCCACTGCTTCCTGCTGCTGTTTGCCAAACAGCTTTTAAAACAATCCAATTAGGTGAGCAGTAAAATATGTGCTAAGCATTGACATTGTGTATGAAAGAGACACACTCCAGGGCCTCCTGCATGTAGAGTGTCTGATTCAATTATCTGCTCTTTTCAATCAAAGATTCTCTAACTGAGAGCCTGAGCTGAGATCCCACGATGGGGCCTGATCCAGCGTGGCCAGCTCTCATGATTTGTAGCATGAGACTCAGGATATTTGATGCTTTACATAAAGCCCCTGCTGCTCCTGGAGGCACTAATTAGGGGAGAATCTCAGCGTTCATTTAATAAAAGAAATAAGCTTCTAGCCCTCATCATTGCAGAGAAAAGCTCGAAAATGTGACCTCAGTGTGACCCTGCTGGCTCAGAAACCAGGAGGCAAAGACAAAGCACCCACGTGTTGGCTTTTTTTAATTTCATGATTAAGCCAATTTCCTGATTTTGGGGGCCCACTTCATAACTTTTGAACGT
This sequence comes from Chelonia mydas, assembly GCF_015237465.2. NCBI lineage: Eukaryota > Metazoa > Chordata > Testudines > Cheloniidae > Chelonia > Chelonia mydas. Next base: position 4,417,187 of record NC_051250.2, on the reverse strand, counting down.
TTGAGGTTGGCAATACTGCTGCTGCAATGTAACATGGCCTTAGACTGGCAGATCATGCGAGGCAGAACCTGTCTTCCACAGCAAGTGCCTGTGTTACTTGTCCAATGCTTTGCGTGTCCCCTTTTTAGTTCTGGAATAATGTATGGTGGTTGACTTCTCCATCATAATCCCAGAGCATGGCACTGGAGAGGGCCTTAAAGTTCAGTTCCATCTCCAAACTCCTCCAAAGGCTGGAAGTGCTTGGATCAAGAGTTTTGCTTTGGGGCCCTAATATCGAAACAGAGAACAGCAATATTATCAAACACTTCTCCCTTTTCTGCATTATTATTGATAACTCTACCATTTCCATCTAGTAATGGACCAATACCTCTGACAGGATTCTTTTTGTTCCTAGTACATTTAAAGAACTCCTTCTCTCCCTCCTCCCCTTAACTCTGCTGGCCATCGACTTCTTCTTGTGTCCCTTGGCTTCCCTTATCAATTTTCTGCAATTCCTAACTTTTGATTTCATAGACTTTAAAGTCATAACCATCAATTTCCCCTTTCTTCCATGTGTTTGATACACACACAGAGCTGCCTTTGCCTTCCCTCTAAACCGGGTTGGTTTTTTAAACCAGCACAACCTTCTTCCTCGATTGTGGTTTTTTGAGCTTCTAGTAAGGTGTTCTGAAATGATTCCCAACAATCATTCTTTTCTGATTAAATTCTTCCTCCTAGCTGATTTAGCTCATAACTGTTTTGAGCTTTGTGGAAATGGCCCTATTAAAGCACCGGGTATGTATATTACTGGTCTGGACTTTATTCTACTTACACGTTATAAATGTGATCAAGTCATGATCACTAGTACCTAAGCTACCATTATTTTTAGCTCTGTGATCTGTTCCTATCTCTCTTAGGACAAGGTCTAATAAAGAATTCCTCCGTGTTGGCTGCAACACCTTTAGAGTTAGGAAATTGTCTTCTGGCGTGTTTAGAAATTCCAAGGCTGTTAGTGCTGGCAGCATGCGACCGCCAGCATATGTCACTCACACTGAAGTCCCCCATGATCATGCAGCTTTTTTCCTACACATTGTAGACAGGCGCATAAGGAAGTGGTCATCCTATTCCCTAGTCTGATTTGGTGGTCTGTAGCAGACACCAACTAATACCCCAGCTTGTCCTTTATTTGTTAGGGCATTGATCCATAAGCATTCCAGATCATTTTCTTCCACGCTACCAGTGATGTGGAAACAGGTACTGCCCTTTTGGACATAGAGAGCCACTCCCCTACTCCTGTGAGGAAACCTGACTGGAGTTGGGGCCTAGAAGTTTGGGGACCTAGAGACAGGGCCAGGAGGCTGAGCTCCAGATCAGAAGAGTTGGTGGGATGGGCTGTGAGAACAGACTGGGACGGAAGAGGAGCTCGAGCTGCGACAGATGACACCAGAGCTAAGTACAGACTGTTGTGGGGCGCAGGACTTTGTTTTGGGACCTCGAGGAGTGTTAAGAACTGCTTTTGTTCTTAAGCCAGCCCCAGGCAGAGGGTGTGTTACCCACATGAACACCTGCATGCAGCTCTTAAGGTAAGCAACCGTTTTCATGTTCTCTCCACAGGTACTAATGCGGAGAGTGGATTAGGCTAGGATTCACGATGTGACGGAGAGACTGCCGAGACTCATCAAGCCCTCGGATCACTACTCCTTCCTGCTTCTCCACGTGGGCACCAATGATACTGCCAAGAATGACCTTGAGCGGATCACTGCGGACTACTTGGCTCTGGGAAGAAGGATAAAGGAGTTTGAGGCACAAGTGGTGTTTTCGTCCATCCTCTCCGTAGAAGGAAAAGGCCCTGGTAGAGACCGTCGAATCGTGGAAGTCAACGAATGGCTACGCAGGTGGTGTCGGAGAGAAGGCTTCGGATTCTTTGACCATGGGATGGTGTTCCAAGAAGGAGGAGTGCTAGGCAGATACGGGCTCCACCAAACGAAGAGAGGGAAGAGCATCTTCGGAAGCAGGCTGGCTAAGCTAGTGAAGAGGGCTTTAAACTAGGTTCACTGGGGAAAGGAGACCAAAGCCCTGAGGTAAGTGGGGAAGTGGGATACCGGGAGGAAGCATGAGCAGGAGAACACGAGAGGGGAGGGCTCCTGCCTCATACTAAGAAAACAGGACAAACAGCAAGTTATCTCAAGTGCCTATACACAAATGCAAGAAGCCTGGGAAACAAGCAGGGAGAACTGGAAGTCCTGGCACAGTCAAGGAATTATGATGTGATTGGAATAACAGAGACTTGGTGGGATAACTCACATGACTGGAGTACTGTCATGGATGGATGTAAACTGTTCAGGAAGAACAGGCAGGGCAGAGAAGGTGGGGGATTTGCACTGTATGTAAGGGAGCAGTATGACTGCTCAGAGCTCCGGTATGAAACTGCAGAAAAACCTGAGAGTCTCTGGATTAAGTTTAGAAGTGTGAGCAACAAGGGAGATGTCGTGGTGGGAGTCTGCTATAGATCACCGGACCAGGGGGATGAGGCGGACGAGGCTTTCTTCCGGCAACTAACGGAAGTTACTAGATCGCAGGCCCTGGTTCTCATGGGAGACTTCAATCACCGGATATCTGATGGAAGAGCAATACAGCGGTGCACAGACAATCCAGGAAGTTTTTGGAAAGTGTAGGGGACAATTTCCTGGTGCAAGTGCTGGAGGAACCAACTAGGGGCAGTGCTCTTCTTGACCTGCTGCTCACAAACCGGGAAGAATTAGTAGGGGAAGCTAAAGTGGATGGAAATCTGGGAGGCAGTGACCATGAGATGGTCGAGTTCGGGATCCTGACACAGGGAAGAAAAGAGAGCAGCAGAATACGGACCCTGGACTTCAGAAAAGCAGACTTTGACTCCCTCAGGGAACTGATGGGCAGGATCCCCTGGGAGAATAACATGAGGGGGAAAGGGGTCCAGGAGAGCTGGCTGTATTTTAAAGAATCCTTATTGAGGTTACAGGAACAAATCACCCCAATGTGTAGAAAGAACAGTAAATATGGCAGGCGACCAGCTTGACTTAACAGTGAAATCCTTGCTGATCTTAAACACAGATCTTCCACTTACAAGAAGTGGCAGACTGGACAAATGACCAGGGAGGAGTATAAAAATATTTTTCAGGCATGCAGGAGTGAAATCAGGAAGGCCAAATCACACCTGGAGTTGCAGGTAGCAAGAAATGTTAAGAGTAACAAGAAGGGTTTCTTCAGGTACGTTAGCAACAAGAAGAAAGTCAAGGAAAGTGTGGGCCCCTTACTGAATGAGGGAGGCAACCTAGTGACAGAGGATGTGGAAAAAGCTAATGTACTCAATGCTTTTTTTTACCTCTGTCTTCACGAACAAGGTCAGCTCCCAGACTGCTGCACTGGGCAGCACAGTATGGGGAGGAGGCGACCAGCCCTCTGTGGAGAAAGAAGTAGTTCGGGACTATTTAGAAAAGCTGGATGAGCACAAGTCCATGGGGCCGGATGTGCTGCATCTGAGAATGCTAAAGGAGTTGGCGGATGTGATTGCAGAGCCATTGGCCATCTCTGAAAACTCATGGTGATCGGGGAGGTCCCGGACAACCAGAAAAAGGCTAATGTAGTGCCCATCTTTTAAAAAGGGAAGAAGGAGGATCCTGGAAACTACAGGCCAGTCAGCCTCACCTCAGTCCCTGGAAAAATCATGGAGCAGGTCCTCAAGGAATCAATTCTGAAGCACTTAGAGGAAAGGAAAGTGATCAGGAACAGTCAGCATGGATTCACCAAGGGCAAGTCACGCCTGACTAATCTAATTGCCTTCTATGACGAGATAACTGGCTCTGTGGATGAGGGGAAAGCAGTGAACGTGTTTTTCCTTGACTTTAGCAAAGCTTTTGACACTGTCTCCCACAGTATTCTTGCCAGTAAATTGAAGAACTATGAGCTGGATGAATGGACGATAAGTTGGATAGAAAGCTGGCTAGATTGTCGGGCTCAACAGGTAGTGATCAATGGCTCCATGTCTAGTTGGCAACCGGTATCAAGTGGAGTGTCCCAAGGGTCGGTCCTCAGGCCGGTTTTGATCTTCATCAATGATCTGGAGGATGGTGTGGATTGCACCCTCAGCAAGTTTGCAGATAACACTAAACTGGGAGGAGAGGTAGATACGCTGGAGGGTAGGGATAGGATACAGAGGGCCCTAGACAAATTAGAGGATTGGGCCAAAAGAAATCTGATGAGGTTCAACAAGGACAAGTGCAGAGTCCTGCACTTAGGACAGAAGAATCCCATGCACTGCTACAGACTAGGGACCGAATGGTTCGGCAGCAGTTGTGCAGAAAAGGACCTAGGGGTTACAGTGGACGAGAAGCTGGATATAAGTCAACAAGAAGGCCAAGAAGGCCAATGGCATTTTGGGCTGTATAAGTAGGGACATTGCCAGCAGATCGAGGGTCGTGATCGTTCCCCTCTATTTGACATTGGTGAGGCCTCATCTGGAGTACTGTGTCCAGTTTTGGGCCCCACACTACAAGAAGGATGTGAAAAAATTGGAAAACGTCCAACGGAGGGCAACCAAAATGATTAGGGGACTGGAACACATGACTTATGAGGAAAGGCTGAGGGAACTGGGATTGTTTAGTCTGTGGAAGAGGAGAACGAGGGGGGATTTGATAGCTGCTTTCAACTACCTGAAAGGGGGTTCCAAAGAGGATGGATCTAGACTGTTCTCAGTGGTAGCTGATGACAGAACAAGGAGTAATGGTCTCAAGTTGCAGTGCGGCAGGTTTAGGTTGGATATTAGGAAAAACTTTTTCACTAGGAGGGTGGTGAAACACTGGAATGCGTTACCTAGGGAGGTGGTGGAATCTCCTTCCTTAGAAGTTTTTAAGGTCAGGCTTGACAAAGCCCTGGCTGGGATGATTTAGTTGGGGATTGGTCCTGCTTTGAGCAGGGGGCTGGACTAGATGACCTCCTGAGGTCCCTTCCAACCCTGATATTCTATGATATTCTATGACCCGCAAGAGGGCGCTAAGAGGGGGAGAGTGCCTGCAAAGCAACCCTGGCCACGAAGGGGTGCTCAGTAAACGACCACCTCACTGCACATGGTGCTAGGCACTGCCCAGAGACATAGTGAGACAAAGTCCTTGTCCTGCAGAGTTTGGGCAGACATAGGGGAAATCGAGGTACACAGGGAGTGGTGAAGTGATTTGCCTGAGGTCATTATTTGGATGGTGCGTGGGCAGTGGGCACTCACTCTTGCTAACGTCTGGGCCCTCCATCAGTGGTTCATTGAGACAATATTCTCTCCAGGGCCGCTCGATGTCTTCCCCTTCTGTTAGCACCTTTTCATCTACTGCCCTGATAACACAGTCTGTTGGGGAGTGAAGGTTTTAGTGAGTTTCTTAACGGTGTTGAAAGGTCCCTTGCCACAGTCACTCAGTATGCTGCTGGTTAGGGCCACTGTCTACTGACAGATCCCTGTTTGTCCCATCATCAGCCACGAGGTCTTTCAACCGTGCTTCCTGGATACAAGCTGTGCCATTTCAATATGTCTTTTCATGTTGTATCCGTTCACTTTCCTGGCCAATTCAAAATGTTAACGTATCATGGGGTTTTGCTGCTGGACCCGTGGTCCCCAGAAATAGAAAGGAACCCATCAGAGAGCCAGTGTGTGAATGCAGGAGACCAGGGTTCAAATGGGAAAGTTCTAGTTTAGTGGTTTCTTGGTCCTAGTCCCACAGTGGATGTCTGTTTATATCACAACAATTGTGAAATCTGGTACAGTTGGGAATCTGCACTCAAGGGAAGCCCAGAAGGGCACAGAAGAGATGCTGCTGGTCAGGATCAAGATGCACTGGCAGAGGGGCAGGGGATACTGGGACTGGACCAGCAGGGATGCTGCAGGCCAGGATCAAGATGTGTTTGCAAGGGAAGTGAGAAGGCCCAAGGCTGCCACAGGTCCGAATTGAGGTGCATTGGCAGAGATGAGGACTTGAACAGCCGATGTCCTGCAGGTCCGAATCAAGGTGTGAGCCGTGCAGAGCAGTGTCAGAGTCCCTTGGGTTGGAGCCTCAGGGATTGAGGAGCATTGGCAGAGCTGTGTGGGCCTCTCAGAAAGTTTACTCAGAGCATGTCCCCATGATGCCTGGCTTGGCCAGGCCTATTATTGAGCCAAGTGGAACTCACGGCGGGCTCATTGGCTTGGTAGTACCCAGAATGCCTTGCCAGCACCCAGAATGCCTTGCCAGCTCCTATCGATGTCGTGCCCCTGCTGGCGTCTGATCACAGGGAGGATTTAGAGCATCACTCAAACGTTGGCAAAGCAGGCGAGTGAGTGACTCTGGCATCGGTCACTTTGTCTGTACGTTCCACCGCAGCGCTCACCCCAGCCGGAGCCTTGGGGCTTGGCCAGGCGCAGCGTCCGTCTGCAGGGCTGTGCACATAAGCACAAGGTAAAAGGGGAGGAGCAGGGAGCATCAATGAGACAGAGAGAGCGAGCGAGAGAGAGAGAGACAGCCTCCTTTGTCCAGGCACCAAAGACTCTCCTTGGCATTAGCATGATCAGGAGCCCCCTGAATCCTGTCTCTCAACAGACACATCCATGTTCCTCCCATACCCTGCCCCTTTTTACCCTAAAAGTAAGGGATTCAGTGCACAAGGGACTCCCCACAACCCAGAGCTTAACCTCATGCCTGCATGGAGCCTCCAGTCACACCTGCCCTGGAGACCAATAGCCTTGTGTACCCCATGCAAGGATCTGTAGGGTCAAGGCAATTGTCTGCCTTCACCCTCCTTTAAGGCTGGCCTTAAGGTAACCCACAAGTAAGACAAGTCTCTTGTCCAAGGTCAACCAGCTAGAGAGGGCCAGATGCCAGATTAGAAACCATCATTCTCTCACCTCCCAGGCCCCACTAGCACTTGTGACCTCCCAGAGGTCATTAGTCCAAGGCCAATGCCGTGTGCTCACCTACCAGTCTCATGAGCCCTCACGCCCAGTTCGAGGAGGTGCATTCTCAGTGCAAACATGCAAAGGATCCATAGCTGGGCTCAAGCACCATGTTCTCTCTGTGAATGGAGATGAAGGGAGCTCTCAGCTGAAGATTCATTGAGCCCCTTTGGGTGTGCACAGAGAGAAGTCACAGCCCTCAAAGCAGGCGTGTGTCAAAGAGGATGCTGGGCAGAGTCTTTTGTCAAAGACTCACAGACAAGGTCAGCTCCCAGACTGCTGCACTGGGCAGCACAGTATGGGGAGGAGGTGAGCAGCCCTCAATGGTGAAGGGCACAGAAGAGATGGTTAAGGACTATTTAGAAACGCTGGGCATGCACAAGTCCATAAGTCCGTATCTAATGCATATGAGGGTGCTGAGGGAGTTGGCTGATGTGATTGCAGAGTCATTGGCCATTATCTTTGAAAACTCATGGCAATCTGGGGAGGTCCTGGATGATTGGAAAAAGGCAAATGTAGTGCCCATCTTTTAAAAGGGGAAGAAGGAGAATCCAGGGAACTACACACCAGTCAGCCTCACCTCAGTTCCTGGAAAAATCATGGAGCAGGTCCTCAAGAAATCCATTTTGAAACACTTGGAGGAGAGGAAGGTGATCAGGCACAGTCAGCATGGATTCACCTGACCAACCCAATTGCCTTCTATGAAGAGATAACTGGCTCTGTGGATATGGGGAAAGTGGTGGACGTGATATACCTTGACTTTAGCAAGACTTTCAATATGGTCTCCCACAGTATGGATTGGATGAATGGACTATAAGATGGATAGAAAGCTGGCTAGATCGTCAGACTCAACAGATAGTGATCAACGGCTCAATGTCTAGTTGGCCGCTGGTATCAAGTGGAGTGTCCCAGGGGTCAGTCCTGGGGCCAGTTTTGTTCAACATCTTCATTAAGGATCTGGATGATGGAATGCATTGAACCCTCAGCAAGTTTGTGGATGACACTAAGCTGCGGGGAGAGGTAGATATGCTGGAGGGTAGGGATAGGGTCCAGAGTGACCTAGACAAATTAGAGGATTGGGCCAAAAAGAAACAGATTCATGGACTCATAGACATTAAGGTCAGAAGGGACCATTATGGTCATCTAGTCTGACCTTCTGCACAATGCAGGCCACAGAATCTCACCCACCTACTCCTGCAATAAACCTCTCACCTATGTCTGAGCTATTGAAGTCCTCAGATCATGGTTTAAAGACTTCAAGGAGCAGAGAATCCTCCAGCAAGTGACCCGTGCCCCATGCTACAGAGGAAGGTGAAAAACCTCCAGAGCCTCTTCCAATCTGCCCTGGAGGAAAATCCCTTCCCGACCCCAAATATGGCGATCAGCTAAACCCTGAGCATGTGGGCAAGATTCACCAGCCAGATACCCAGGAAAGAATTCTCAGTAGTAACTCAGATCCCACCCCATCTAACATCCCATCTCAGGCCATTGGGCCTATTTACCATGAATATTTAAAGATCAATTAATTGCCAAAATCATGTTATCCCAGCGTACCATCTCCTCCATAAACTTATCAAGTTTAATCTTAAAGCCAGATAGGTTTTTTGCCCCCACTGCTTCCCTTAGAAGGCTATTCCAAAACTTCACTCCTCTGATGGTTAGAAACCTTCATCTAATTTCAAGTCTAAACTTTCCGATGACCAGTTTATATCCATTTGTTCTTGTGTCCACATTGGTGCTAAGCTTAAAGAATTCCTCTCCCTGATGAGGTTCAACAAGGACAAGTGCACTTAGGACAGAAGAATCCCATGCACAGCTACAGGCTGGGGACCGACTGGCTAAGCAGCAGTTCTGCAGAAAAGGACCTAGGGATTACAGTGGACGAGAAGCTGGATATAAGCCAACAATGTGTCCTTGTTGCCAAGAAGGCTAACGGCATATTGGGCTGCATTAGTAGGAGCATTGCCAGCAGATCGAGGGAAGTGATTATTCCCCTCTATTCGGCACTGGTGAGGCCATATCTGGAGTATTGCGTCCAGTTTTGGGCTCCCCACTAGAGAAAGGATGTGGACAAATTGGAGAGAGTCCAGCGGAGGCCAAGGAAAATGATTAGGGGGCTGGGTCACATGACTTACCAGGAGAGGCTGAGGGAACTGGGCTTATTTAGTCTTCAGAAGAGAAGAGTGAGGGGGGATTTGATAGCAGCCTTCAACTACCTAAAGGGGGGTTCCAAAGAGGATGGAGTTCGACTGTTCTCAGTGGTAGCAGATGACAGAACAAGGAGCAATGGTCTCAAGTTGCAGTGGGGGAGGTCTAGGTTGGATATTAGGAAACACTATTTCACTAGGAGGGAGGTAAAGCACTGGAATGGGTTACCTAGGTAGGTGGAGGAATCGCCATCCTTAGAGGTTTTTAAGGCCCGTCTTGACAAAGCCCTGGCTGGGATGATTTAGTTGGGGTTGGTCCTGCTTTGAGCAGGGGGTTGGACTAGATGACCTCCTGAGGTCTCTTCCAAAACTGATCTTCTCTGATTCTATGAAATCCAAGTCAACAGAAGGTTGAGTTAGAGGTGGGCGAATGGGAAAGCCTTTTGAATGGCCAATAAAGTGCTTTGTTTGGGCACGTGTGGAAAAACCCAGGGACACATGCAGGAGTATTCACAGAGATGGTGCCAACATACCAATCACGCACTGATGATGGCAGAAGTGCACCCATTTACACCAGATTTGAACTGTGCCCATTGAACCTGGATCTCTTCTCACACTGGTTTTACACTGGCCTGTCTCCATGGATTGCCATGGAGTTGCTCCTGATTTACACTACTGGGAGAGGCGGTAGTTACTAGATAGACTCAAAGGCAGTTCTATTAGCCCGGTGCATGAACACAGACAAACCTGCCCCGCTAAGCAGCTGCAGCTTACAGAAAGAAGCTCTCCGTCCCACCCTTTCTTAAGGAATGGATCGTTCCTATTTTTACTGTCAAGTGAAAACGCTTTAGACAAAGATGGAGCAGTATGCAGGGGGCGGGGGGTCAGTTTTCTTCAGCACACCGTGGAGTAGCAGGAATGCGCCATTCCCAAAAGAGGTTTTGTCATTGTTCATGTCTAAATCAGGGTAAGGTGATGTTCCGGAAGGTTCTGTGAGGGGCTGAGGGTATACAAGAGGCAGACGCCCCATACAAATAGTTCTGTGGATACACCACAAGCCTAACCAGCAGCACTTCTCTTCTGCCACGACTGCCAATTACACTCAGCTGTGAAAGGGTTGGTTATTTTTGCCCTGGACAAATATCCACTGGAGAACTAACAATTCCCACTTGTGACCTCTGGCAAATCAGGATTTGAACCCAGGACTCCCAGAGGCCAGGGGAAGTTTATTTTCAAAACCACTAATTCCACTTAACATTTTCCTAATGTTTCCTAATGCCATGTTTCCTAATGCCACTAAACTGCCAGGTGTTAATACCCTTCCACATCCTTGGGAGAACCCACCGTATGTTAGCCATTATCTGTTCACAGAACAAGGATGGCCTAGGGTGCTGTCTGCTGATCGGCAAAGCTGAGCCGGGGGGACTCAGGACCGGAATAGCAGGAGATACCACACGGGTTTAGGTGCATTGTACTTCACAAACTACAGAGTGCACCCCCACAGGTGTAGAGAACAGAGCTGAGAAACTTGATTTGTGACTTTATATATTAATCCTATGTTACATTTCCTTCTATTCATGGGCTCTCATTTTTACAAGTACTTAGACAATCACTGGCATTTCATCACAAACCCTGGCGTTTTCACAAATTTTAGCATGTGCAATCATTCATCTGAAAATTCATGTTCGCTATTTGTTAGATTCCTCCTTTGAAAGTTTCAAGTCATCCAATCAGGGAGCAGAAAAACTACCATGTGACTTGGATGATCAACTAGACACTATAAATAGTGAACAGTTGAAGAGAACAGTTTGCGCAAATCCCATCACCTAGAAGTACTTTCATCCAGATTATTCAGTGGAGTCTTATGAGTAATAAGCACATTTGAAAGAAAACAGCCACGAGTGATTGGCTCATAATCAGAAAAAGAACTAGATTCTGGTTTGGTTTTGTCTAACACAGGCTTACACCAATGTAACTAACTGGAATTTAATGACATTTCTCCTGATTTACACTGGGGTAAGGCAAGGAGAATCAGGTCCATTGTGTCAATGAATAATTCAACCAGGGTGCTCAGAGTCAGAATAAAAATCCTTTATAAATTAGAGGCCAGATCCTCAGCTGGTGTCAGTTGCCTTAGCCCTGCTGAGTTCATTGGAGCGACACTAGTTTACACCAACTCAGCAGCCGGTCTTTGCTTTTGAACGGGACCTTGGCCTGGCGTGTTGTGGCAGCAGCGTGGGGGAAGGGGTGCTGAAAACATCTGGAATCCCAGCTGGCATTCTAAATTCCACAGCTGGAATCTTGATTTGGGCTGCTCTGAAGAAGGCCTGTCTGGACTCAACTTTATCAATTAATAATTCTACACGAGTGTATCAAGTTCTCCACCCAACACAGCTGAAAGTATTTCAGCGTGTGCAAATTTATTGATAAGCGGCAAGCGTTCAATGGAAATCACATGCAGACACTGCGGATGGTAAAATGATCCTCTCCGTTTCCTACCCCCGACTGATGAAATGCAAAATGCTGTTTGTTTCACTTATTAGATTATTATTACTGGCTTGAGCTCATTAGTCTCCATTTGAAAGATTGTTTTGAACCCAGAGAAATGACTATCCAGTGATAATTTTTCCCTCGAGTACTTTTCTCGTAAGGGTTAGTAAGGGGCTACTCAACAAGGGACCACATGCTGGCTAGAGTGAGTATGTCTCCAGGTGAACTGGCCCTTTAATAGGGGATTGCATCTCAGCCTCACCTGTGCCAGGTGTAGCCCATCCCCCAAGCTGAAGGAAATGGGTAAGAGGGTCATGTGACTAAGAACTAGCCTTCTGGGAGCTATAAGGGTAGCCTGTGGTTACTCAGGGAGAGCATACTCGAAATCAGATGTTCTAGTGAATAGTAGCTAGGAAAGCATCTGGGAGGAGGCCTGGCTTGGTGCATAGGAAGGGGTCCTGGGAAGGAAAGGCAGGGAAGTTTGAGTTAGGGGGTAGATAGCTCAATGGTTTAGGGTCCTAAGGCCAGCGACCTGTAGTAGAGGGTGGATGCGGGTTCCCCCTGTGCAGCCACCTTTATGAAGTGGTACAGCCACTCCAGTCAACAGGAGGAAGGAGGGACTGACTGGAGCCCGGGAGAAGGGCTACAGACCATGGAGGAAGAGGATAGACTCTGAGACCCTGGCAAGATTCTGCGTGGAGGGGTGGCTCTTGGGTTTCCACCTGGATTTTGATTAACTCTGGCAGAGATGGATTTTTTTGTGACACTGCTGGAGGGCAACTCACCTCAGCAACCTACCCGCACTGGGAGTTGGGGGATGACAGAGAGGGGAAACTGAGGCAGCATATGGACCTGAAGTCTGACAACATAAGTCACTGCTGCAGGGTACCTGAAGTCTCAGGACCACAAATGCCTTTGAGCCAGGCTCAGCAGTGGTATGAGCTACACGTTAGCAATGCACTGGTCAGACAGGCATTAGAAACAGCAAAGCATGTAACCTGCTGGATGCACTGAACAATAGGGAAATTCACCCTTATCCCGCACAAGAGCTATGGCTTTGACTCGGGCCCATATTCAGCAGGGACTGACCAAAACTAAACCTAGCCTGGACTGCCACACAGTGAGGGTCCCCAACCCACTTGAGTACGTGCAAGGAGAACGGCCGTGCAGTCTGGAGGGCTCATCTGAACATGCGTGGTCCCCAGCAGAACATAGGCTGAGCTGTTGGCTCCCACCTGAGCCCATCGCTGCTCTTGGTGATTCTCTCAGTGACTTGAATTCTCCCTTCAAGCTGTCTGAGGTTTGCAATAATGAGGACATTGCAATATGTCTTACGGGCTCATTATGTAGCCCAGCTCCACGCGGCTTTTGAACTCCATGGTAAATGTGCAGTTTCAACAGAATCCCAAACACGGATTTCTGATCTCCCTTTGCGAAGTGGAAGAGACCAGGGCTACCCCCTCCCTTTCAGCCAGACTTCATTGCTTCCACAACAGCTGACTACAGGGACCCCTTTGCCAGTGGCTGCTATGGAACATCTGCTTTAATCAGCTGCAGATGCTTCCCCGCTGTGCTGGAGTTGTATGATTTCTCTGGAGCCTGCACTGGTAACCCCTGTGGTGATGCATTGGCTGGGCATTGGCTGGGGAATGGTATTGAAGAGCTGTATGCAGTCCAGTGAGTTGCTGAGCTCTTCTCTCTCTCACAGACTTCAGTGGACATCAAGGGTGCTCTGAGCCTCACAGCGTCAAGCCCTTAATGCCTTTGGCCTGCTTGGAGTATTTCCATTCCTGGATGGTAGCAATACCTTGACCAGACCAGCTTCCTGTGGCAATCAGAAACCTATGAAAAATATACCAAGCTTTTCCAAACACTAGACATGGCTCCAAAGAAAAACCTCTGATCCCAATATTCCTAGACATTGGGGGAGCTCAGACTTACAGCCCAACTTTGCAGTGGACCCCATCTTAAGATCATACCACCCCAACCCTAGGGTGAAATTCTGGCCCCATTGAAGTCAATGGGGGTTTTGCTTTGGACTTTAATGGAGCCAGGATTTCACCCCTGAGCTGAACACCTGGAAAATTTGGATCCAGATCCTAACTTGATGGCTTATGCCCATCTCGGACTACAACAGTTGCCTGTACCTGGCCCCACTGTCATCCCAGGGGGCAGCACCTTCATCTTTCTCTTTGTTCTTCCTCTTTCTGCTTAATAGCCTCACTCATCGCCATGGGCAAACTGGTGCTGAACTAATAACTGGCCGGAACCTCCAGCCCCAGGCTCACCCCAGCCACCCCCAAGCCAACAAGGAGGTTTCAGCACATTTTGATGACGTCTCTTAATTCTTCTTCATGTTTGCAGTGGCTGGCACAAGCTTTCCCTTCCCCCCACTCCCACCTGGGGCTGCCAGGGTAGAAATCAGAGCTAAGTGGGGCTCACTAGCCACCCCACATTCTTGGTCGTCCTTCTCCATGCCCGCCCCTTTCGTGGGCTCCTCCCTGTGGTCCTCTTCTCCTTTTTCCCTTTGTGTCTTAACCCTTTTCTCACCCCCCTCCACCCTTCCCAGCATCTCCAGAGAGACTCTGGGAGGGCAGCTCAGCCACTGAGCACCCCCTCCACCAAAGTCAGGCTAGAGTGAGGCTGATTTGCATCAGCGGAGGATCTGGCCCCAGGGCACGAAGTCTTAGCCTTGTTTACACTCATCCATCCCCACTGAAGTCACAGGTGTTAGCAGAGGGCAGCGCGGACAACTCAGTGTTCGATTCTGCCCAGCTCCCACAAAGCCTGAATGAATATGCCTGTAGAAGTGACTCACCAGCCAGCCCGCCCCCTCCTGGCTGGTCGCGGCATAGCAGCTTCCCCTCTCATCTGGGTTCCAGTCCAAGGTCTGCTCCTTCCAACCTGCTGCTGCTTCCCTGGATTTCTTCAGACCTTGGCCCGTCTCTCAGCCCCTTTCCAGGCCGTGCGGAGTCGTTCCAGCTCTGGCAGTGCACAACACAAGGCTTTCCTCTGGAGAGCCGGTTCCCGCCCTTTTATCCAGGCTCACTTGCCTCCACCCCAGTGGTTTCTCCTGGCCTATTGTTAGAGGTCAGCTCTCCCCCTTAACTTCCCGCTTTCCCACCACTCCGAGCTCAGACTCCAGCTGGATCTGATAACAGATTGGCTCACCACCTACAGGGCAGCGGAGGGAGAACACAGGCAAATGGAGTTTTCCCACTGCTCATTTGGGGAATGGGGAGTTCAGTTTCAGTGAGTTTACCCAGTTCTTTGTTTGGTTGCTTTTCTTAAAAAATGCCCAAGGGATCAGTCAGGTTGAAAGATGCTTGGGAACCATGGGAGATCCTTTAGGAGAGGTCACCTCCGCAGAGGAGTTTGCCAAGCTAACATAGGCAAGTAAACTCATTACGGGGTGTGCAGCTTGAGTCAAAGCGAGTGCTTCCAAACGTCCAATTATCCAGGGCCAGCCCAACCCAATTGTTTCCCTGCTTACAGCTCTGTATTTTACAAATACAGCAGAACTGCTTGGGTTCAAAAAGCAACCCATACATAATAGGAAAGCCAGTGCCCTCTAGTTGTAAGATGCTTACAGAGGCGATATGAGTCTAAATATAGCCCATACTTAGGCATGAAATCAGGGTTGCCACCCATTCAGTTTTCACCCAAATAGTCCAGGTTTTGGCTTGTGCATCTGGGTGCCTGATGTCCATTGTATTTTTATCTGAGGGGGAAGAGGTGGAGCATGGGCAGGGTCTGGGGGAAGAGGTGGAGAAGGGGGCAGGGCCTTGAGGAAAGAGGTGGAGCAGGGGCGGCCCCTTAGGGGAAGAAGCAGAACAGGGGTAGGGCCTTGGGGAATTGCGGAGCAGAGGGCAGGGACTTGGGGGTCCAGTTACCAGCCATTAGAAAGGTGGCAACCCTACATGAAATCTGTACCCAGCTTAATTATCTGGGAGTCTGAAGTCCCATTGGTATTGCGTATTTTCTCTTTGTGGCCAGATATCCTGGTGTTCCATGTGTCCCGCAGCAGCACGGGGAAAGCATTCCATTCTCGTCCTGGTTATAAATGAACAAGTCAACTTTTAAGCCTGAGACATGAGGCTGCAGGTCAGCTGATCTCTCTTCCTGAAGCCTTCAATGGGGCTTTGCGTCAGTCCACAGTGCCCAAAAGAGATCTCAGAGTCTGAACAACTAAAATGATTCAGTCCAATGCAATCTGGGGATGAGGATCTAAGCATGGCATGAGTAAAGGGGAGTGTTTCCCACCCCTAACTCACAGGATCCCTAGCACCTACCGAGTGCCTCAGATGTGCAAACCAGCAACCAGCCATTAGCTCATTAGTAGGGCCCTACCAAATTCAGGGCCCATTTTGGTCAATTTCACAGTCATAGGGTTTAAAAAATAGTAAATGTCATGATTTCAGCTATTTAAATCTGAAATGTCAGGGTGTTGTAACTGTGGGGGCCCTGACCCAAAAAGCAGTTGTGCGGGGGCGGGGTGTCATAAGGCTATTGTAGGGGGGGTTGCGGTACCGCCACCCTTCCTGCTGCAGGCAACGGCGCTGCCTTCAGAGCTGGGCAACTGGAGAGCGGCGGCTGCTGGCCGGGAGCCCAGCTCTGGAGGCAGAGTCATCGCCAGCAGCAGCGCAGAAGTCAGGATGGCCGGGGATGGGATCGCCACCCTGACTTGTACACTGCTGCCTGCAGAGCTGGGCCCTCGGTCAGCAGCCGCCACTCGCCAGCCACCCAGCTCTGAAGGCAGCGCAGAAGGAAGGGTGGCAATATCACGACCCCCTCTAAAATAACCTTGTGACCCCCCCGCAACTCCCTTTTGGGTCAGGACCCCAAATTTGAGAAACGCTGGTCTCCCCCCGTGAAATCGCTATAGTACAGGGTAAAAGCACACAAAAGACCAGATTTCACGGGGGGAGACCAGATTTCATGGTCCGTGACGCATTTTTCATGGCCGTGAATTTGATAGGGCTGCCCTACTCATTACACTTCACACCTCTTCTGTGGGGAACTGAAGCAGCGAGGGGACAGGATTTTCTCTAGGCCACACAGAGCCAGACTCAGAACTCAGGCCTGCCCGCTGCCTATCCCCACCCACCTCCCTTCGCGCCACATGGCCTCTAATCACGCACCCCTCCTGGCTGGGCCTGTGTGGTGGGTCCTGTCTGGTGTTTAACTGAACTAGTTCTCCTGTCCCTAACCCAAACTGACGCACGCGTTTTACGAGGGGTTGGAAACATTTCAGGAAAAAAGCCTGTGGGCCCGATTCTGATCTCAGCTACACAGGAGTAACACCATTGAAGCCAGTGGACTTACACTGATGTAAGCAAGGTCAGAATCTGGCCTGCTGTGGCCAACCCCACAATCCTTGGTGCAGAGATCTTGGCATCCCCACCATGGAGACAAGAAGCTGCTTGATGTACTAACAGCCCCTGGGCATGACTGTGGCTATTCCAAGTAGCGCTGGAGTGTTACCAAAACCAGTCAGTGATGGTGCAACAGGAAAATGGAGGTGGCCGAGATACAGGTTTGTGCTGTGACCATGCTGAGGCAGGATGCAAACAGCAGGGAGTTACGGTTAGGGAGAGACTGTGTTCCAACAGAGGATGTCCCTGTACCACAGTGCACTAGACACTGGGAAGGACTCCTATCTGGGAAGCTCTGGGGGGCAAGAACCCAGGATTATAGGGTGCATAATAGCCAGCACCTGCACCCCACTGCCCAGCAGCCATGATAGGAGGGTGTCGGTGCATGTTATCACATGGATCGCGTGGAGACAAACACAACAGGAAAGATCACCTCAGAAAACCAGATTAACGGCTTCCCTCCTGGCTCCTGCTCAGTCCAGAAGCCCTATTTAAGCCCAGGAGGAGTTCCAGGAAGTGTCTGTGCAAACTGTCATGCCTGCAGTTTGGGTGGCCAGAGCAGCGTGGTCCGGGCCAGAGCCAGGAATCAGAGCCAGAGTCAGGAGCCCAAGAGCCAGGTCCATGCAACGGGGTGGACTCCCCTGCCAGCGGCAGTGACAGTCCTGCCTCTCGGCTTGCTCCTGGACTCCTGACCCCAGCGAGGTAGATAGTAGGGAAAAAAAAACCTTATTGCCCAGCAATGCAGGGCAACCTGATCTAGAGAAGAGAAATGCCAAACGGCCGGGCAGGCAAACTGATTGACAGCCGCTTCTCGCTGCAGTTGAATATGGCAGTCGGCTTTTAGCCTCATAAAGGCCACTGAAGAGCAGAAAAATTCAGATGGCATTTGGCCCATCCCTGAGCCCATTGGCTAGTGGTTGTAGCAGGCCTTCACCTTAGTGACGACTGGCAAATGTAGCCGCTAGAAAACAAAAGCGATACTTGACATGGAGAATCTTACCATAATCTCTGGGTTCCAATTTGCTAAGATTCTGGCCTCCTTTGCAAGCCTTCAGGATCAGTGATTTATTGCTTCCTCCACCAAATGTTTATTGGCACCAAAATGTGGACGCGGCTATAGTCTCTGGCTATGCAATCACCTGTCCAATAGCGATGCATCGACGACCATTTGCAGGAGAGAGCAGCAGGTTTTCCAGCGTTAAGGGAGTGACTCCTTGGGGTGAGTGGATCCAGGGACCACATGGGAGAAGAGTGACTCATGGAAAATGAGCTCTTGCAATTATACTCCTGGAAAGGGAAGCAACCAGTCCACCTGCCCCATGTCTTTGCCTGACCTTCTCGAGTCTCTGCTGTACCAATAGGTGTGTCTCATTCATTATCCTATGTGCTTCACAGTGACAAATGACTGCAGCATAACCACTGCAGACAAAAGTGAAGAACTAATGCCAGAAGCCAAGGTCACGGGTCTTTTATTAGAGTAAATTAAGTGGTGGGGTTTAAGCCACATGCAAGGTATAAAAGGAGCACAGTCCACCTTAGTAAAGAGAGAGAAAATCCCCAGAGAACAGCTAAAGTCCAGAGCTATATAGAAGCAGAAGGGACCAGATCCTTAAAGGTATTTGGAATCCTACCTGTCATTCCCCTCCTCCCCCCAGACCTAGCCCACTAAAGCCCCACTTACACCCTTTGAGGATCCGGGGTGAGATGCCTGCAGCTCATCTCCACAAATGGGCTACATGCCCTCTTTCTCCTCCTGCAGACAGAGTGGTGATGATGACTTTCAGCCCTGGAACACATCACAGCCGTGGTCACCCAGTGTATTGTGGGGCACCTCCATTTCTCACCAAAGGCTACATTCCAGCCCAAGTTTCAGCTATCAAGCGTCAGCTATGTTGGTTGAGACTGTGTGGCTAGAAGAGGTTATTGTTGTTTGTTACAAGACCCAGTTCACTTTGGTTTTGACTCTCCTGGAATGCCAAAAAAAACGGATTAAGGGAATTTACTTAAACTTTCAAAAAACAAATGGCCCTCAGGCAAGCCTGGCAAAGCACAGCCCTCAAGATAAGTTACGAGCATGTGAAAACTGGAGATAATACTAATGATAACTGTTTGCAACCTTGCGGGCATGACCAGCCTCTGCTTCAGTGGAAGAGCCTGTATTTAATGATCCTTCCTGCTGAAGTCAGAGCAGAAGAAGCATTTTTTATAGACTGGGGGAGAGAAAATATCATTGTGAAACTTTAGCTTTTTATCTGAGCCCGCTTTTTGTCTGAGCCCAGAGCTGGTTTATGGCAGGGGCCTTTCTGCCTTTGATCTATACTAGCACGGGGATTTTTATGAGGACAGAGCAGAAAGACTGAACTGTCTCTCTTTCTAATTGGGTAACCACTGGCTGCTGTGGTACAGCAAGTGGAAAGGACCTTTCAGGACTGATGGAAATTTCCAAAGAGTCTTATGGAAAGGAGCGGCTGTCACGTTAATGAGAATCAGCTTGTTACTGATCTCCCACTGGTTGTGGTGTCTTTGTCTTCCTGCTCCAGGGCACATGGGTTTGAATGTAGAATAAGCATGTTGGGAGGGAAAAATACTTTCTTATAGACTCCCAGAGGATTTCCATCACCAGACCTGGGCCTTGATTTTTATTAATCATTTATACCAGAGAGTCCCAAGTGGCAAAATTTGACTCCAGATTTGGATTCGGACCTTCTTAGCATCTGGGAGGTCTTCAGACCTAAGGGTTTAGTTTGGCTCATGAGAGGGGATGGTCATGAGATTTCGATCCAAAGCTGGGTTTGGACTCTGGATAGAAATCCTCTGGATTTCTTAATGGACTGCTGTTTATAGAGAACCTTTCGGAAAAAGATCCCAACTCATGCAACAAAATTATTGTAAACCGTTCACCCCGTGCAACCACTTCTGGAGTAGAACATGGCATCTGTTTTTAACATGCACAGCAATGCTTTAAATAGTTCAGGGCAGAAGGTGAAGGTATACATTAGCCATCTGAATCTCCTGGAGGAATTTTAAGCAAGGAGAATACAATTTCCCAAAGTGACACAGAGCCAGCATCGCCATGGCGAGATTTTTCTTTATGAGTTCTACAAAACTTGAATACAGCAAAGAGCCTGTAACTATAGTGATGCCACTGCACTACAGACAGTCCTGTTGTGCAAGGAACTGAAACATTCACAAGATTTAAAACCTCAGAAATGTAAATGAGTAATTTTCAGCATGTTTTGATTGCAGGATATAAGTAGCACAGTCTGTTCTGTTGTGTTTTATTGCTGCACTATTTGTCATTTGCTAGAAATCATGACATGTCTCTGTTACGATATCCAGAATCACAGTCCATCTTTAACAGGCGGCAATTGTTAAACAAAACAGCTACAAACCAAACAAACACACTTCCACAAAGCTTGAATCCCAACTTTGTCTGTTTACCATGGATCACTCTGGGTCTGGAACTCCACACAGTGACATCTAGCGTCTGAATAATATATTGCAAATAAATGTGCCACAAGTACACCTTAAGGAAAATAGAGTCGCTATGAAGTCAGGTCAGCATCGCAGTGTGAATTTCCATAGTATTAGTTCCTAACTCTGAGCTCCCAAGGGCCTTCCTTTCAATCCCAAAATTCCCTCGGGTGACATGAGTTTGGTGCCTGCTTGCTGGTACTGTTGAAAATGATTTCCTTCGGAACTAAAGACACTGAAGTGTTAGGAAGAGTCTGGCATACTGAAGGAAGAGTTTCCACAGCGTGGTCAGTCTCCTGCAAGGATAATATTTATGTGTCCCTCATTTTGGGCCTTTATCCCACATTGCATCGTTCTTTGAGGCCTTCACAGATCGAGAGACACAGTCAGTCCTGAGCAGGGCTCCTTCGCCTCTTATCTCAGTGGCATGGCTGCATACTTACTGCAAAGAAATGGTTTGGTTACTTCAGGCCAGATCCTGCTGACCAGTATAATCCAGAGTGGCTCCAATAAGAGAGTCCAGATTTACACCAGGGTGCCTGAGATCAGTGGCTGGCTCATTGCGCTGAATCAGCTTTCCAAGACAGGGCTGGTGAGGTCTCCAACTCCAGCCATGGGGCCTGGCTGAGGCTCTGTCATGCTTGGTTCATGAAAGCAAAGTGTTTCCCTGCCACTATCGTAGGCGTTCTAGGCATGAGGCTGCCTGCCCTTCACTTGCTGATGGTTGTTTTACAGAGGAGAGAAAGACCAGAGTGTGGCTTTGCCTTCGAGCACATTCTGGCAGGCTGGGGCCTCGACTCCAAAGGCTGTGAGTGTAGCCAAGTACTGTAAATCCACTGGGGCTTCAGAGGGAAAGTCCACGGCCCTTCAGCAGGGAGATCTCTGCTGAGGAAAGACTTGCCGTGCCGCTGGGATCAGGAGCTACCAGTCTGGGTGAGCAGGGGGCTGACGTGCTCCTCACTCTCTGGGCCGACTGCACCCCCCCACCCCAGGGGACGGTTGCAGGGTTCATGCCAAGCAAATGCCTGTTGGTCTGGGAAACGTGCTGGGGTCTGTGATTGTTCTGAACACCAGGAAGAGCGGCCCCCGCCTGCTCACTGCCTGCAAAACCAGCTGCCAGCCAAAATCGGAGCTTGCAGGCTCCCGTCGGTACAGGAAAGATTGAGAGAGACTGGTTGAGCTGCTGTTTTAGCAGTTAGCAGGGGTGGAGGACATGGGGTGTGTGCTTTCCAAATCATTTTATTGCCTAGAAGCCCCCTCAGAAGGAGCAGAGAAGCCCGTTCCCTGGTAATTATCCCTCTGGTTCTTCCGTGCCATGAAGGGATTTGTTTGCTGCTGTGAGATCCTGCTCCTATTAGCAGCTCCGGCTTCTGTTTAATAGTGCCCCGTGGCATTTGCTGATGGCAGGAGAGGCTTGCAAGCTTTGTTATTTAATTGCCAAGCCCATCATGAAATGTCAACATGCACGTGACTCATTTTTAATATCACACAAAACAATTAGCTTTTCACAACTCACCTGCCAGGCTCTGTTTTGCAAGCACGATGCAGCTGGCGGGGCCGTCGCTGGCAAAAGAGAAGTGCTTCTGAAGGTGCAACCTGCGACCCACAACTGAACAGCCCTGCTGGGCTATTGCCCTGACTTCCACACCCCTCATCTGTGGGACCCTAGCTACCCTCCGTCAGTACCCCCTGAATCCCAGGCGTGGATCCAGATGCCCCTTCCCCAGTGCAGCTTCCTCCCAAGCCCCTGAAACTCCTAACCCCCTCTCAGCAAGCCTCCCCACTTAGGGGTCAGAGAGGGCACCATGCGGGGAGGCAGCAAACAGAAGGCACCCGTCTATAGAAGTTTCGGGGGAGGGAACCCTTTCGGTGGCAGGATTTTGGAAGAACATGTGCTTGGTCAAATGGGAGCACATGTGGTGTCGCTCGGCCGCTGCCTCTTGGTCCCCTGGAGATGCGGCCTGAGAAAGTGCACGGCAAGAGGGCAGGGTGCGCGGCCCGCTACGTAACAACCCTGCAGTGCCGACAAATGGCCAGCAGGGATTAAGCCCCGGATATTAGCCTGGGTGGGTCATGCCCACCTCGGATACACGCTTGAGGGGTCACCTGCTGAATTTACACGTCAGCAGCTTTCTTCCAGCTCGTCATGCCAGCGGAGCCTCGTTGAAGAGAAAGGAGCTGAAGTGCGTGTGAGTCGTCCCCGAGAGCGTGCCGTGCCCTGCAGTTCTCCTGAGGACTGGGAGCCTGCCCCCTGCTCCCCTCGGGCGGGACACGATGGTCGGCGGATCTGACCACAGACGCATTCGCTAGCATCCAGTGGGTATCATTTGTCAGCCTCCAGCTGCAGCCTCGAGCCAGAGGAATTAGTGAGGTGAGTTACAGCTCTTCCGCTGCCTGAAACGGGAGAGGGGGGCATGCAAGCTGTTCAGGGACCTCTGGAGAAGGGAAGAACCAAAAGACACTAGTCTCTGGCTGACAGATTCCCTCCTTGTTGGGGCATATAGTGTTTGTCAGAGCATTAGCCTGTCAGGGCCACCGTCTTCTCTCCAACAGCTGATGCGTCAGGGGAAGGTGGCAAATTGCACCCTAATGCCCCTAGTCAGGTGTGCGGGGCTTTATATATTTAGTCTTTCCTGCCCCCTGCTCCTCACACCTCTCTGTAGAGCTGTGATTACCAGTAATCAAATAACCCCTCTAAAGTAACCTTGCAAAACTCCCCCTGCTTCTTTGCCCCAGGAACAGGAGTGATTTTTTTGAACAGGCGAGTAAAATCTAACTTGTTTTCAACCTCTTCGTCATTATTAAAGTGAGTGGATTCTGGGCTGGGGCGAAAAGGTTTTCATGATCATGGTGCTAAGGCTCATCTTTTCTCTGTGCCTTGAGCACACAGAGTAACTCATAGACTAAAGGAGGAGGGTGGGTCTGCCTCAGACTCATGCCCCTGTGTGTGTGCGTTTGCATGATTATACAGTCTAGGGTGAGCAGGGTATTTGGCCGCTGCAGATGTACGACACGGCTCTCTGTGGGCCGGACTCAGAGCTGCTTGTGTGAATGCAAGACTGGATCCCAGTGGCAGAGCAAGTGGTAGGGAGTTCTGTTCCCCAAGCCTGTATGTGGTTAGCCCATGACCACGGTGTTTGTAAGCCTGTGGCCACGGATACTCACGAGCGCTCTGGGATGTAACACAAGGCTCGGCTTTGGAATGCAGCCTCCAGAGCGGTATGAGATTTCCCTTCCCTGGGCAGCCAAGCACTCGAGCAGCCTCCCAGGGGAGCGGATGTGATGGATGTTTCGGGGTCTGTGGTGGGCTCTTCCCAGCGAGGCGCGTCTGGAGCAGAGCAAGGCCTTTCCCCCTCACTGGCTCCAGGGAGAAGCGAGCTCATGAGTCGTGAAAGCCGAGCAGGAAGACTTGATGACGAGCTGTGGGGGCAGAGGGGAGCGTTGGGGAGGATGAGACAATCCAGGCAGTGCTGGGAGGATCCCAGCTGCTTGTCCCTCGAGCCAGCTGCTTGCCCTGTCCTTGCTCCACACTCTTCTAATCAGCAAAAGGGAGACAGCAAAGCGCGACGGCAAGCACATGGCGGGTTATAACCCCAAATCTGCCGCTGAGCTGCTTTGGGGACAGAATACTTCACCTCTTCGCCACAACGCCTCCTGTCACCAGCCAGAGAGAGCTTGGGTGGCACGTGACCAGCAGGTGGGAGCTAGCCATAAGGGACCCCAGGAACGTGTCCGGCCCTCTCCTTCACCCCAAGCTCCGGGTTGGCGTTGATGGGATACCACAGCTGTCGGCGTTCCATTTGGCAGGGTTGAACTGCCAGTGGCCTGTCAGGCTCCATGACTGGGCCAGCCCCAAAGCATTCCCAAGCTGCGCAAACTAAAGCTGCTCTTGTCCCCACTTCTCTTCTTAGGGCTGCCTGGGTTAGAAACCCTCCTCTAACAAAAAGAAAAGGAGGACTTGTGGTACCTTAGAGAGTAACAAATTTATTTGAGCATAAGCTTTCGTGAGCTACAGCTCACTTCATCAGATGCATTCAGGTTCCACATCCACGGCCCTGGGGGAGGGCTCGCCAGATTTATTTTCTATTCAGCCACCCTCCACCCTCTCTGCTCCACCCTGCTTCAAACCGTCACCTGCTTGCAGTAGCCCGGGCTTGTCTGGCTCCAGTCTCCGTGGAGCTGCAGAAAGAGCCATCCCCAGATGGCTGCTTTTTAGATGAATAATCCGCATAGCAGGACAAAACAGCCCAAACCCAATGAATTGAAAAAGCTGCAATTTTATTATCTATATGAAATGTGCACTTTTGATGACAATAGGCAGGGCTGTTTGGGTCCCATAAACTCCATCCCCAGCAGCGAGTTGCATGAAATATTACCAACAACTTCCAAAGGGTTTGAACATTCTCCCCTGAGGCTGGGAATTCTAACTTGGTTCCATTCTGGGACTAGTTTTTCCATATGAAAACAGAGTCATTTCTGAGTGATTATATTTCCCTCTCCCAGGAAAACATAGGACCGACTGAGCTGTTGTATGATCCTGCAACTGACAGTCTGTAATTTGGGGCAGGCACCAAATCAAAATAGTGGGAAATGTTTTATTTCCCCTCACACACAGCCATGAACACACAGCTGCTCTTGGGTTTGCGTAGTCTGTTTAGATGTGTGTAGATGTGGCTGATCTCGCAACAAAAATTAAACAGGACTTGGGCAACACAACACATTAGCCCTGACGAAATGATCATATTTTATATTTGTTTAGCGCTTTTCATCCTAAAGCACTTTTACAAACTGCCTGTCTGCATATAGCACCATCAAAAGGCAGCTGTCTGGGGTGGAGGGCAGGAACCACCACACTGTGAATTGTGCACAAGTAGGACACCTGTTCAATGAGACACACAGACACAGAATTTATTTTGTCTAGCTGAAGGATGAAAGGTTGAGTTGATGTCGAGGATCCAGGGAATCCTGCTATTGCAAATCTGACAGGCAATGCACAGTATATATGTATATAGGGTCAGATTCTGACCTCACTCACAGCTGTGTACCTGCACTGGGCGTATTTCCACTATTCCCCTACACTACGTGCAGTCATTTTTACCAGTGGGGTAAATTTCTCCAAAGTCAGAGTCGTAGCATTTCGCAATAACTTTGCACCGAGGCAGGACGACAGTAAATGGGGCCCACTCACTGTAATGGCATTATTCCTGATTTACACCACAACAGAATCAGATCCATGAGGCTCAGATATGTACGCTGCAAGAGTCCCACAGAAAGGCTTAGTTACCCACAATTGGATTCCAGATGCGATGCAAGTTGAGTTTGAGCCGAGAAAAATCTCTTTCCAGAAGAAGCCAGTCTAATAATATGTAGCCAGACTGTCTTGCTGGGTAAAATATTACTGTACCGCAAAACTAACAGAATGGGAGCGAGTCTGAGTCCTGACAGAGAAAGTAATGGGATTTTTAGCTGATGCATTTGAAAAGCTCCCTCGGAGGGTGGGTGGATAGAGCGGGCCAGTGCTTGACAAGAAATTGCATGTGGGAGTAGGTAGTGGAATACAGACACCCCAAAGACAAGGAGCTTAATGACAAACATCTGTCAGGGATGGGCTAGGTTTACTTGGTCCTGCCTTAGCACAGGGGACTGGACTGGACTTCTCAAGGCTTTTTCCCAGCCCGACATTTCTATGATTCCACAGTCTGAACGTGCCCCAAGCCACTGTGTGATGCTACTTGAAAAAGAAGTGGCAGAGATGATTTTCCAGGTTGGATGTACCGTGTAGGGAAGGGAAAGAACGTGACAAATGTGAAATGAGCACAAAGTAGGAGTGTCTGATCATCAGAATCATAGAAATGTAGGGCTGGAAGGGACCTCGAGAGGTCATCTAGCCCCTGACCTCTGCACTGAGGCAGGACCAAGTAAACCTAGACCATCCCTAGCAGGTGTTTGTCCAACCTGAGCTTAAAAACCTCCAATGAAGGTCAGTGGTGCTGGAACAATTTTTACGGGGGAGGGGAGGGGGGGAAGAAGGGAGGCAGAAATCATGTATTTGGTTTATTAGTGCTACTTCAAATCGGGGGTACGGCAGCACACCCAGCACCCCTAATTCCAGCACCTATGATGATGGAAAGTCCACAGCCTCCCTTGGAAGCCTGTTCCAGTGCTTCACTACTCTAGCAGTGAGAAAGTTTTTCCTAATAACTCACCTAAATCTCCCTTGCTGCAGATGAAGCCAGTTGCTTCTTGTCCTACCTTCAGAGGACATGGAGAACAACTGATCCATAAACTTTAAAATACTATGCTAGGTTAATAAAAAGCTTTGTGCATTTCTCTGTGGTGCTCTGTGCCTTCCCATCACTTGGCAGATGGGGACAGGACTTTCCTGTTTGACTTAGCATCATGAAATCAGTTGAGCTGGACAAGACGATTCATGAGTCATTTCCCCTTCTCCGTGGCAGGCTCCATTTCATTGTCTCTAAAACAGCTCTGAGAAAGGGGCATCCAAGGTGGCCCCTGTGGTTAATGCACTGGCTGGGACGTCATGAAATGGGGGTTCAAAGGCTGGCTCTGCCACAGACTCCCTGGATGGCTCACTTGACCTGTCTGTGCCTAAAGTAGGAAGTTTAATTTTGCTTTCCCCCCCCCCCCCCCTTGCCTATTTAGTTTGTAAGGCCCAGATCCTTAAACGTCTTTAGGTGCCTAAGTCCCACTGATGTCCTACACTCTTCAGCACAGGGACTGTCCCGTACAGTGTGTGGCTACAGCACGCAACTCAACGGGGCTTTGCTTTTGGTTATGACCCACAGGTACTACCACCGTAGAAATGATAACTGTGCAAGCCTGGAAAAATCTCTACTCTTGGATTCCATGGGCTCCCCTGACAGGCTGTGCTATTCCTCGCACTTCGTAGAATTTAAGCTTCCTAATATTAACTATCTACCCTTCCACCCGCTGAGGGTTATCAGCCCTTCAGGCACACTGGGATTGCCTGTAATTATTTCCAAACTGGTCTGACACACTGGTTAAGTCAATTTGTATGATGACTAGCTGATTGACTGGCCATAGGTATCTTGTCAACTGCTTACCTCCCATTTACAAGCTTAATAACTCAGTGGGACCATAATTACGGTGTTCATTGCTGATCTCATTTGGCGTTAATTACATGCCAAATAGATGTATCTCCAATGAGCTTGGGAGCATCCCAACAAAGGCTTTTAACAGCCCAACAGTATTTAATGCATGTGTATCTTTCTAATTCTCTCCAGCGCTTCACCCACCCTGTACTAATCCTCAGGTCTAAAACAACGTCATCTAGTGTTGTGTTGGATAGATCCTGAGGCATCAGTTCAGCTCCATGTGATTTACCAACCTAGGTTTCTGGTTTAGTTCATGTCCTGGTCATAAGCAGATCCCTCTTTAGAGACACAGATCCAGAGATTAACTTAACCAGAACCCAAAAGTTCAGCATCTCTGAAGCTGGGTGGAGTTTGGATTCAGATCCAAACTCTGGGGATCAGGTTCTTCTTTGTAGAGAACACAGATTTGGAGTTGCATAGTATCCTCGAGTGTGTGTACGCTACCCAGGGGGCACTATCAGTACCCAATCCTGCATTCCTTGCACACCCTAAACTCCCAGTGCAAGATCAGACTCATCATTCAAAGAAAGTGTCAGTAAAATATGGATATTAAAGCTATCATCTGTTGCAGCCTGCAGATATAATAGTGGTGAGGACAGGGCAAGAGAGAGAGAGAGACATAGAACCTTATTTTGCAATAAAATTATCTAGTGCTTGATGTAGCTGAGAAATACCATTGTCGAACCTGTCCATATTTAGGGTTTGTACGTGCTTCATCACCTTCGTACAATTACTCTAAGAATAAAGTTGACTTCACAATAAATTCACCTTGTTGCAGTACGTCCAGCACCAACCCCTTTATTCCAAGAGAGTTCACTCGCTTGAAACATTTACTCCCAACTAAAATATGGTACAAGAGAGTTGTTTTAAGCCTGAGGGCAGATTTCAAATTTTGCCTGGGTTTTTATTTACAACATTTAAAGAGGAAAACCCTCAGCAATTATATAACTCAAAATCTGCCAGCGGGTTTGGCCTGAGTTGAGTTATATGAAAACAGCAGCAGACTACTGTGCCGAGCTGTAGTTTGGCAAACTGGTAACGTGAGAGGAACTTGTGGTTAGTTTGTGTTTTGATTTTGAAGGCCGAGGCCAAATCTGGAAAAAACACCGATCAACGATCATATTTTTTAAAATATCAGTCATTCGGTACTGGAATGGAAAGAACATCCAACCATTAGTTGGTCAGTCTTATTGCTCAAAGGTTTCATGTGCTTTTTTGCTACAGGCAGGCCATATGCTAAGTCCTGTTCCTCACTTGAGAAATCTCACCAACATACAGAATAGTCCGGAGTGTAGGGCCAACAGGATCAGGTTCTCTGTAATCCCATTGCCCTGTGGTTTATCATATACATGTAACGACATCCCTGGGAGAGTCATCTTCTCTGGGGAGCGAACTAGTGGACTAGTCACAGCAATGGGACAGAGCCAAACTGCAGTGACTAGTCCACATACAGAGAGCTGCATGAGGCTGCGACATGGGTAACATACAGAAAAACTGGTTAGAAAAATCTGCCTATTTACTTGTTACCTGACAGAGGCAATCAAAATTCTTGCTTTTGCTATGAGTTACTGCCATTCTCAAAAGGGGTTTTGTTAAGAGCTGTTGTAAAGAGCTACGCAAAGGAAACCATCTGCAATGCACAACAAGAAGCTACAAAACCCAAGAACTACACTACACATTCTTGAGTGCCATCTACTAGCACCTTGTCTATTAACCAATGTACAGACATGGAGCAGTCTTGTAACAAGGGTAACTCACTTGTAGAACTGGCCAGAGAAACTTTGGTGGAACCATATTTCTGGTTCCATCTAAATCCAAATGCTTCGAGAAACTGGGTCAGTTTCACCGGGAATTTCTTTTTTTTTTTTAAAAAAAGTTCCAATAATGTCAAAATATCCCATTTAGGTATTGTTGGAACCAAACATTTTGATTTTTCAGTTTCTGTTTTGGATTATTTTAGATTATAATGTCACACCAAGATTTTTTTAAAAGTCAAAATCAAAATGAAACATTTCAAACAATCCAAAATGATTTTTTTTTTTAATTTTCCATTGAGGAGACTCTCAGATTTTTCAGGTTTTGCTCCAGCTCAGAATGGAGCCAAATTTTGAAATCTCAAAATCCTTCATGAAACAGAGTTTCTATCCTCCACCCAGCTCTGTTTGCTTCCCCTTCAGGTCTAACCTGGAGGGGCAACCACAGTTCTGTCCCTTCTCCGTCTCCTCCACCCCCTAGTCTGAGCTCTGCTCTAGCTCTGGACCCAAAATCCAGAGAGAACAAGCAGCAGGGTGGAGAAGGCCTTGCCCGCCCGCTCAGCTATTTAAGACCACGGCACAGTCTAGCTCTCATCTTCTGGCGCGTGAGTGAACTGGTTCAGATTAGAAAAAGACCCACAAAGCAATCTTGATATCCAGCTCTGGATTTCCACCCCCCAAACATGTGGTGGTGTTTGAAGCTATGTTATTTCTGACCTGCACAGAGACTGGGCCAGGCACGGTATTCCGCTCTGGATTCCCCATGCTGTCAGCGAGGGTAGGAGGCTCTGACTCAAAGGACTTGATATCTTTCCGTGAAGAAAACTGACCGAGAAAAGGGCCCGTGTTTATTCAAACTGAGCCAAAGACAGATGAGTGCTCGGTGCTGGTGCTGGTGCTAGCCTATTGGGGGCCCTCAGCAGGAATATTTTTCCCCAGTACAGCACATACTAATAATTAATAGGTGGCCCCCTTAAGCTGCTTGGGGCCCTAAGCAATTGATTAGTCTGCTTATGCCTAGCACCGGCTCTGTGAGTGGTTCTGATACCGCTGACTGTATATTTGATCCACCTTCTAGCTACCTTCAAACAACAAGGGGGGAAAAAGAGATCTCTGTGCTCACTTTGTCAGTGCCAGGCACACCTTGTAGTCTATCCTGTGGAAAATTTATCTATTTTAGGCTTTTATACCACCAATCACCACAGTGCCTGAGCACTATCAGACATGAGGTCACACAGAAGGAATCCAGAGAAAAAGCTACCCAAGATAAAACAAGTATGAATAGAGACCTCGTGGGACCACAAGTCTGTCCTCAGGCATCCAAGAGACATCAAAATACAACAGACGGCCTGGGGCCAGATCTTTAGCTGGTGTAAATCGGAGTAGCTGCATTGAACTCAATGGGATCTCACTCTCTGAGCACATGATCCATTTAAAGCATCTGCATAAGAAAAAGCTCCAGGGGTTGAAAACCCGATCTGAAAGAAGAAACCAATTCTGAATCAGAATAATATCCCGGTTCAGGAGATGGCTTTGAAAAGTGCTGTACTGCGGTGAGCCATTTGTGTACCTGAAAATAATGGC
This sequence comes from Chelonia mydas, assembly GCF_015237465.2. Taxonomy (NCBI): domain Eukaryota; kingdom Metazoa; phylum Chordata; order Testudines; family Cheloniidae; genus Chelonia; species Chelonia mydas. Next base: position 4,386,302 of record NC_051250.2, on the reverse strand, counting down.
TCTCTAAACCTCCTGGAAGGACAGGACATTATTTTAACGAATACTTCGTGGCCCGAAGCTAAAAATCAATCAACTGCAGCACAGAGCATGTTAGAGTGTAAGTTACTGACTTTGCTCTTCTTTTACGTCTTTGGTTAATCATTATGACAAAAGGCCATAAACTCTGAAACTGAGGACAACGAAAAGAGAGCAGTCCTGGATTCTCCTCTTTTGCAATGGAGTAAATCAAGAGCCGTCAGTGGAGTTGCAGTGGTGCAAAACTGGTGAAAGTGGGAGGAGAATTGAGAGCTGCAAATTTTGAATGGGGTTCCAAACATGAAAGTGGTTCATGAATATCAATGGGCCAGATTCTCAGCAGTTGTAAACTGACATACCTCCATCTGCAAAGGAACTCTACTGGTTTATGCCAGCAGAGGATCTGGCACATAAAGTACAATTAAAACAAGAGAGACTCTCCTGGCTCAGAATCTGTAGCTGTTTGGAACAGCGTTAATTTGAATCACCACAATCAAATTAGCTCCAACACTCCTCTAAAGACAGCACATCAGCGGCCGGTGCCATCAATGATTGTGTTAGAGGGAGCTGGCTGGTGGGATTCATTCCTGGCAAGGAGAGAAATAAGTCTGCCGATGCCAAGCAGGAGTTAAAGACCATCGCACGACAGCAGCAATTTGAATATCTTTGTCAGGAAGCATCACCCTTGACATCCTAAGAGGGAGCTGGGAAGTTCTGAATTACCCAGCATGATACATGGGGTATAGAATCATAGGACTGGAAGGGACGTCGAGAGGTCATCTAGTCCAGTCCCATATGACAAAGAGGAATAGTACAGTATTGCAGCAGGGGATGGAAGGCTGGAGAAACATCCTGACAGCAGCTCCATTCGTGTTTGAACTGATCTCCAAAGAGAAGTGATGGAAATGCTCCTCTTTATCTTAGAACAACTGAATTAAGATCTGACTGGACAACTCAAGAGAAAATATCTGCTTCAGAGAAGAATCCTGCATTTCCAGGGACAGAGAGAGAGAAAGAGAGAAAGAGAGATGAACAGACCAGCCAGGCCAGTGACTCTGATTCTGTACACTGTCACTCCCCTGGAAGGTCTGGGATATGTACAGAAGACACATGCTACTTCTTGTTCTCCATCTCAGCCAAGCCCCTTCTTTGCCAATAGAGGCCAATTCGCATCTGTCAATCACATTGCTAAATCCCTCTTCATACCAGATTCAAGGCAAGGTCACTACAGCCTGCCAACTCTGCAGTTGCTATGGGACGTAGAACATGTCAGCTCTAGTCCTGTTCTGTTGGATAGGGTTGCTGTGCGTTGCTAAAGAACTTCCACTCTACACTCCAAAGATAGCTGCATTTCAGTGGTGGGTGTCGTTTGCAGAGTAGTTAAGGTCTGTGAAGTGCTTTAGGAGGAATAATCTAAGATTATTTCCTCATTATTATTACCTTATCTGATCTGTGAATTACATGCTAATGGTGACCAGTGTAAAAGCTCCCTATAACCAGTCACAGTCCAGCTTGCACATGTCAACAAGTCTGAGTTATTAGCTCTCCTGGATTATTCTTTTTGACTGGCCCATCCCTTCCGCGGTCTATATGAAATTATCAAACAATGTGCAGGGGCTGCCAAACCTCAGACATTTGCTCTGTCTGACAGACAGAATGATCTGGACTAGAATATGGGAGTAGGATCCAGGAACTTCTGATTTCTAATCCTGCCTCTGACGCTGAGTGGCTTTGTGAATGTAGGCAAATTGCATAATCTTTCTGGGCCTCGGTTTCTCTATCTGTAAAATATGGCTGGTTCTTCTTTCACAGGAGGGCAAGGATGTGGGAATTAATAAAGGTTTCAGAGTAGCAGCCGTGTTAAGTTTTACAAAAGGCTTTGAGATCCACACATAAGCCACCATATAAATGCAAAGGACTGTCCTTAGCCAAATAATAAACCGTTTTGTTGATGCAACTACATGAGAACACAAGCGCCAGATCCACAGCTGGTGTGAATCAGCAGAGCTGCCCTGTCATCAATAGCATTGCTCCAATGTATACAGGCTGAAGCTCCATCCCTTCAATCTGCTACCCTTTGCTCTGCAATGGGTGCAATTGTGTGTCAAGCAAAGAATTTTACATGTTTCCATCTTTTTAACAAGAATCTTTAAACAAAAAGTCTCAGGGCTTGGCTTGCTGCATGAAGAAGTCTACACAACATCTGAGTGTCCAGCATTAATGTTCTACAGAAGAGGGTTTCATTTTTATTTGAAGATAATCCAGCCAAATTCTCACTGGGCAAAACTGAGAGGAAGGGGAAGATATGGGCTCATGAAATTCTAAATCTGGAACAGAGCCCAGCAATAAAAAAAAAAGTAATCCAACAAACAAGGTTGAAAAAATTCTCTCTAGCTCCTACATGGAAAGAAAAAGCCACCGTTCAAAGAATCTTCCCCTGCCAGTCAGCGGGTTCCCAAACGTCATTTTGTTGTCGATTTGTTTGGCCTTTGGAAGCAGAAAAAAAGTGATGTTGAGAAAAAAAAATAAACCACCAGATTAAATATTAACAGTGGCAGGCTCCTTCGCCCCCTGCCCACAACGAAATGTGGCTCCCTTGTTTAGGGGCTTAAAGCAATGCAGTGCTTGACTTGAGAAATCCAAATTTCAGCTACACTGTTTCCATTCACCAGATCATCATAAACACGTTGCTTAATAAACCCTGCCAAGTAGAACGCGGGAAGCCAGAAAGAGCTTCCATTCCATCTGAAACAGACACTGGCTTTTCTCCCTAGGAATTACCCTTCCCTGTCCCCACGGGACCATTGTCCTCTTGGCAATCCCCAGAGAATAGGCTACAGAACCTACAACAGGCTGAACACCACCATCCCCTGCACTCTCACGGCAAGAAGTCCAGCAACAACTCCTGGCTCGCGTCAATTCCCCTTCTCCATCCTAAGGGTTGGTCCAAAATCCAGTTCTTGATGTTACCTTGGCAAGAGCCCATTGCATGAGAAGTAGTAACAGAAAGGCTACAGCTGGCCCTTAAAGGGACACTCAAGATAAAAATGGTTGGGTGAATTCCAGGCTACGCTGCATCCTTTGGAATCGGTGGGACTGGATGGGGGACCCAGTCTCAATCCAGTATTTGAGCGCCGATTTTATATTCCTTCTCTCCGGACCTGATGCAAATACTTCCAAGCTCCGTGTTTGCTGCCGTGATTGCAGCCAGTGGGACTAATCAGGGCGGCAAGAGTAAAACCTGCTCTTGCTACCAAGGTATCATGAGATAAGTGGGGGCCCAATCTTGCAAACACTGAATTCAGTGCAAGCTTTGCCACTCACTGCAATGGAAGCAGGATCAGACCTTCCTTTCGTCACGACTTCTGCTGTTGGTTTACGTGCTGCTCTGCAGCACACCAGTTGTGATAACTGGGCTGACAAACGCACCCTACTTGTAAGCTGAACTGTTTAAACTATGTGAAAGTTCATCAGGCGACACAAGAACCTATCAAATGTTAATAAGCAAAGGTACGAAAAGGAGACAGAATGACTCTATTCATCTAAACAAAAACGTGCTTTTGGCTCCAGCCCCATGGGGGCGGGGACATGGAGGCTTGGGGCTTCCCCCCCCGCAGAGGTGCAAGCCAGCGCAGCAGCTCCAGCCCGGCGGGGGGGTGCCGAGATTCAGGGCTCCCCCCCCCGCCCCCCCAGCAATGGGGCAAGCTGGTGCTCGCGGCTCCTGCCCCGCAGGGGGCGCTACAGGCCTGATTAAATTAACCGAGGGGCAGGATCCAGCCTGCATGCCCTAGGTTCCCCACCCCTGCCCTACTCATAGGAGCTGGAGTGGGGATGTGCCAGTTGCTTCCCGGGAGCCACGCGGAGCGGAGGCTAGAAGGAAGCCTGCCACCACTGCTGCACAGCGGCGCCAACCGGACAGTCAACGGCCCGGTCACCGGTGCTAGCCAGAGCCACCAGGGTCCCTTTTCGACCAACTGTTCCTGTCAGAAACCAGACAGCTGGTCACCCTAGCAAGCCAGGCCTAACTGGTGTGCAAAATAGTGAGGAGACAGGCTATTCCAGCCACCATTCCCTTTGTGCGTCCTTAAAGAAAGAGACTTGCGGGGGGAAGACAGAAGAACAGATGGAGGCTACTGGAGGGAGCTTCATCGTATGGCTGCCACCCCCTCCTCCCTTGGGACCCTTGGCCTTCGACACCCTGATCCTGAGTGATGTCCTGACCAGACCGAGCTAAAGGGAGGAACCCAGATGACATCGCCACCCCTACTGCTTCAGCTGAGTCCGAAACACCACTGGGGATGAAATGGGATTGGACTTGAACAGCAGCAGCCATAAGCACCGACCCCATGGGCGCTCCGGGGCTGGAGCTCCACTGGCAGCCCTGCGGATCAGTGCATCCCCTTCCTGCCCAGTGCCTCCCGCCCACGATCAGCTGTTCAGAGGTGTGCAGGAGGCACTGGGTGGGGAGGAGGAGGAGCAGGGGCAGGAAGAGGCCAGGGCGGAATGGGGCGGGATGGGGGCAGGGTGAGGGTTTGGGGGAAGGGGTGGAATAGGGACAGGGCCTGGGGTAGAGCGGGAGTCGAGTACCCCCCAGGACCTGAGGAAGGTGACACCAATAGCTGCAGCAGCAACAGCTCAACCCATCTCACCTAACGTCTTTTCTTTTCCCCAAAAGGACAGTTATCGGCATCTTTGACACCATTGACGAGACTGCTGAATCAGGGTGGTTTTCCTTCTAAAGCGCTCTGCAGCGAGTGGGACAGGGAACAAGGGATGCGGTCACAACAGCCTGATTTAATACTTCACATTTCAAGGGCTTTAACTGTTTTTCCTTCTTTTCTGTGTCTTTAATAAAAGGTTAAAAGGATTTTTAAGAGCATGTTTGCCATGGTACTAAGCAGACTGTATACAAACCCCAAACCTTGTTTAACGCTGTGTATTGTTGGACAATATCTAGGTTACGTGAACACCTTAGGCCCATTTATTCCATCGACCTTAATTCAACATACCCTTCAACCAGCCAGGGCCTGAATGGGGGACACCACGATACAGACCCAAAGAGAGAGAGACAGAAAAAATCATCCATGCAGAAAACTGAAAATGCCCTGGGATTCCTTCTGTCACTGCAAATAACTCTCCCTAGAGCCTCAACTTAATGATTCTTTGCGTTTTATGTCAGTAATTTTCAGCAGTAAAAATAAAGCGGGAAGAGGGCATCAAATGTGTGTTTGGAATATAGGTAATACGGGACACAAATGGGTGACGTCCCTGAAAATGAGATGCCTCTGGAGAGGCGTGTGCTACACTCAGCGTGGACAGTGAAACTAGATCAGGTGGTCTCGGATCAGTGTCACTTCCTGCTTTGCAGGGAGGATCGCAAGGCTGCAGCCTGGGGGTTCCAAGCTGTAACTTCATAACCAGCCATCATGCCTGGATGGAGCAATTCCTTCCGTCTACCGACCAAGGATCCACACCAGCTGATCTGGCCCTTCATGGTCATCCCCTTCAGGGCATGCTCCGAGTTGATGCAGAACATTTCCCGCAAGGTGCCTTCCATGGGAATTAAGGGCCACCTAACAAGATTGTGCCCATACTTGTCATTCTGATTTGTGGTTCAGATATTGGTTTCTGTGAGCTGACGTGATTGCCCCGCTGATCAGCAGGGGAAGAGCCCCTGAGGATCAAATCGGTATTCATTTCCTTTGATGTTCCCAAAGGTCGGAAGGAATTTCACACCTTTTTTGAGGTGCCACTCGGCTCCAGGAAAAGAATGCCACAGCTTGTGGGAGTGCTGCTTAGAGGCAGAGCTAATTGGCTTACACACTTTTGGGCGGTGTAAAAATAATACATTCACTTTTGATGATAAGCTAGGCTAAACTGAGTGGCCAGAGAGAACAGCTGCTCTGAGGAGGATGATTTTGTCATTAAGGCACTGCATTGGCACTTGAGAGATCTGAGTTTTATTCCAAGATCTGCCACAGACAACCTATGTGACCTTGGACAAATCACTTCATCTCTCCATATAAAACGGGGACAGTAATACTGAGGTATCTCCTAGAGTTGTGAGGACAGAATAAGTGAGGCAGAGACATTTTAAGCCATATTAGTGGGGGAGGAGATATCTGTTCCTCTTGTCTAGTTCAATCTGAATTCTGTGAAAACCCTCAGACTGCAAAAAGTTCTGTCATTAAGAACAGCTAGTGAACACATAATGAATCAGGTAATGAACATAATGAGATAATACCCTAATTCCCCTGAATAGTCAAATGCTTCATGCAAACTCTTAAATTACAGCTGTTGAAATTAATGGTAAAGCAATTCACAGGTAGTCTAGAATTAGACTTAGGAGAGTTGAATGCCCAGAGCTATATGTAACTAATAAGATCTGACAGGAATGGCAATCTGTGGAAGGCAAAGAAAGAAAAAACCTGGGTTTTCTTCTGTCCCCTCTATGAGATTTTGGGTAAACATGGTGCTCTGTACAGCTAGCGAGTATTTGGGGCTATCATTTCCACTGTTGTTATTTAACAGCAAATTCTCATGTTTTAACACATTTGTTATATATGGTGGAAGTTCTGAAAAAGCCGGATTATTTAACAAGTGGGAAATTGTCGTCTCTTATAGCTTTCTTTGGGTAATTAGCTATAGTGTGTCATATTGTCAAAACCAATGTTACATCATTTACTCAAAAGGAAAAAGATTGGTAGTTACTACAAAACATGGCATTATCCAGGGTATAGGGCACTAAACTTAGACTCGGTTGATCTGGATTCTATTCCTGGCTCTGCTGCTGACCTTGGGTAAGTCATTTCACCTCTTTTTGCTTCTGCTTCCCCTGACACCCTATGTTTGTCTTGTATATTTAGCTTGTAAGCTCTCTGGGGCAGGGACTGTCTCTCAGTATATGTTTGTACTAGACCTGCTCAAAAATGTTCTATCAAAACTGCTTTTTCAATGGAAAATTGGGCTTTTAACTACATGAAGTTTTCCCATGGAAAGTGTCTGATTTCTGCAGAAAATGTTGACTTTCCAGCCAAAAAGCAAACACCCAAAGTCCAAAAAGTTTCCTGTAAATTGATGGCATGCCATTTGTAACCACCTCTGTTCCAGGACCAGTAAACAAACAAGTTACACTAAGAAAACACCCAGTCTCAGTGTCACTGATTTTAAATTAAGTGGGAAAGTGACTTGCAAACCTTGACATCCCCTACCATTTGGCAGAGGGCTGACACTATTATAAAATCCTGTATACAATGACATCCTTCTATAAGGATTAATTTGGGTATCAAACCCACATACACACACACCTTGTTTTCTGGCTCAGTTGTTACATTTGGATCCACAGCAGCATGAACTTTCCACATGCAGAGAAGCAAAATCTTCATCTTGCAAGGGAAAAGCAAGTTCGACTGGGCAGTTTAATACCATGGCTGATCAGTCAACTATAATTGGTTCTACTGTGAATAGAATTCCCACAGGCGGTAACATTCTTTACCCACAGCTAAGGGGCACTGAGGAATGTATGAAATTCTTTCCTACCTTTGAAAACATCAAAGAACACCAAAAATAAATTAATCCCAGTCTGATCCTTATGGCCCAATGACTTGTCGACAAACACTAGCTAGGGGCAAACTCAACAGCACTAGTAGGATATCACTGATTATTATAGTGAATAGCTGCTGGTAAGTACTGTAGAAACTCATGGTGAAAGATAGTCTCTGCCCCAAAGAACTTACAGTCCAAGTATGAAACAACAGGTGGCTACAGACAGACCAACAGGGGAGTACAAAGAAATAATGAGACAATATTGGTCCGCGTGACAGGTTGTGGTCTCTGCCACTCAAGTGAAGTGTGGATCTGATCCCACAAGCCTGATTCGAGTAAAAAGTCTCATTAAAGGTTTCAGAGTAACAGCCATGTTAGTCTGTATTCGCAAAAAGAAAAGGAGTACTTGTGGCACCTTAGAGACTAACCAAATTATTTGAGCATGAGCTTTCGTGAGCTACAGATCCGATGAAGTGAGCTGTAGCTCACGAAAGCTCATGCTCAAATAAATTGGTTAGTCTCTAAGGTGCCACAAGTACTCCTTTTCTCATTAAAGGGTTACTCTTTAGGTTTAATCCAGAGAGTTAAATGGACACCTCAAGCCACGATCGCTAGAACCGAAGGCTGTTGTAGGTGACACTTCTTCAAGCAAGTGTCACATTTTAGGAGGAAAATCAAGGTCCTTCCCTCCCACCCCCCAGTACATTGGCAAATGGTTGGGGGGAGGTTGGAATGCAGGTAATTCAAACGCTCATTGCTGTACACTGGTGAAGTCCTCTCATTTACCCTATGGAGAAGGTTATTGGGCCTATCCCAGAAAAGCAGGGAAAGACGTTACTAATCTCTCATCCTACGTGATGCACACGCTGAACTAATCAAGAGGAAGGTTTGGAATGTTTCCAAATAAAAGCGGGTGCAGAGTATATTTGAGTTCTGGTAGCCCCGGGGCTGCAATACCTTTCACACCCATAAACTGCAGGTGCTCTGGTGATTGTAGGCACTTGTCTGTGCTGCCTTCACTAGCGTTAGTATTGTACCTAGTAGCCACATGCACCCCAATCCACGGTAGCCCCTCTCCGCTGGCTAGTTTAGAGACAAAAGCTTCTTACGGGCGAGGATCCACTCATGCAGGGACAACAGGCATCTGGTTCTGATAGAGCAGACATTCCCACATGGTATATGATCTTGTGAACCACATGCCCCAATCCCCTTACAAAGAATCAAGGTTAATATGTTGCACTTCATAACCTTTCTGGCAGAAAAAGCCAACCCCTTGTTTTAGAGGTGGGCCCAAGCCAGACTCTGTCATGCGAACCTCACTGAACCCTGGTGCGTCAGATACAAAAGGAGCCTACTCCCAAACCACCACTGATTTTAGGCTTTCAGAACCAAGCCTAGCCTTGTTTGTCCAGTACTGAGATGGGACAGAACCAAAACCTTTTACCCGAACTCTCTCCTTGCCCAAACTTTGGGAGTTCTGATTAAATGGACCCAAATTCCAAATGAGCCCAGGTGCCAGCTTTACAAAGCCCAAGCCCGACTGATAAGGTTTGGCAAAACCAACCCCCATCTTTGGCCCATCCTCCCTTTACTCCCAACACAGTGGCCTCATGCACTTACATGTAGTGCAATGTCAGAAGGGTAAGCAATACAGGGTTTGATCCCATGGATCCCCCTGGAGAACCATGCTGTGTGGGATGATGGGAGGGGAGTTGGCTCTTTTCCTTATGAAGTGGTCTGCAGAATGAAAGCACTAAAGAGCCACATCGCTAGCAGAGTCCACAGCCCAGCATGCATCCCAGAAATGCTCTAAAGCCTCCCCCAGATGCCAGCTCTAAATAAGGGAAGTTCTATCCAGGACAGCAGTGGGAGATACCACAGAGCAGTGTTTTGGAAATCCCCTCGAGCTGCTGCAGGGAGCTCACTAGCAGGCACATTCGATCAACAAGGCTTTGAGAAATGCAACTCCCAGAATGACGTACAGGAAACCCCTTCGCCAAGGGGGAGCGGTTATGTGCACGGAGCTCTTGGAGGAAGTACACTCGGTAGGGTCTTGTTATTATAGTGGACAACAAGGAACAAAGATGCTGTAGAACAAGACCCCAAGGCCTGGATGGGGACTTGGTGCTCTAGTACAGGCTTACAATGCCATCTGAGTGACAAGAGCTCTCTTTAGCGGTCTTCTAATCTTCTTCAGAGCATCCCACTGTGGCCCCCAGCCCCAGCATGCCGGGTGAGCAGCGCGGCCCAAGCACCAGCCGCCCCAAGTCCCCATGGTAGGCCGGCCAGCCCCAGCCCCAGCCAGCCTGGGCCAGGGCAGAGCGCCGGAACTGCAGGAGTGGGGCTGGAGATGGCGTGTGGGTGGGGCCATGCCCAGCTGTTTGGGCACGCCCTCCCCCAGCCTATGATACCCGCCGCCCATGGTGACCTTCCCTGCCCAAGATGACTACATGTAATTGTGGCCTTTCAAGATTTTGTACCTGGGCAGGTATACCAGCTCTGTCCACACTGAATGCAGGGCCATTTCCAAACATGATCATTTTACCGGGCCCATCTGATTTTCCTTCTGCAAAAGGCACTCTAAAATCATCAGCAACTGCCCCGGAGTGAACTCAGTAAATCCTACCAATGAGAGATGCTGCCTGACTCACGTAGAGAAAATTAGCTGAATAACATTAACATTGATCCTGAATTTTGCACCAACACCCACTGGAGGAATGTCCTAGAATGTCCTGAAGAATAAACCCAGATCTGCACAGATCCATCAGTGTAACAATTATCAATATTTATTCCACCCCTTCAGACAAGAAAACTCAGCAAACGAAAGCTGCTTCCATCTGCTGGCAACAGACTAATACCGATGACATATGTCTCCTCTTATGGCTCTCACTCATCAACAGATTCACCTTCTGGGTAAGTCTATACATTTTAAATCCCAGAAATAGGTTTTGGAACCACACCTGGGACATAAAATCCAACACACGTGCTCTGTATGGAATTGTCTTTCCGGTGGACAAGAAGAGCTGGATTATTAAGTTACCTGGTTCTGGGTCAGGATGCCCCAATACAGCGTATTGGCACCTCTTTCGTGCTGCTTTATTGTTCTCCAGAAGCTAAGCTTTCGGGTTTTGTTTTTTTTTAAAGCTGCTGTGATTGCTGAAAGCCTGGGAAATGGGAACCAAGTGCAACTAGTGCAGTGCTGTCTGCAAAACCCAAAACAGGAGCTCGGAGAGGTGCGACCTGCCCCATTCCTCTCAATGGGTGTGAACTCAGATGCCCAGTGGTAAAACTTGACAGGTACGTGTACACTGCAATAAGAGACCCACAGCAGGGCCGCAGCTGGCCTGGGTCAGCTGACTCAGGCTCACGGGGCTATAAAATTGCAGAGTAGACATTTGGGCTCAGGGTCAAGGCTGGGCTCTGAGACCTTGTCAGTGGGGTGAGCCCAAACATCAACACTGCTGCAGGTTTTTTATTGCTCTGCAGATATACCCTCAATGTCAACGCTGTTAACTCTTTCACTACTACCAGAGCACGTCAGAAAGGAGAGGGAGCGTCAGGGCGGGGCTATGGGCAGCCTGCGCGGACTGGTCAGTTACCAAGTTGCAGTCAGGAGACGATTAGCGGGGTCAGGGTCGAGCCAAGTCAGGATACCCAGGAAGTCAGGGTCAGGCGCCAGGTTACAGGCAGCAGGCAAGTAGCAGAGTCAAGGATGAACTGAAATCAGAAGCCAGAGTCGAGGGGCCACAGCAAAGTGAGGTCTGGGGCAGAAGCAAACAGACAGTCTACATCATTGCTCAGACCGTGCCCGACGCCGGCTTCCTGGTTTATATACCAGCATGAGCCAATCAGTGGGCTGCGAGGGGCCGCCACTCATGCCCTGCTGGGTGGTACTTCCTGTAGTGTCTAGCTTCCTACGATCCCAGGTTCCTGCTGTGAATGGCAGCTCGTTGTGGCAGCTGGGGCTTCGGAAAGCCACTCTATTCCCCAACCCCCCCAACGGAAGAACAAAGCTGAGCTCAACAAGGCCTCTGAGAGTCCCTAAGGGAAAGCCAAGCTCCGGGGGGGCAGACAAGTCAGTGACGGGAGGCCACGTCGTGGAGGCCCCGCATAGCCCACAGCTGTATTCACATGTACGCAGACTGGAGCTAGTGTGGGGGCCACCAGCAGTGCAGCCACGGCTGAGCTGGGCTGAATACGTACCCCCCACTTCCAGGCGGGCTTGTACGTGGTGTGGCTCAGGCATGCCTCTGCTGTTGTTACAATGCTATGTATACTCGCACTAGTGCAAATGTGTGGACACGAGCAGGGGAATCACAGCCCTAGCTCATAGTGTGGACACGGCTATTGAGGGGGAGCTGAGCCCAGGCAGCATGAGTGATCATATTTTAAACCTCTACACACTCCGCTGTGAGCAGTCTCCTGTGGGCGCAGCTTGGCAAAGTACCGCTACCTTTCTTCTCTCCAGTTTTACGCCTGCCAGGGCATTCTTTTTTCCCCTCGTTCATTCTTTTGGGCACTCATTGTGGGTACAGACCCTCCAGCTTCTCTTAGCAGGCTACTTGTCTTGCTGTCTTCTGGCTCCTGTGAGCAGACTGTCCTCCGGAGCAAACGAAACGTCTGTGGGATGGCTGGCTCAGCTACCCCCTGGAATAATGCTCTCTTCTTTTCATCTTGCATGGCCTGTCTCCAACAACATATTACCTCAAATCTCCCTTGGTTTTAGATCAGTTATGAGGGCCAGAATGACCATTTGTCTCCTGTTTTGAACATTCTCTCTAGGTGAGAAATGCTTCTCTTTCCTGCTGTATTCAAAAAGGGGTCAGGGCTACGCCGGCGTAAGCAGGCGCCACTGCCTAGATCCACCCATTTGCCCCAGGTCTGAATTTGGCCCCATCAGTTACCAGCCCAGCTCCTCTCTGTCTACCTTTGAAGGCAGGGGGTGCACTGTGTGAGCCTGGTTTCTCCAGACGAGCAATCTGTGTCTGCGGGAATGATGGATCTGGGGGAACATTTGGGCATTGTTCCGATAACTAGCCCTGTGACGCGGGGGTAAGTAAACAGCCTTAAAGGAGATTAACTGACTCTTAACTTTCCAGCCAGTTCAGAGACATTCCAGAGCAGTGAAATCAAACCTGAAAAGTGTTCAGGATGGTTCCTGGCCAGGCGCCATTCACTGCCTCTGCCAGCAAGGAAAAGGAGCAGCTTCCACCTCGTCGCTGGGCAGTCTGACACCCCACCGCTCCACGCCGGTCCTTGCACATGGGCCTCCTCAAATCTCAATCACGGATTGAGAGAGAGTCGCAATCACGTGATTATTATTTGTATTACAGTTGCACCTATAAGCCCTGCTCAGGGATTCCTGCCCCATGGTGCTATAGGCAGTGTACGAATGCAGAGTGAGAGACGGATCCTGCCCCCAAGAGCGCATGGGTGTCTAAGCACTTTTCCTATCATACAGATTGGGAAACTGAGGCACTAAGTGGGGAAGTGACTTGCCCAAGGTCGCCCAAGGAGCCAGTGACTCAGCTGGGACTAGAACCCAGGTCTCCTGAGTCCCCGTCCTGTGCTTTAGGCAGACATTGCCTGACTAAAGAGACAAGACAAAGGGTGGGAAGAAAGTGAGTATTGCTATCCTGACTTTAGAGCAGTGCCACTGAGGCCCAGAGAGGGAGTTGAGCAGGATCACCCAGGAAGTCAGAGACAGAACTGGGAAAAGAACCCATGAGTCCTAAATCCCAGTGTAGCACCCTACATACAAGACCCCTCTTCCTCAGGTCGGATGATCATAACAGCCTGCATCCCACCCCTTAGAAACCCCGTGAAGGGCCGTTCTTGCTCCCAAGGAAGTCGCTGGCAAATCTCACTCAGTGCAGGGTGGGTTGCATACATTTCAGAAAGCAGGTTTTTTCAATTGTGAGTGTAAATAAACCCTCGAGCCCTCCCCAGATCCTCTGTAAGAATAGAGCAGAGCACTGTATTCAAACCTCCCCCTCCCCACCCCCACTTTTGTTTGGCTATATATCCTTGAAGTTCTCTCCCATGATTTGACATTTAGGGTCTGCACTAGGTGAACAATGCAAGCTAAGCACCTAGCCCCTTGGAATCAAAACATAACAGGACTCATATGAATGCCTCTTGGTCCTTTTTAACCTCAGATCTCTCAAGAGTTATTAATACCATACATGTGGGCCTTTCGTACCCTGTGGGATAACATCTGGGGGATATTCATCATGGCCACCGCAGATTTCATACCCCCCCTTCCCACAAAATGAAATGGGTCACATCTGAACACCACGCCGCTTGATGTGGAATCATTAGCATGCACAGACTTCCAGTCCAATTACGTGACAGATGAAATCAAGATCCGTTGGTCTTATTGTTTGCATCTGGCGCACTGCATATATACATACACACACTTTTCTCCTCTCTGCTAATCCGCACCCTCGTTCTCGATCTGAACTAATGTTCACTTCATCTGGATGTCATTGAGCATCGTTCAGCATGTGGAAATGTATCAAGCACGCCATAATAAAATTAGCCCTACACAACATCAATTATCCACAGCACCTTCAGAGAAAAAATAGTATTTCCTGCTTCTTCTTTATACACCCATTTTTCGGGAGAGTAGCCCATTGTTTTTCTTCCTGTAATAATTTGTGACTTGAAAGGGTTTGTTCTTTCAGCCCGCGCCGACCAAAGCCAAGGCAGATCAGAAAGTGGACTGTATGTATTTTAATTTCTCCAGCCCAGCCCCTGCCTTCTTGCTGGTTGATTTTACCCAGAGGAACAATTATGCATTGTGTTGCCCATTAGGGTCAACAACACACGGTCAAAATAACCCCAGAACCTGGCATCAGGAATATTTTAGGTGCTGAAGTCAGCACAAAGGTGTGGGAGTCTGAAAAAACTTGCTGTGAAAGGCTCTGAGCAATGTGCCAAAGTCTGAACAGACTTCTGTTTGATCCGAATCATAGACTACGTGAACCAGATCCTCAGACAGCATAACCGGTCATGGCTCCAATGAAGTGAGTGGAGCAATGCCAGTTGAGGATCTGCCCCAGTATATATGTAATTGTAACAATCTCAGACTCAAATGCCTGACATCAAAGGTACTATTATATAATAGATATAACTGTTGTAGAATTCCTTGCCAATCCTTAGGTGCGTTCAGAACTTGCCTCGCTCTTGCAATTTCCCTTGACGTTTGGATATAGCCACTCAAAGACCATGGGAGGGGGAATGGTCGATAAGGTTAGATGGATAGATGGAGCTTGGGAAATGAAGAAGTTGCTTGGGCTCTTTAATGAAGTTATAGGTAACACTGTTCATGGTCTCAACCAAACACCTACCCAGGTTCCAGGGACCACTTTGGAGAACTGCATGTTAACCAGAAGGAAATGGGAAAGCTGCCTCTCCAGGAATGCTGAGCAGTGAGTTGTGCTGCAGACAAGCTCTCTGCAAGGTTTGAAAGCTAAGGAATATTGTCCTCACAGTGAAAGGAGCTCCTTGCTGAGATGGTGACAAGGAGAGCTGACTTGTGAAAACACTGTCTGGGCTGTTCATTCAGCTCCGAAAGAGAACTGCGAGTCGACCAGGTTCACGTCCCATGAAGATTCCAGCATGCCCACTGCAGTCAATGGCAGTGCTTAGAGAGAGAGGATGGGCATGTGGCTAAGGCACTGGTGGGGGGCTCAAGATATCCGGGTTCATTTCTGGGATCTGCCACAGACTCCCTGTGCTATCTCATGGTGAGGCACTTAATTTCTTCTGGTCTTACCCCTCACCCTTGCTTCAGCCCCTTCACGCCACCTTAAGGGGTCCTACAACCCCACAGCTATCCGGAGCAGAACTCCACCAACCCAGACACTGTGGGAGACAGCCAAGAGATCCCCATGGCAAGCCCCAGCATAGGGGGTGGCATTGGGGACAGGGACCCAGAACACAGCATTGTGGAGACTCTGGGTGCTGCCGCAGCCCATAACGTAGCCCGGAGAGGCTGCTGTCACTTGGATGTGCCCCCAGGGCTGCCCCTTACCATGGATTTGTACAGTCCCTACTGCAATGAAGCTCTGATCTCAGTGGGGGCTGCCGACCACTATCGTAACACAAACAATAATATTAAACACTTCTGAATTCAATGCCTGATCTCTTTGGACTCCAGCCTTCCTCCACATTGAGAACGTGCTAAAGCAGCTACTGTGAAGCCCTTAGATTTGTTACAACGCTACGAGCTGTGACCACATGGCCGGGGTGTTTCTTTTCAGACAGATCTTTTACTTCACAGCAACATTCAACTCTATATGACAAGCAGCCACCTTCAGCAAAATAATGCTCCGATATTTAGGCACAGTCAGTTCAGGGCTGTGCCTGGGTGAATGAAACTTCCTGTTCCTCAGATTACTCACGGAAATCACATTTACACAGCTGGTTCAGTCTATGACTGAGCTCCCTCAAGTCATTTACTGTAGTATTGAATTAGGGGAGACGAGGCAGTTTAATTCTTGTCGTATGTTCCCCACCGTGCTCTTTCTGCTTTTAAGATGCTAACGCTTCATTTGAAAGTCTCTGCTCTGCGGCAGGATGGGAACATGTGGGCTACCCAGAGGAAGCATTAAGGTCTTGCTCCTCCATGAACTATCATTGTTCTGACACACACAGAGATTGCCATCTCGCAATGGGGCTTTCCAATAAAATGCACAGGAACGTCTGGGTTTCCTGCAAGTGCGTTTACCCCATGATTGATGTAACACACCCCAGAACAGAACGAAAGACGCTTGCAGCTGATGGAGAGGAACTTTGCATCCGGTTGAAATCTATTTAAAGAGCTGGAAAGCGGGACTGAGGTAACTGTAGCCTCCTCACTGAATAAAGGTGGATCATGGAATGAAGGAGAGCACCAGGGGAAGAGGAGAAAAAGGTTTGTCAGGAGAAGGGGAGAATGTGGTCAGAGGAGTGAGAAAGGCAACGGAGTTCCCTTGGGATTCCCTTTTGCTCAGCAGCACAGCTGGCCTCTGGAATGATCCCAGAGACCACCAGAAAATGCAAAGGGGCCCTTCATTGATGCTGCCAGAGACAGACAGATTAAAAGACATGAACCACTGGTGGGTCATAGTCAGGAGGTGTGACCCACTCGGGGGAAGGCGGGGGCTACACGGGACAGAGGGTGTGGTTCCAGTTCCAATCAAATCCCTGGGCAGGAGATGACAGAAGAAGGCTCTTTCTTGAGCAGCGCCTCCTGGAGGCCTAGACAAGCTCAAACAAGAGAAACTATGGCAAAGTGAGTCCTGTTTGGTACACTTTGAGATCCAGGAGTATCAGTGCCAGAGAGGCTGGCAGAAGCTTTCCCGGGTGGTGATAGGGTAGGGCGGGTAAGAAGAGAAGGTGGAAGTTAAACCACGAAAGCCACACCAGCGAACAGCAGAGCACTCCCTCGGTGAGGAGTTGGGATCAAGGAGGGTCTTGCTAACTGAACATATAAGATTCATCAGTTGAGAATGGTCCAGAGAGCAAGGAAATGGCTAGAGGGTGATGAGATACTTTACATCACTGGCTGGAGATGAGGGATGAGATACTTCTGTGCTGCTTCCAGGGGAGCCAGCATGTGAATCTCAAGGAACAGAATGGGACCAAAAATACCCAGCCAGGCCAGATCACTACAGAGCCCAGGGCACATCCAATCCCAGGTGAGGTCAGCAGCATCCGCCATGGTAAATGCTTGGCCGTACAATAGTGGTTTAATAGATTCCAAGGTCAGAAGGGACCATTGTGATCATCCAGTCTGACCCTCTGTGTAACCCAGGCCAGAGAACATCTCCACAATCATTCCTAGAGCAGAGCTTTAAGAAGAACATCCAATCTTGATTGAAAAATTGTCAGCAATGGAGAATTCACCACAACCCTTGGTAAATTGTTCCAATGGTTAGTTACTCTCACTGTTAAACATTTACATCTTATTTCCACTTTGAATTTGTCTAGCTTCAGTTTCCAGCCATTGGACCTTGTTATACCTTTCTATGCTAGACTGAAGAGCCCATTATTAAATATTTGTTTCCAATGTAGGTAGTAATAGCCTGTAATCAAGTCACCCCTTAACCTTCTCTTTGTTAAACTAAATAGATCGATCTCCTTGAGTCTACCACTATAAGGCAGGTTTTGTAATCTGTTAGTCATTCTCGTGGCTTTTCTCTAAACCCTTTCCAATTTTTCAACATCCTTCTTGAATTGTTAGTACCAGAACTGGACACAGTATTCCAGCAGCAGTCGCACCACTGCCAAATACAGAAGTAAAATAACCTCTCTACTGCTGGAAAATGGATGCCTAGTGTAATATCACTCATGATGGCTTTAGAGCACACTGTGTTTCCAAGGGAAGAGATGCTTTTGTATGGTGCACGCAAAGTATTTTTCGGGTGGGTACAACAGTATAGAAAGAGGTCACATTTCAGAGACTGACACCAAAGAGAAGAAGGAATTTGGTTGTTTTGGTTTGGGTTTTTTGTGATCCATCTGTCCTTAATTTGTTAGGGGTTTTCACTCTAAATTCTTAGAATTCTAAGGCAAATGCTTTGCAGTCCTTGATTCAGATCCCCTTGTTCAGCTTCCAGTTTTTATTTGACTGGCTCAAGGGCATACATGTAACAAGAGGAGAATTACAGGCCCCCAAAAAAACAGGAATCCTGCAAATTAACAACAAATAACTGGCATCTGGGCAGCTTCACAGGCAGGAACTGTAACAGAGGCCAAGCTGGTGCCTCTGGAATTTAGTGAAAAGACTTCCATTAACTTCAACCGGAGTTGGTCCTGGCCCTCATTGGTCTAAGCTAGAGCCTGTTAATGCTGAGGATGATTATACTGTGTAGCTACATGGATCTACACTGGTGCAACCCTCCAGTCCTGCACCCATGTAACAGGGGGTTTGCACCAGTGTCTTTGCATCACTGTTCCTATCCAGAGAGCCTCTGGGAGCAATGTAGCTACACGCTGCCCTTTATCGAGAGCTGAGAGTAAACCTGCCATCTGGCCCATGGTGAAGGGATAAGTGATATCAGGAAAAACAGGTGTCGATTCCCAACTCTGCCACTGATTCATCGTGTTACCTTGGGCAAGTTGCTTCACCATCTGTAAAATGAAGATGTGAAAGTAAGAGATGGCAAGGAGGCTTAATTCAATGTTTGTAAAGTGCTTTGAGAGCCTCCGGAGGAAGGAGTTATACAAAGTATCACTATTACTTCCCCGTTTTTATATAAAGGCTTTTATGTGCTTAGCACAAATTTTGCTATTGCAAGACAGTCGCTTTCTGGCTGAAAGCAAATACAAATGTGACAGCATTTTTGTTTCCCAGTGTTACATTAACAGCATCTCTCCTCTTGCTTAACATGAGCAGGAAATGACATCCATTACAGTCACTGTTTACCATTAATTAACTGCTAATTTTACAAACACTTTTATAGGTCACAGCCATTAAATCTTTCATGCCGGCTGGAGTTCTGCCTTTGTATCTCTTGCTGGGAAGGGTTTGTTATGGGGACTCAGCACTAGATTTAGAAATCCCCCTGTGGAGCAGTTTCCAGCCCCTTTGGCAGCAAGTAAAACCTTAACACCAGTCCACACAAGATCAAACAGATGACGTAGTTCTAGCGGTCAAGCAAAGAGGCTGCTTTGGAAACACGTGGATTATTTTATTATCAGGAGCCTTGTTGAAGGCATCGATTGGAACATATAGAGAAATACAATAATGATTGTCACATGCATATCCAAAAGCATGGAGTCCAGCAGTTCCCATGTATCTCTTCTCTTGTGTATCTCCACAGGATAAGGAGCTGAAGTAAGACAGTCCTGAGGGGAACTCTCAAGGCTAAGGGTCTAAGAGGAAGAAAATTCATGCCAGAGTCTCCCATTCCTTGTAGGAACTCATGGAAGTTATTCCAATTGAGATCCTATTTCTTCCCCTTACTCTGATTATTCACAGTCTACTTCTCTGACTGGACATGTAATTGCTTTATCCACTGGTCATGGGGTAGACTTTTACTAAAGGAAGGTTGTGATAAGCTGTTGTGATCACCTGGGACACCTGGCCACTGTTCTGTTTAATTCCTCCTCTACGTTGTTTTAAGTCAAGCTTCAGAAGCAAATTTCAACTTGGTGTAAGCACAATTCCCGCTAAGATGCTTCACATTCGGCCTGGTTGGGAAACTAGTTCCAGCACACTTGCCTCCTTGACAGGGTGAAAGCAAGGTTTGGATCTGTAATGTGGACAAGACCTTAGCATGCTTTATCTGCTCCCTGAGTAGGGCCTAGCCTGCTGGGGAGACCTTGGCTAGATCCTGGCTTTTGCCTCTTACGTTTTTGTATGTGGAAAGTAAAATGAGGAATCTCTCTCAATACCCCATCTCACAGGCTGGAAAAAGCTCAAATCCTTTTTCCCGTATGGTGAAATACATCCCTGTGCACAGGGTGAGCAGGAGGACACATGAGCCCAATTTAAACTCAGTTTTGAGGGCTTAAGTGACCCCTAAGCTTTGCAGTAGCCTTCTGCAATGGGATGAATTTCAGCCACAGAGCTTGAGTCCAAACCACTCTTTTGACAAGTATTTTGATTATACCGTACCAGCCCTCGATGGAGACATAAAATTAATATTTCAGATATTTTTGGTGACTCATTCACATGAGCAGTCTTAACAGAAGACATGATCAGCCTCTCCCTTCAGCATGTATCTATGAATTATAGCTTTTTATTATTGTCTCCTATGTTAATCTACATCTGCCAAAAAATGTTAATAGAAAAAACTTTTTAGTCCCTCCTGGGAAGTCCATGTACAAACATATGCCACAAAAACAAGAAACATTCAATTTTATCTCCAGCCAATCTTATAAACACCTCACTCCATGGCAATGGAATGTTTTAAAATGATCACTGCACAACTGCGTAGCAAAAGGTCTTTCCCATGAAGCATAAGCTATGGATTAAATCCTCCATTAAACTGGGGCCCCAAGAGACCCCAAATTTCTGAACTTATAACATTCTCGTACAGTCTGATCCAAAACCTTTCTGTTGACTTCAATGAGCTTCGGATCAGGCCTACAACTGGTGCTCGGTGGCAGTTTCACACAGGCCAGTGGTGAATGTGCTTTGGAGACTCAGTTTACCCTTTTACTCTGCTGGAGGTTGTTTGTCCCTGTAGGTTAGGGTTGAAGAACATTGGTGGGGGGCGGCATAAGGGGGAAGCTTGCATTGTGCTGCCAGTGCTTTACCTCCGGTATGAATAAAATCAGGTCTTCAGGGCTACCCAAATAAATCAGTGAAATATTAAATAAACGTAGCACCTTTCCCAAGTATTAAATTTGCTTTTAAGGAAAAAAGGACTCCTGGAAAACCAACTGATGCAAATAGCCTTATCCCACAAGAATAATAACTATGGGGTCCATTTGCCAAACAAGACAGGCTTGCAAATGCCTGTGTCCATCTCCTGTGACAGTGTGCACAAATGCAGGGGATTGTGCACACAGATAGCAGCCCTGGTCAGTTTCCAGATTGGCACAAGTAATTGCAGTAACTCTAAAAAGAAAAGGAGTACTTGTGGCACCTTAGAGACTAACCAGTTTATTTGAGCATGAGCTTTCGTGAGCTACAGCTCACTTCATCGGATGCATAGCATATCGTGGAAACTGCAGAAGACATTATATACACACAGAGACCATGAAACAAAACTTCCTCCCACCTCACTCTGTACATCAATAAGCGTATGTCTTCGCTGAAATCAGACATGGAGACATATCCAGGCTTGGTTTGATCTACTCATGTGAACTTCACATCATTTTGATCGATAGTTGTGATTGCAGCACGTGTCCATGGGTTGCAATCACACCTCCTGATTGCAGTGTAGATACACCTTAAGGCTTGGGCTTGTTAAACTGAAACCTTGTTTTTTAAAGCTGGCGCCCAGTTCCTGCAAATGTGGATCTGCGTTCGTGAGATCTAGTCTGAAGGCTCTCCGAGGCAGATCCCGTGTTTTCGTCTGTGCCTTGTACAAGTCTAAGTAAGCTGTCCGCATCTCACCATCAGTGCTAGTGACCAAATCTGAGCAGTGTGGGTAGTAAGGGCAGGGGATTGTGGAAAAAAATTGGAAGGAATGGCAGCAGCTACAGTTTCAACTGGAGCAGCAGATCCCATTCCATGGAATAACGTGGAGAACTCTGCATATGTAACCCACAGGAAGGACTGTACCTAAGAGCCTTCTTCGCTCTGGAGCTATATGGCGTTATTTAGCAACATACCATTAGCTTAGAGCTCTGGAGTTACAGCACCTGCCAACTTCACTGAGAGAGCCCTTCATTTGGCTGCTGCTGCTCCTGATTCTAGTTAAGAGGTAAACCTGCTCTGCCACTAACAAATCCATGGCCTCGTGTAGCACCCTGGAGAGGAAGGATGATCTAGTGGCTAGGGCACTGGATTGGAACTGAGGTCTTAGTTCCGCTCCCAGGTCTGCCACAGGTTCCCTGTCTGACTTTGAGCAAGTCACTTACTTTCCAGGCTCAGTGTCTTATCTGTAAAATAGGGATAACAACCTTTCCTTTCTCCCACCCTTCTCTGGTCTCTTTAGACTGCAAACTCTTTAGGGCAGGAGCTGTCCCTTAATGTGTGTCTGTACAGCACCCCACACAACAGGGCTTTGATCTCAGCTGGGGCCTCTGGATACTTCTGTAATACAATTAAATAATAGTTATCAACATGGTACATGCTGCAGCCATTCAGAACTTAGCAGCAGCAGCAGCAGCAGGGGTTGCTGTCAGTTCCAAAAACACTCAAGCTAAAGGACAATCTCCATTCACTGTTGAAAATATAAGGCATATGACACACAGTTGAGCCATTCAGATTCTACATTGAGTGCAGCAGTGGTGCACATATATACTAGCCAGCTCCTTAGAAGATTATTATATTTTTGTTTTGATACGTCTGTACATTTGGGTAGCATCCTGAACCTTCCCCATTCAGAAAAGCCAGAGCAGAAGGTATTCTCCTGTCTCAGGGCTCATACAATCCTCCTGGCAATACATCAGGAATAGGACTTAGCAGGTGCTTCTGGGAGCAGCTAGCCTTTAGTTCAGAAGCTGCATGATGAACAAACCAAGCCATGTGAATTTCGCCCAGTTTGGAGTTTCATGGTTCAATGACATGAACGACTGTGCACTGGATTTTTACCCACTAAACTTATTTTCAGTCAAAATTGAATCTAGATTCCTAGAGGCGAAGAGCTAGAGCAGGGCTCCTTAACCACGTTCGTAGTCCAAACTACACTGGGAGAGAGACTGTCTTGTGGATTCAGAGTAGCAGCCGTGTTAGTCTGTATCCGCAAAAAGAACAGGAGTACTTGTGGATGCCACCCTTTGCGTTCATGACCACATGGAGCTGAGGTGGATCTATTTAGGGCCACGTGCACCGAACTTTCCCTTCCCAGAACAACCCTGTGCAACAGCCGCGATGGCTTACGTCACAAAGTAACAGCAGGGAAGCATTTAATGTGGTTTTAGCTTCTTTGAATGCAATTTAGTAGCTGGGAAGAAGGACAACACCTCCACATGATCAGCAAGCTCTTCACAGACCACGAGCAAGTGATCTGCTGACTACCAGTGGTCAAGAGACAATTATCAAGGAGGCAGTGAGCTACGGCATTAAAGCATTGGGGTACTGAGCTGCCCCCATCAGTGTTCCTGTGCACCCTCTCAACTGTCTTACACATTTCAAAACAATCCTTATTTTTGATTAAAAGACCAACTGGAAAAAAAAAACGCAAAACCCAAACACTGTAGCCAAAAGATTTTGCTTCCTCTGTGAATGCCAGTCTCATTCAGAGCAGATGAGAGCTAGTTTACATAGTCAAGTTTGCCTGCAAAGACTTGTTTGGAATTATAGCTCTTCAGAGGAACTGGTGCGCCCACAATATGGATCCCTTATTAAGGTTTTAAGAATGCACCTCCAGCATCTGGTGTTAAAGAATTATTGGGCAATATTCTCCATGCTTTATGTCCCTGACTAGGGGCTGCACACTACAACCATCAGTCTATTAGAGGATATTTCACTCTGACATTTATTAGCGTTTATGGGACATCTCTTGTTCATTCTTTTAAAAACACAATAAAATGTATAAAAGGATGCAGCTCAGGGCGTGAGTCTTGGGTTTGTTTGTTTGTAATTAATAGAAACAATTTGCCCTTCTTTGGACCTGGAGTGATTTACTTTGAATCCCCACAATGGGGTGTTTATGCAGATGTCTCAGTTAAACCAGGCAATCCTAGGATTCTGCCTAGATTTTACTGTGCCTCCTATGAAACTTGACCCGTATTAAGTGGTAGGGGTAGAGAGATATGGTGGGTGTGGTAATATCCTGGAACCGACACAGCTACAACTGCCCTGTGTAGGTCGGGGTAAGGCAGAGATAGGGAGTAACAGGGTCAACATATTCCAAAGGGAGTAGGGAAATAAAGATGCAGGACTATCCACAAGACAACTTGTCCAGTCAGAGAAACGAGAGATGGGAAACCCCTGGTAGGTCCCATCTAGTCTAATGCAGGATCAACCCCTTCAATTTATCACCTGGCATTTTACCCAGGCTAGTTTCAAATATCTCAAGCACTGGGGCTACCTTGTCCACCTGGCTCTCAGGGAACATACCCAGTAACCAATATAACTTTTCTTCTTTATATCATCCTATGAATCCTGGTTATGCCCTCTTACCGCTCTAAATAATTCCTCTACCCTATACCCTTCAGATCGGTATCACAGCCCGCCCATAACCAGCCGATGCAGATTTAGTCCTTGCAATGTTTCCTTAGAAGACAATCTCTCCTGCCTCTCTTGTTCCTTCTGCTCAGCTCTCAGCAGGCTTGGAAACAACAGAAGTCAGAAAGGCAGCACAGAAGCCCAAGAGAAACAAAGATTATCATCCAGCTTCCACTGATATCTGTCTTCCTTAGGAAATTTTGCCCCCCCCAGAGAGACACTAGGCGATCTTTGCAAGCTTCCCAGCCCAACACCAGACTACTTGCCTTCTCTGCACAGTCCCTCTGCCTTTCAGCTCCCACTAGGACTGCTACTGCTTTGGCTGTATAAGCCTTTAGATTACTAGGGAACACACCAGCTCCAGCATTTGGGCAGGCCTCTCCCAAACCATTAGAGAGAGAGAGAGATTTCTTCTTTAACTCAGGTTTGCTCACTCCTGAGCACCACAGGCTGAAAACACTGCCAGTAGCCACCTTAGTCCAAGTCTGTGAAATGGCTACAGAGTCTCTGCCCTTGTCTCAGCCAAAGCCACTACCTCTGACTTCTGCTCATGTGAATGTCTTTGTGCACTAGGCCTTCTATTACATCACCTGCCCCTGTGCGTACATAGGGGCCTGAGGATCAGTGTCTATGATACCTCCCACCAAATGGTTTGCATTTCAAAAATCCTCATTAAATAGCTAAGAAAAGACACTAAGTTCCTGTAAAGCCAGCCTCTCCCCCTTTTAAACTGAGCAGCTCCCTCTCCTTAGCCTCACCTGTGGGCACCTCATCCTCCAGCACCCAGTCTGGCTGATGGCTAACTAGCCACAAGGTTAACACAATCAGGAGTCAATTCCCTTGTTAAAGCAAATCAACCCACTGCCCCCGCCCCGACCACTTGAAAGCTCTTTGCTGCTGCTGCTGCTCGATAGCTGTAAAGGTGAATGTCACACAGGGACCCAGGCGTCTGTACTTTCCTATAATCTGCCCTTACTTCACTGTAACCACGCTTACCTGTCCAACTGGTGGGTAGTGCGTATCAGTCCTTTAATATCCATCAACTCCTTTGAAAATGTAAAGCTCTATGCGTTCAGAGCACAAGCCTGGCAGCCGGGACACCTGGGTTCTACTGCCAGCCCTGACGCTGACGCACTGTGGGACACTGAGCAAATGATTTCACTGGTCTGTCCCTCAGTTTCCCCAGCTTGTAAAATGGCAATAATGATACCGACTGAGCTCAGCAGGGGGGGCAAGCAGGATGCTTTCACGTTTACAAAGTGCTTTGAGATCTCATGGTAAAAGTCTCCATCACAGAGCGCGGTCCTTCTCCGATTAAATAATACATGTGAAATGCTGGATGGTGGTGGCAGCTGCTGTGCTCAGTGGAACATCTCTACAACCCCCTTCCATACAGTAAATAGCATCCAGTCCATATATCACCGGGTCCTTGCACAGGATTGCCTACCACTCATTAGCCGGCATAAGCTGTTCCCTAGAGAGATCCCAGTTGCTTAAAGGACAGAACCTGTATGCTACACCCACTGTTCCCAGCCCCTCGAAGGAATTCATCAGAATCAACAGACGTTCAGCACCTAAATACCTTTGAGGATCTAGGCCGAGGTTCCTAAGCGCCCGGGTCACTTCTGAAAATAGGATTTAGGCTCCCAATTCATTTACACCCTTAAAAATTTTTACCCCTTTACAAATAAATATTCAGGCTCCTGGTATCACAGACCCTGCAGCACAGCTGAGGATCTCAGTGAAAGACTCTGATGTGGACCAGCTGGAAGGTGGGAAGATTGCAATTGGAATTCAGATCGGCTGCAGTTCCCTGTTTTCCAGTCCTACCTAGTCTTAATATAGCAGCTGAGGGCTCTTCTAATCCAGCCTGCCCCCGAGCAACAATCATATTCCCATCTACCAGATACCAAGCACATCCACTGAAGTGTAAATCAAAAGCAAATATGGGGCTCATCGTCAAAGGGGTGGACGTGGGGGCAGGAAAGGCAGGAAGCTCAGGCACCTGGCTCTCACAAAGTGTGACCTTGCTGGCCATCTTTCCCAGGATGAAAGGCACCTGCATTGGCATTGCCATGCTGAAGCTGGGGACAAGATCGTTCGCATCCATCTGAGCTCAGACACTGGGGATCGATCGAGTCATAGAAATGACAGTGAGAAAAGGCCAGTTGGTCCATTCCCCCTGACCTGGGCAGGAATCTCCAGACTCTTTTCCAATGTTTTGTCCAAGCTAGTTTTAAAAGAGATGGCAAAGTCTAGAGGACTGAGCGGAGCCAGCAATTCCTGCATCTACCGCTGTCTCATTGTTTGGCCTACAACAGGTCACCTCCCTACTCCGTGCCTCAGTTTCCCCATCTGTGAAATGGGGATGAGATTTACCCATCTCGCAGGAGTGTTAGCCAGTGTTTGCGTAGTGCTTTGGAAATGCAAAGTGCTAAGCAGTATTCAGTTCTAAATGTCCCAAGCGATGGTGCTAGGTTTCTAGACTGAGACCCAGTGTAAAATCATAGAATCATAGAATCATAGAATATCAGGGTTGGAAGGGACCCCAGAAGGTCATCTAGTCCAACCCCTGCTCGAAGCAGGACCAATTCCCAGTTAAATCATCCCAGCCAGGGCTTTGTCAAGCCTGACCTTAAAAACCTCTAAGGAAGGAGATTCTACCACCTCCCTAGGTAACGCATTCCAGTGTTTCACCACCCTCTTAGTGAAAAAGTTTTTCCTAATATCCAATCTAAACCTCCCCCATTGCAACTTGAGACCATTACTCCTCATTCTGTCATCTGCTACCATTGAGAACAGTCTAGAGCCATCCTCTTTGGAACCCCCTTTCAGGTAGTTGAAAGCAGCTATCAAATCCCCCCTCATTCTTCTCTTCCGCAGACTAAACAATCCCAGCTCCCTCAGCCTCTCCTCATAAGTCATGTGCTCTAGACCCCTAATCATTTTTGTTGCCCTTCGCTGGACTCTCTCCAATTTATCCACATCCTTCTTGTAGTGTGGGGCCCAAAACTGGACACAGTACTCCAGATGAGGCCTCACCAGTGTCGAATAGAGGGGAACGATCACGTCCCTCGATCTGCTCGCTATGCCCCTACTTATACATCCCAAAATGCCATTGGCCTTCTTGGCAACAAGGGCACACTGCTGACTCATATCCAGCTTCTCGTCCACTGTCACCCCTAGGTCCTTTTCCGCAGAACTGCTGCCTAGCCATTCGGTCCCTAGTCTGTAGCGGTGCATTGGATTCTTCCATCCTAAGTGTAGGACCCTGCACTTATCCTTATTGAACCTCATCAGATTTCTTTTGGCCCAAACCTCCAATTTGTCTAGGTCCTTCTGTATCCTATCCCTCCCCTCCAGCGTATCTACCACTCCTCCCAGTTTAGTATCATCCGCAAATTTGCTGAGAGTGCAATCCACACCATCCTCCAGATCATTTATGAAGATATTGAACAAAACCGGCCCCAGGACCGACCCCTGGGGCACTCCACTTGACACCGGCTGCCAACTAGACATGGAGCCATTGATCACTATGCTGTCTGAGAGACTGAAGGAGAAATGTGCCTTTCCTCTCACATGACGGCAATTCTTGAAGGTCTTATTTCTTTACATAGGGATAATCCGAAAGTCTCATCCAACTTTCAGGGCAAAATCAAAATTCTCTCCAATTTTCCTGTGCCATGAAATAATATGAGAGGCAGAGAAGCACATGTGCACATACCCACACAAACAAGCAGACACACACCCACACAAACAAGCACATGCGCAGAGCCGGGCACCTAAGTCATGCCTAGAGGCCTCAGAACAATTCATGGCCAAATCAGAGTTTGCGGGGTGATAAAGCCTGATGCAAACTTAGCCTCTGCAGCTCCTGGCAGCAGCGCTGACCGATGCCGGATGGTACGGATAAAGTACCCATTGGGTTCAGCAGGGACCAGCACGCTAATTAGTGATCAGCACGGTCAGACGTGCTGCCGGAGCCACTCGCCTGGCCGGCAGATCCCGCTCAGGATGCTGGTCTGTGTCTGGGCAGTGGCAGAAGCAGTGCGAATACATGGCCAAGCGGCCCGATACACCACAGTGATCATCCTCGGTGCTGACCTCCCAACCCATCGAGAGCCATGTGCGGACCAAAGATCCAGTGCAAGGGAAATGAGAAAACGATGGTTGCTGGGTTTAGTGTGCGGGTGCTGGGTGCCGTTGGTGGTGTGTGATGTGCAGGAGGTCAGACTAGTGCCGAGCCAGCCACTTCTGGCCTTGAACTCTCTGACTCTATTAGCACCGGATGCCTATAGCAATGTGGGGGGAAGACTTCTTCGGATACCCCGTAGATTATATTTTTACATTAATAAAAGCCAGCCTTAGTTTGGGCCCCTCAGGGCAAGTCTGCGTGGGAACTGCCTCCCCCATGTAGAGTCACAAGTGCCTGGAACTTTACCCAATGCTGCAAATTGACTCTGTGCTGCCCCTTTGGGAGTCATTTTCACCTTCCCACCTTCAGATGTCAGCAACCTCTGCTGGGAGACCGAGACCAGGCTGGCATAGAAGCGTAGCGCAGCGGACAGGAGACAGAGCATTGCTGGAAGGAATATACAGGAGAGTCTTTAGTGAAGCTGCTGACCACAGACAGGTCCCGTGGTTCCCTCTCACTTGCTCGCTCCCTGACGGACATGCTCCCTGTTGTCCCTACGGAGGTCGTGGAGGGGCCTGCTGACCATCACAGGACACAGGGCAGAAACTGGTTTAAAAAGGACAATGGACAGTTCTGTGCCTCTGATGAGGAGGCCCCAAAAGGGAATTCAGGTCTGGTTTAGGAGCCTAGAACAAAGGAAGCTGATCTGAACAACCTGGCTCTCTTGGGCCTGCCGAGCTAGGTTGGAAATCTCTCAGAAACAGCTTTTCCCTGAGATTCTTGGATATTTTTTTGCTTTTGGCCAGACCAGATATACCTTGATCTGGGCCTAGAGAGAAACCAGATCCCATCTAGTTAGTGGGGAGGAATAATACCTAAGAAATCAAAAGTTGTCAAACCTTCTTCAATCTTCAGAAAGGCTCCGTTCAAATTTTGGGCCACGGCCTGGGGCTCTTGTTTTCTCTGAGTTGTTTCACCTGCCCCTAGTCCGATTCCTCGTGTTTATCTCGTTTTTCCGTCTGTCTGGATTTCTCGAGACTTAAGCGTCAGCACCCACCTGAATAGGCAGAGACACGTGCTCGGGCTGCTCCTGTTTCTCAGTGGACAAGCCAGCCATTGACACAACTGCAACAACATCACTTCCCTGGTGTTTTGGGAACAGCTCCACCACAAACAAATGGATTTCGACTTGTAACAGCAGATACAAGGTCTCACACACACACACACATACACGCACACCCCTTCCCTGTGTGCTTCCAAATAAACTCAGCACACACAGTCTGGGAAAGAACAAATTCTGCAAAAAACCATAGCTGCACTCTGTCCCACTGCCAGGATGATTAAAGCCCACAAACAGGATGGGGGATCAGGAGAGCTATTACACCCACCTCAGCCACAGCCTGATCGTGTGACCTGTGGGCAAATCCCTTCCCTTCTCTGCTTCCATTTCCTCGCGTGTTCAATGGAGGATAATTATATTTATGCACCTCATCGGGGTTAATTAGTTGGGGCCAGATCCTGTGAGGTGCAGTCCCATTTTCAAAAAGGCACTTAGGCTACTAAGTTTTGAAAATGGGACTTAGCCATCTAAGTCACTTAGGCCTTGCACAGCTGAGCAGAGCAACACCTACATACCTTTAAAACCCTGGGCCTAAGTTCTTTCAACACGCATGGGGCCTAAAGCTGAGTTATTTACTCAATCCTTCTGCAGGCAAAACTCCTACTCCCTTTAATGAGAGTTAAGACTGAGTGAGGACCAGAGCTGGGCCACTAACCTTAACAGGAACTGAAGTACCCCATGAGCGATGCTCCACACCTCACCGGAGGAGTCCCAGTGCTTGTGGAAAACTTTGGAATCCTCCAGTGGAAGGTGTGGTGGAATCCCAGCGTCTTAGTACGTGTAGCATCCTCTAGATCACGAAAGGTGAGTTAGAAAAGCAGCCAGCTGGGTGGATGCTTCAATCTGATTAACCATGTAATCAACCTGAACAACTTGGATCACAAGTCTACGGATTTTACTTGAGAAGTTTTATTGCAACCGGCCCCTGATGCCATTACCAGCACTCATTTTATTATTAAGTGACTGAGCTGCATTCGTAAAACAGACCAAGTTGCCCTAGTCTAGAACGCATCCTGTTTGTGCTGGTTTGTGCAAGGAGCAGGCATGCCCAAGTATTTCCATCTATTCACTCTATTTAGGATGGACAGGAAGAAAGAACAATCTTCAAAATTACATTTTAATAGCCGCCCGTTAAAGGGGGATTTTTAATTAAGTACAATCTAAACTATGCAGTAATGTCAGGAAGGATGATAAAAAACATTCCACTTGGACTAGTGCACAAAGAAGGGTGTATTTCATGAGTTTCATTACCAGAGGGCTGTCTTGTTGCAGGAGTTATGGCCTCATGACCTATAATGGCCCTACGCACCCAGACACACATGCACACACACACATGAGAGTGCATCAGAAATATTGCTTATGTTCAAGATACATTAACAGGAAAAGAGAGGGTCACAGGATTTCTCTCATGCAGCCTGAGAGCTTTGAGATCACAGAATATTAGGGTTGGAAGGGACCTCAGGAGATCATCTAGTCCAACCTCCTGCTCAAAGCAGGACCAATCCCCATTTTTTGCCCCAGATCAACTTAACAGCCCCCTCAAGGATTGAACTCACAACCCTAGGTTTAGCAGGCCAATGCTCAAACCACTGAGCTATCCCCGGAGTCTACTGCAACAGCAACTGAGGTTAGCTGCTGTCAATGGCATGGTAGCATCTGATTGAGTCAGCTTCTCCGGGTTGAAAGAACACAGGTGTCCGCTGCGTGTCGTGCCTCTTTCCTTTCAAAAATAACTTCCAAGCGTGAAAAGAAGCTGTTGGATTGGGGGTGGGGACCAAAACGGGGCCTGTTGGGTTCACTAATGCTGCCCCGGTTCTTCCCACATCCTAAAACAGAAGCACTGCCCATGGCAATGACACATCCTGACATGCCATTTTTCATCTTGAGCCAAGAGTCTAGTTCATCCATAAGTTGTGGGCTTGATGTAAGAATCACCAGGTGAAATTCTCTACCCCATGATATGCAGGAGGTCAGACTAACTGATTGTAATGGTCCCTTATGGCCAGACAATCTATGATCTGTGACTGGGTCCTTCGAAAAGGTTCTTACCAGAATAAAAACCAAACTGAAAACAATAATCTTGGCATCTTGATGCATTGGCTTTTCTTCCATCTGCAGACACAGCAGCTGCTTTTGAGGAACTTAAACCAAGTGCTACCAGTGAGGATGCTAATGTGGTTTCAAGATAATCATGTTCCAGGGAGCATGTGAGACAGGACTAATGGAATGGCAATAGCATAAGAACAGAATCTTTGTCCCCTCCTCTATTTTGTTTGGTAAGTGCCTTTCCGTAGGCCACTGCAGGGACACTGTTGTGGCGTGGGGCAATAGCCGGATGAAGATCTGATGAAGATCTCACATCAGTTTTTGTGCCATATGCATATGGGACACACTTCCAAATATCTGCATATGCTGTAAGAACCCACACTCTCCCAGTGTCCTGAATCAATCACAGAGTAACTATTTAGATCTTGAAAAGAATGCCTGTTATATTTTAAGATAGCAGAGAAGTGGGCATCTGATGCTACCAAGCGCATCCCATTGGTGGTGGACGGAAGTGTGTCCACATGCAGACAGCTTAGAATAATGAATAAGGAGCTGTGGGCCTAATGTTGCTCCAGGGGCTGGTAACTCTTCCACGTAGAGACAAACTTACTATGGAAACAAACACCAACAGCCATATTGGTCTGCAGTAGATTCCAGCAAAAGATCAACTTCTGTGAAGAATTTGACAGGCATTGGTCAAATCCATAGAGAAGTCCGTGTCCTGAAAAGTCCCTTGCTCAAGGCCAGATCAGTAATGAAAATCGGATTCTGGAATGTGAAAACAATATACAAAGCTACTAAAACTGCTCAAGTAATGACAGAAATGGACAGACACCATCTTGATGTCCTTGGAATTAGTGAGTGTAGATGGACAGTTTCACTTTAACTATACTTCAGAGAAACAAATAAGACCATCATGTACGCCAGGAATGTGGATGATAGACATGAAACTGGTAACGCAATTCTAATATCAAATCAAGTTGAGCAGTCACAGACTGCGTGGGAATCAGTCACTGAAAGAATTATTAGAGCTTGCTTTCAGACTAGAGTCTTCAAACTAACAGTCAGACCATGCTATGCACCAACCAATGAAGAGCCAGATGAGGAAAAAGATGCTTTTTATGATTTGTTACAGGACGTGTTAACCCATGTCCCAACACATGATATCATGGTGACTATGCGTGATTGTAACACAAAGGTTGTAAGTACCAATGATGGGTTGGATAAAGTTATGGACAAGCACGGTAGGGGTTTGGACATGAACCAAAAGCGTGAACAGTTACTAGCAACTGGCAGTATGAACAACCTAGTGATTGGCAGACCAATATTTCCTCATAAAGAAATCCATGGAACTCCCCAGTTGGTACTACAAAGAACCAGATAGATCACCTCTGCATTTCATGAACGTTCATTGGCAGAAGTACAGGGAAGCAGATGTGGGCAGTCATCGTATCCTTTGTATCACTAACTTGATGATCAAGTTAAAGACGATGAACAAGTTAAAAGAAAACAGCACATCAATAGCGCACAATTAAAAGACACGAACACAAAAAGTGCTTTTCGGCTTGAACTGAAGAACAGGTTCAGAATTCTAATGAAATTAACTGAAGAAAACCAAAACATTGATACTCTTTGGGAAAACATCGAAGGGTACTATCTAGAAAGTGCAAAGACAGCTCTAATAACAAAAAAATCCAAAAGTAAAGACTGGATTAGTGATGCTACTTGGGCAGCAGTGGAAAAGAGAAGAAGTGTAAAGCAAAATCTCATGAATGCTAAGACATGTGAAGAAAGAAGCAAGTGGCAAGAAGAATACAGAGCTCTAGACAGAGAGGGGAAAAGGAGCGCCAGAAGAGATAAAAGGGCATACTAACTAAAGTATCAAATATGGCAAGAAGACGTTGAAGGACATATTTAGGACATGCTTTAAGAGTGCCACCAACACAGCTTCCACAGCGAGTGATCATATGAACACCACCTGGAAAGAGAAAAAGAGGGCAACCAAGAGAAACGTTACACAGAACATAGAGAAAGAAGCCAAATCCATCAACAGGACACTCAGAAGCCTGAAGAGACTAGCACAAAACCAAAATAAGTGACAGAAACTGATGGACACCTTATGCACCTGGGGATGCCAAGGAGAAAGAAGAGAAGAAATTCTTCAGTTAGTTGCCAGATAAGTAACAGTGTTGCTGGTAAGCCCAACTATGATAATAAAACACCAAAGTCACCTAATTCCCATGGATTTCAAGATCCAGGCCCAACACCACTTCAATATGGCAAAGAGAAAATTATATATCTAGCTATATCGATATCAATATAGATATCTATGTCTGATACATCAAAGATGCAAACTTTTTAAAAAAGAAATGTCTTTATATAATGTAGTAGAATCGTCAAGCGACAGATATATCCATGCATCCGATGAAGTGAGCTGTAGCTCACGAAAGCTTATGCTAAAATACATTTGTTAGTCTCTAAGGTGCCACAAGTCCTCCTGTTCTTTTTGAGGATACAGACTAACACGGCTGCTACTCTGAAAGATATATCCAAGTTCTCTTGTTGTCGGATCTTTTCCTCCTTGAATACACTGTATCCATTTATTCAGTCCTGGTATCTTTCCAATCCCTATTTTACATTCCATTCTAACAGTGGTGTCATATAAACAAAAAATTTGCAGAACCCTCCACTAAGCCGCTTCAATAAGTGGCCTGCTTAATTTTTAAGACAAGCAGATTGTGACTCAATGCACTGAACATCTTGACTAGGGGGTGGTCTGAACTGTAGCCTGCAAGCTGAGACATCTAGGGTAAGATCAGGGGAACCTGGAGAACATGAAGGCTTAGAGAGATTTCTGGCAGGTTGCCTGCAGCTTTTCTACTCCTGAAATTAAAGGCTAGCGCCATACTAACTCCTCTGTCTAAATTAAAACGAGCTATATTTACTGCTCATTTTAATTGAATTATATTAAATCTAAACTAGATGATAAGCAGAGCCAGCCCTTGTAGTTCGTGGTCTAATATGTTTTGCATTCAGACAAATATATACCAGCATGTCATCATGTTCAAAGCAAAGGATTTGTTTCTGGGCTATTTTCATCCTGCATTGACAAATTTGACCTGGAAATTTGAAGTCCGATGGTTTTGCTAACAGCTTGATTGTGCTTTAAGAAAGAGCAGCAACTGTGTAAATGTTAATGTTTGCGAGTCCAAGGGAAAAAAGCCATTTTTTTCCTCTTTCCACTCAAGGGGATCCAGCAGTGGATAAGGTTGAAAGTTCTTCATTTAAGGATGTGCTATATTCTGGTTTGTTAAATACCGGCCTGAGACTATACTATGTGCTGTTGCTCAAAGTGATTCTAGTACAATCGTCTGTGTCCGAGGCAGAAAGCGATGTGTATTTAATGAGTGTGTAGAACCTAGGATGTGATCCAAGGAACAATGGGATGAAGCTGACGAAGAAAAATTTAGGCTGAAGAGAGGGGAGGGGAAAACTCTCCTACAAGTGAGATCAACTGTAGAATAATCTCCCAGTGGGAGGAGTCAGAGCTCCATTGTTTGGTTGGGCAAAGCACTGGTGAATTCATTACAGGGAATAATCCTACATCAGTGTGAGGTCAATGGGAGCAGGGAGTGGACAAGGAATGTCCCTTCTGGTCTGTCTGGGAAGCACACGGTGGGCGCTATCGTATACAAATAAAGAGCAGCAATAGGTCTTTTCTCTCACTAATTTCTATGATTCTATCACATCCCCCACAGCCAATCCTCATTCTTAATTCTGAGTCTCACCCTGGTCCCTCACTGGGGATGAAGAAAGCCATTTTCCTCCTGCTGTAATTCTCCGGCCGATGGTTCAAACAGGGAGCTTGTCTTTTTGAATACCAAGAGGCATCTAACCAAATTAATCCACCCCGCTTCACTCAATGGGGATAATGTAATAATGGCAACCATCTAGTTCCACCTGCCTCTCAAGCAGTATTTCGGTGGCTTTCAAATGCCCAGCAGCAGCAGGTCCCCATGGGGGTGCAGAAAGAGGGTGAACAGGATGCTTTAGAGCAACTGTTCTTCTGTGGTGCTCCATGGCTCACTAGCTCGTCATATGGGACTGGTTCCTCCTCCTTTATTTTCAGCTGGTAAATTGCATTTCCTAATATAGTTTTCCCACATAAGCAACTACCATGGGCTTTATTCAATGGCCGCGGGGACGTGGACCACATGACTGTGAATGGGCTTAGAAGTGGAGCCAAGGGGTCATGAATGGAAGTGGTTGGAGCCAACTGCTTATGAATGGGAGGGGAAGTGGTCACAAGAAAATTTCTTTATCAAGTTAGAACTTGTCTACACGAGGAAATTGACTGGAATAGCTATTGCAGAATAAGCTCTTCTGCAACAGTTCCCATGTGAACACACTTATTCTGGAATAAAAATGCCTTTCTTGTGATTTATCGGAATCCACTTCAGAAGATAAATAGCTGCTATCTCTGGGTCTCTTCAGAAATCACAAGGGCTATAACTATCCCCTGTTATCCACGCCTGTCATCCCCAGACCCTCTCTCTCTCTGTTGTCTTGTCATTGGGTCTTCCATCTCCTACAAGTCCCTGGGTGAAATTCTATGAACTGGGTTATGCAGGAGGTCAGACTAAATGATCATAACGGTCCTTCCTGGTCTTGGAAACTCTACAGATAATACAGGAACATTTTCCTTCCATGGAATGCCTCTGATCCGTTGCAATTCCCATTTCCATCAGCTGTCCTACTCTTATACCTAAAGCTGTCCCTGAAAGAAACCTGTCACCGAATGAA
Source organism: Chelonia mydas (assembly GCF_015237465.2). NCBI lineage: Eukaryota > Metazoa > Chordata > Testudines > Cheloniidae > Chelonia > Chelonia mydas. The sequence continues at coordinate 4,349,858 of NC_051250.2, read as the reverse complement.
AGAAATGCTTCGCTCCAGGTGGACTATCAGCCAGAATGCCGTGCGGCAGGCTGTCTCCTTTAGCAATTGAAACCCACAACATCACCTGTCCTGCTTGCTAAGTTCCTGAGCTCTCTCACAATCAAGCCCTTCAGCCTCATTACGACAGTTGTCATAAAACGGGAGATAGGAACCGTGACTCATTCGAATGGGAGAAGCATGAGCCATGGAGGTAAGTGCTTGAGGGTCAAAACACCAATCCAGGAGAAGGACTAGTAGCCTGTCCTGCCTCACTGCAGCCGATTAGCGTTTTACCCATTTAATGACTGCAGGATCCAACCCCAGTGTTTAGGGGGCTTTAAGTGGGTGTCCCTAGTGGGCTGGGTGTAATAGAATGATACAGAGAGAGGGACATTAAGGATGAATAAAAGGGGAATATCTCCTAAGAGTGGAACGGACTCTCCAAGGACAAGGGGTGAGACATTTATCACAGAGGCGGACGGATGCACTGCAGGGAACCGTGGGTGCTGGCGGAGGCCATTTCTATCTTCGTAGGTCATTTCTATCTCCCGCAGGGCTGTTATTCTATGAACATCATAATGTCTTCAGGGGCCACCCGTGTTCTCAGCTTCCCACCATTATAAATCTGGCCTTGCATGGATCACACTGAAAGGGTCAGCTCGTGCTCTTAACTGCAAGGAGGATTTTCCCACAGTATTTCCTCAGAATCGTCCAGCAAAGCCTGATTCGGACCTCACAAGGGGGTAAGTCAGGAGTGACTCCACTGAAGCCAGAAACATTACTTGGCTGTAAAACTGGTGTAAAAATACTAGCAGAATTAAGACCCCTGCCTTTAATAATAAAATCCTACTTCTATTTATAAAAATAGACCCTGCCTACAAGCCTAACTCCCGATCAGACTAGTGTTGATCCTTAGCAGGTGCACATTGGCATAGCTCCATTAAAGTACATGTGGATGTGACGAAGTGGGAATTTTCTTAATGTTTTGCATGAATACTGTGTGCCTCAGTTTCCCCTATGTGTTGCACAAGTATCTAGGTGATGGGGAAAGGGTGCAAGATCATTGCAGAGACCCTAGGGGGCAGGTGTGAGTGCCATCTAGCTCCATAGACCCAGACAATGGCCAGACATTCTGTGTCCTGGCAACTTATTGCCAGGGCCCATCCTCTGCAAGGAGCCAGCCGAAGGAGTTACAGAACAAAGAGAGAGGTGGAGGCCAGCTAACCGGTTTGCCCAGGAAAGAGACAAAGGATGGAGGAGGGGCAACTGGGCATGCCGGAGGGTGGGCTACTGGAAGCTGGTCGGTCTCCTGGTTTGGGTGCAGAGCCCAGGGCTCTGGATCCCCCTGCCACACCCACCCAAGATGGACTTTGCTGAATCTTCCTACTTCCTGTGCTATCAAGAACTGTTCTATGCTGTGTTCCAGACAACTAATAAACCCTTTTACAATGCTGGCTGAGTCACTGCTGACTGCGAAGCTCGAGGTGCATGGCCCCTTTGGGGGTGTGTGCAAGGCTTCCCCACGTGTCCCATTCAGGTGGACACCTTGCAGGGAGCTCATGACGTGAAACTGGGAGGGATGAACACTTCGAGGTCAGACCCAGGAGGCGCTGAAGCCAAGGAGGCTTGCCTTAGTGAGAGTGTGCCCGGAGGGGAGTCACACTGCAAGACGGTGCTGTCTGAACTTCATTCAGAGCGGTCCCAGAGCACAGAGCCTCTGCACCCCTGACAGTAGGCATGCTGATTTACACTAGCTGAAGATGAGGCCCTTCTATAAAGATCCCTTCAGGATGGAAGCTGCTACAACAGTGCAAGACTTTGTTATGACGTTATTAAACAGCCTTGCTAATAATCACTATACAAGACAAGGGCTGCGAAAAAACTAAACGAAAATGCATGATACCAGCAGAATTGTGTCTTTGTAGCATGTGTGCCAGGAAGCATAAAAAAAAATGACAGTTGATAGATACTAGCAGAGAAGAAAAACATGCCACCCGTCCTAATGCCATCCAGATGAGCTTAATTCAAAAAAACTTCAGCATGTGGCTTCAATAAGATCAGGGGACCCTGCCAAGAGTCACACTTCCTATATTGGATTGCATAAAGGCTAGACGTGTAAGACATGGAGAGAGCACAGGATAGCCCTGTGCCAACCAGCAAATATATAACACTGGAAGCATAAAATATTAATCACTGATGATAAAACAATAGGAAAAACCTGCCTTTTGAGGCAGACATCAATCCTCACTCAGCAGGGAACACCAAGAGAGGCCAATACCATACAGGTTCTGTTTAAATATTTGCCTTCCTTAATGCTCACGCAAAAAAGCATTCACTTTGAAGTTGAAAATAGACTGTAAATGTCTTTTGTGGGAGATGAAACATGATAAGACATGAAACTAGGAGGCTAAACCATAGTTAATCACGGTGGTTTTACAAGCAACAAATCATTATTGTAGACATAAAGCGTATTACTTAAAAGAGTGCTCCTATGAAGTTCAGTAGAAAGAAAAGTACCACCCTGACAGCACAAAGGACACAGAGCTTTTCAAGTCAGGACTCGTCCATAATAGCTGGGAAGGCGACCCCTCCAAAGAGGCAAGAAAGCACATTGCTCTGAGCTCCTTGCTTTATTCACGTATGCAGATGAGCACATTCCGTCGGAGTCCCATCACTTAAGGACAGTAGCTACAGATGCTCTCCACATTATGCAAAAGGTTACTCACCTGATCTTCAATGAATCTGAGGCAGACACAAGCTAAACAGACCAGCTGTTTATGCAAAACGGTGTAGCTAACAGATCCAACCTCAAAAACTTCGTCGCACAACAAAAGGCCCTATTTGTAATATATTTAGTGTGATTTCACTAGTGCCATAAAGACATAACATGATAATATGTCCCCAAGGTATGTACAGAGGGAGGTGACAATGCCTTGGCATCATAATCCAAATAGCCAGCTCCTTTGGAAAAACCCTGGGAACGCACCAGAAAATTCCATGGGAGTCCCTTTGTGGGATTTCCCAGAAAATGTCTCCTCAGCTGGGAGCGACAGGAAGCTCAGAGAGTTGGCAGCAACTGGTGCCTCCCAGCTTCATGGATTCAGGGGGTCTGCAGGGCAGAATCTTCTTTTATCAGACAATAGCGAGATCAAAGCTAGCTCAGAGACATCTACAATGAGCAGCAACCTCACGCCAGGACTGCAGTGTGGATATCCCCTGTGTCTCATTGAAAGTCGCTTTGGAGCTTGAGAAATTTTTGCCCAGGATCTCTTTTCCACTTGATGTGGACAAAAGCTCCTGCTGCTGCAACTGGGAGTTCTATGAATGCAGCGAGGGAAGCATTGCTGAGCACTTACCTTTCTCATGCCTCAATGAGCTTCCATTTATATAAGAAAATGGGAACAACCATACTGGGTCAGACCAGTGGTCCTTCTAGCCCAGTACCCTGTCTTCCAACAGTGGCCAATGCCACGTGCTTCAGAGGGAATGAACAGAACAGGGCAATTTTTGAGTGATCCATTCCCTGCCATCTAGTCCCAGCGTCTGTAATCAGAGGTTCAAGGACACCCAAAGTATGGAGATGCATTCCTGACCATCTTAGCTAATAAAAGCTTTAATCTGTCTAGCTCAGGTGCCAGTCCATTGATGGATCTATTCTCCATTATCTAATTCTTTTTTGAGCCCACTTATACTTCTGGCCTTCACAATTTCCCCTGGCAGTGAGTTCCACAGGTTGACTGTGCGTTGTGTGAAGAAGTACTTCCTTTCATTTGTTTTAAACCTGCTGCCTATTAATTTCATCAGGTGAGCCCTGGTCCTTGTGTTATGCGAAGGGATAAATAACACTTCCTTATTCACTTTCTCCACACCTGTCATGATTTTACAGACTTAATAGGTAATGAAGTTTGGCTTACTGGCCTGTAACTGAAACACTGTAACACCTTTGGAACCTTTTTTTAAAAAATCAATATTACATTAGCTACCCTCTAATCATCTGGTACAAAGACTGATTTAAGTGGTAGGTTATATACCATAGTTAGTAGTTCTGCAATTTCATATTTGAGTTCCTGGTGACTTATTACTGTTTAATTTATTGATTTGTTCCAAAACCTCCTCTACTGACACCTCAATCTGGGACAGTTTCTCAGATGTCACCTAAAAAGAATGACTCAGGTGTGGGAATCTCCCTCAAATCCTCTGCAGTGAAGACCAATGCAAAGAATTAATTTAGCTTCTCCACAACAGCCTTGTCTTCCTTGAATAATCCTTTAGCAGCTTGATCATCCAGTGGCCCCACTGATAGTTTGGAGGCCTTCCTGCTTCTGATGTACTCCAAAAAAAATTGTTGTTAGTTTTTGAGTCTTTTGCTACTTACTCTTCAAATTCTTTTTTGGCCTGCCTAATTATACATGCAGTCACTCTCCAGCGGCATAGGTAAGGTCATTTGTTCTACAGAAATGGATGGGAGGAAGGAAGAAAGCATAGACAGCCACACTGCTGCGGACTGTCATGTTGCAGAGGTTATCAGAAGAGGATGTGCAAAGTAGTTCTTTGCCCTAATCCTGTTCACACCATTTGGCAGATTAACAAACCCATTCAGAGAAAATCAGGATCCATTTGCGAATAATTCCCAAACCGAATAGGGGCTGAATTCATCATAAATTCATCACCAATGTATTCACTGTGGCCTTGACTTCTTTGGGAATTTGTCCTTGATTCCAGCAATCAACGACCAGCCGAGGCAGCTGGCCCCGTGCAAAACCCCTAGTATGGGCAAGAAAAACTGCTATTTGCACTGGAGGGGCTGACCCCTGCTTGAAAGTGGAACAGGCCCCACTAGCATGCCTTGTTGAGTGTTGAGCTTTGTACAAGGGCAAGCTATCAACAGCTGGAATCAGAGCAGGCATGACTACAGGCAACCGGCGCCAACATCAGCAGCACAAGCCAGTAAAGAGCGAGGAGGAATGATAACAAAAAAGAAAGGGGAGTGTGAAAATCTTGATCCGCTGATGCTGGATCCGCTCAAGTAAAATACCATCGGCTATAATGCTCAGACTGAAATCAGTTTCTTCAAATGGAGAAAACGGGGAGGGAGGGGGGGGTCAGAAGGGGCATATATTTTTATATAACAAAATGAAGAATATTATTAGGAAAGAGATGCCTGAAAGTGTGACTGATTAACACATAAACCCTCACTAATTGCTTTAAAAGTCAGATCTCAGCAGCTGGGGGAAAAAATGATTTAAATTTTCCTTGGGCTACACATTTTTCCAGAAAGCTCAGACTAGCTGTGAATGTTTCCAGCCATTATCTCCCTAATTAACACACACCACAAACTGAAAACAAATGTCAACACCTCCTGGCTTTAAGAGATTCGCTTGGATTAAGCAAACTCGTTGAAATGGGTCACCTAGCCATTCCCATTAGGTGCATGAATTCTGCTGGGAGTGATGCAGCCAGGAATAAAGATAGATGAAGTTATTATCAGAGACTGCAGTGAAATAAGCCTTTAATTTTCTCCAGATGTTTTTGGATTTTCTCTATTGACAGGTGTGCTCTCAGAAGGATTGGGAATGGGGGCTCTGATAGGAAGATGACTTTCATCTAATTAAACTTCTTTTCTGCATGTCAGTAAAATCCAAAGGGGTTTTTTTTTATCTAATTTTATTGTATGCAATTGACAAAAAAAATAGCTGCAGCCCCTTGCTGAGTTGTCACAGCCCCAGATGTAATTAAAGCAATTCTTTTTAAACACGACAATTCTAAAAGCCTGAGAATTAGATTACGTAAAGTGCATCGAATCTGTTTTATGAAATGGGCCAGCAGTGTTGATATGCGGGATAGAAAAAGGCTTCGCAATTGTGGAGTTGCAGGAAATTCCACTCTCCAGGGAGACAAGGAAAGAACTGCCAATAGGAAAGGAAGGGAGGGTGGGTGTATATTTTAGCAACACAGTTTAATTCTCAAGGAGCAGCTTTAATTCTAGATGGGCTATTTCTTAGACAGCTAATACGTGGCCAGAGAGTGGGATAACCCTAGACAGGTGGGATAAAGAGAACCTTCTTATCCTCCACCCATTTCTATGGGTCCCGGGTCAAAGGGCATGTCACGAGCATACAAAAACTAAGCTAGGCCAGTGCTGCCTCCCGTGCTAGGCTCTCCATCGCAGGGGAGGTGAGATCAGCCTTTAAGTCCTCACCAGGCAGTGAAGCTGAGCTAACACCACAGCGCACGCGGGCTGTGCCTTGTTAAGGAGCGTTGAAGCTTCCCCTCCAGCTTGCCATGGAGAAGATCCGCTGGGTAGGCAGGAATGCCGCTCAGAATCCTACTGCTCCATGGCTTCTGCTCCTTCCCACAACACAGCCCCACTGAAGCCAGCTCCCTAGCAGTGGGACTATGCTCTCCATCTGCAGGGCAGTGCCAGTGATATTGTAGTCACTTCAGAGGGGAGCGGGAAGGGAGGCAGTGAGGATGGATTCTAATCTCAGCTTCCCCAGTATAGATCTACCAGCCTCCATGGCTTCACCCTGGATTTACACTGGCGTGTCCAGCCCTGGGCCACTGTGACGGCCGCCATCTTGGTCGATGCTGGGGACTGAACCAGGGACTTACTGGGCTGACAGCACAAACTTGGACTAAAGAACTAGGCTCTGTAGCTGGGGGCTGTAACAGCCTCACCTCCCCTGTAGATAAGGCACAGAGAGGGGTGCAGGACACACACTGAACAATAGGTTACAGCATGACGTCATGTCTGACTGACAGACCTACGCTCGTGAAGGCCTGATTTAGCAGTGAACATTTAGTTCAGTCCAGCTCCTCTTAGACACAGGCCCCTCATCACAAAAGCCACCACCCCAGCCAGCACTAAGAGTACCCTTCTTGTGGCAGTCTCAGCAGAGAGGCCCAGGACTGAATGTGCCCTGGAGCTCTCCTGACATTGCCGGCTCTGACCAAGGTAGGGATGGGGCAGTGGGGGAGCCTTTGCTGCACTGTCAATCCTCCATCTGTTTTGTGGGTACAGGGCTGTCAATGCCGCACCTTGCACCAGCTCTAAACAAAACACAGAATGCAGCCGCAGTCCTACGCATGGGGCATTGTTAGCACATCACAGCCCTAAAGATTTGTTAGATGGAATGTACACAGTCTGGGTCTACATCTGGGAAGGGGCCAGTGCCCTCAACAGCTGCAGGAGCTCAAGATCAGACCCAGCTTTGATATAGATAAATCTCTGAACCAGACGCTCAGCTGTTATAAATCAGGGTCACTTAGGATCTGACTCTCTGACCAGCCATAGTCTTGGAGTGGCCAGCTAGTTTATGAGCCCTTGTCTCCCGAGAATGGAACTGCTGCACCAACCTTGGATAGTTGTACCTGACCCTCCTCGTTTGGACTATACCCTCTGGCCCGGTTTTCAAAGTCACCCCATCACACAGCCGCTCAAACCGAGCAACTTGGAAGACAAGTGTCTGGTGCTAATTTGACGTAACGCTCCTTCTGACAATTTGCAGATGTAATGAATAGGCAGTTCTGTGTGGTCTTTGCAGGAAGGTTAAACTTGAGGAAACTTTAGACATCCACAGCTGTAAAATCAAGACTCTTCAAATTGTGACCTTTGACCTTGTGCTTCTAGTAGAAGACCCAAACTAGAGGTCAGATGCACTAAGAAACCCCTGGTTCTGGGAGTGACCTGATGAATAACACTTCCATATATGCACAGAGCAATCGTTGGATCACTGTGAATTATCTCAACCCTGAGAGAGACTAGACATCATGACAAGACCCCTATTCAAGGAAAACAGCACGTTAGAGCAACAGAAGTCTTGGAAAGATTCTCATCGGTGATGAGCAATTACCTTCCAAACAGGAAGAGAAGCTCCTAAAATGGTGGGGCTGGGGCTGTCTTGTGAACAATGTATTTCTTTGTCATCAAAACTCTAGGTACGCACATGTTTACACCATTTACTTGCACCACTTGCAGGAAAAAGAGGCAATGCTCCTCAGTACAAAACACTAACAATAATCCATATCCGGATCTCACCAATAGTGGTGTAAATCCACAATAAAGCTGAATGGATACTGTATAACGTATCTATCTAAATAAAAATCACATCTTCTCTTCAGTGGCCTTCATCTCTGTTTGTATTCCTTTTCTTTTGGGGGAAGGGGCTGTGCCTTACTCTATGTCCAAACAGCACCTCGCACAATGGGACCGTGATCCTGGTTTGAGTAACACTGCACCACAAATCATGTACATCGTGCTTAGGAGAAGCTTCCCATAAACATCCTCAAACCTACCTTCTTCTCCCCCCGATATTGCTGGAGCCGTGAGATACTCCAATCAGAGCTCCCGTGGGTAGTACCGTGGCTGGGGCTATAGCTCTAGTAGCCATTGGGTAGAGGTCAGGATGTAACAGCTGTCTGGGGACTTCAAGACTTTGGACATCACCATTTTTGGGCATGAGCCCCCAGAAGGGGTTAATGATACCAAACCGCTGGCTACACGTCAGCTCTCGGTATGTCACCAGGGATGCTGATTGTGAGCCAGATGTTTTCTATCTGCCTCATTAACTCTTAAAGAACTCCTGGTCCATCACACAGTAGGTAGTGTCTCCAGTTCAGACAGCTGCTGAGAGGTAAAAACACTATGTGAGATTTCAGCGTTGGCTTTTACATCTTCTCTCCTATCTGGTAATACAAATAAGGGCACAGTCATAAAGATCTTCCTCTGAAATCTCCATGGGGAGTTGGGGGGGGAGTTGGGGAAGGCACCAGCTGATGTTAGAAAAAACTTTTGACTGAAGGGCAGATATGAAGGGGGGCGGGGGTCAGTGCTTAAAGGGCAGAGATTGCCAGGGGTCGCAGACAGCCAAAAAAAATAAAATCAATCAAGCTGGTTCGCTTGGAGCACACTTGAAGCAGTCTTACCAAAACGCCTGCCCCCAGATTACGACAGACCCCACCAACACACACATTTTTCAGACCACTTTAAGCACTGCTGGGGAGAAAGGAGCCTAGGAATTGCCAGACTGGATCAGGCATAAGATCCATGTGGTTCACTGCCTGTTCTCTGACTGCGTAGAAGCCTCAAGTGGAGTCTCTGGCCCAGATCCTCAGCTGGTGCAAATTGGCATGGATCAACTATAACGGAGCTATGCTGGTTTTTACCAGATGAGGATCTGGCTCTGTGTATTCAAGCAGAAACGATTTATGGCAAATGTGTGTGTGTGTATGTGTGTGTATATATATATATTAGCTACTGCACTCAGTGTAATCTTGGGTCAGATTGCTGCTTTATCCTAATTAACTTGTCTAAAGGAATAACAATAATTAGAACTTCCTAATGTCTGGTGGTCATTTTTTAATATAATGTAATTTTTATAGGAATTTTTCTTTCTTTTTTTTTATTATTCGGAAAATGAGTCAATCTCTCTTCCTCTCCGACATTTCCACTTTTCACTCCAGCCATTTCTATGGAGGTCAAAGGGGTATGTCCACTCTGTGCCGTGCAAAAGAGAAAAAAAAACAAGGTCAGACTGAGGCTATTGGGAAGGAAAGTAATGATTTTTTAAACAAGTAGCGAAGTTTACATAGGCCTGGTAACATAATTCAATTTCTGTCCTCAGAGCCCTTTATCTCGTTAAATTCATAGTGCTGATGAGAGGCCTCTTTTGCTCAACTAAGCAAAATATTCTTATTAAGTCAGAATTGTCATTAGTTTAATAACAAAACAAGGGTTTAATGATGGAGGACGGGGTCAGGCCTCATCGGAGCCCATCATAGACAATGATAAGCAGTGATAGAGCAATCAGGCGCTCGGCAGAACAAGCACCGGAAAAGGTTATAGCAGAAAATAGGAATGTTCTCGAACAAATGGGAATCCCAGACAGGGCTGCCGAGGTCTCTAACAATGGACAGAAGGGTTGGTGAACGCTCTGAAATCCGGCAAGAGGGAGGGTCTCAGGGCCCAGGCTCCAGCCCAAGCAGGAATGGTGACACTGCTCTTTTTAGCCCCACAAACCTGGTCTCTGAGACTTGGTGCCACAGGTTTTTCTTTGCAGCATAGACATATCCTAATAGTTAAAGATCAGCTGAAGCCCTGAAGTACGAGGTGTGAATTTTCTTCCAAAATTTTTGTTAGCTTTAACTATTATAACTGGATATTCTGGTTATCCATATAAATGTCCAGTCTCTTCTGAAATCTTACTAGGTTCTTGGGCTCAACAACATCATGTGGCAATGAGTTCCACAGGCTGATTATGTGTGGGTGGGGGAGGGTTGGGAAATGTATATATTTTTATCAGTTTTGAATCATACACACATGTGGATAATTACATTAGGCTGCATGGAGCTATGCACATATTATCAGGACCAGTACTACCAGGGGACAAATCTCTCCTCCGCCCCAAACAATCCTCAGAGGGCCACAAATCATTGTCAGAAAGGCCAGAGTTTCATGTACAGAAACATGTACAAAGTTTCTAATGTTAAGCAGTGGAACAGCAGTAGATTGGAGAGTCCTCATCCTTTATAGAAATTATAAATCACAGCAAAATACTGATACAGTAGCCAAATTTTACTTTTAAAAACTCTTTAAAATCCAAGATTTTCCAGGGCTCTATCTAGCCCCCGGACTCTTGGAAGGTTGTTTTTTAAATAGAGGCATCCAGGAGCCCCAAAATACCCACTTGTCCCCCCCCTCCCAGCCCCCCAGTAATGGGACCCTAGAACCATCTCTGCCTGCTGTGATTAGGTTTTCTGCATGCAACGCCTGTCTAGGTCAAAGAGTCATTGCTGGAAGTAAAGAGGTAGCAAGGCTATGTAATCTAGTGACTAGGTGCTGGACTGGGAGTCAGGAGTGCTGGGTTCTATTCCTATCACTTCCCCCATTTCACCTCCCACTCTGTCACTTTAGATTGTAAGCTCTTCAGGGCAGGGACTCTCTCTTACTAGATGTGTGTACAGCACTAGCCCAATGTGGACCTGTCACAGGGTCCACTCACTGCTAGGGGCACCTTCTCCTGGCCACTCTGGGGATTAGCTCCTGCCAGGTGCTGCGCCCTCCTGTGGCGCTCTCTCCACCCGTCATCCTCTCTCACCTGGCAGCCCTTCCTTCCAGAAGCTGTAGCCCTCCGGCCAGGTCACTATGGGCCTCCTCTTCCAGGGTATCCAAGTCTTTTGGGGCAAAGTGTCCCAGGCAGTCCGCTCTCCACTGCCTGGTCTGTGCCACTTCCCAGTGACAGGTAGGGGAACCCAGGCCCACCCTCTACTCCAGGTTCCAGTTCAGGGGCCCCTCTCTTCAGCAGCCAAGGTCTCCACTATGCTATCCCTTCTACTTTCCCCCTGAGCCTTGCCTGCCCTTCTGGCTCTTCCCCTTCTCTGGGTTTGCCAGCCACACATTTCCCTCTACCTACTGTCTTGGATGAGGAGGACTGCATGAGATGTCACTTTGGAGCTGATCATCATGCTGCTTAGGGAGAACTCCCGGTCTGGGCTGCTTTGGGGCCATGAACTGGGTTAATGACAGATGCATCTCCTAAGGTTTGGAAGTGTCGTCTGGCTAGCCCCTACTGTGAGATGGGCTCCTACTATGAGAGAGGAAAAGGGGGGCATTCTTAGTGCTCTGACAGCAGAACAAAGAAACCCCTTGGAAAGATCATTTGCAGTATATTTTTTAAAAATGGAACTGTAACCAAAAAAAAAAAAAAGAGAGAGAGAGAGAGAGAGACGCTGGAGTCATCTTTTCCTTTGCATCAAGGCATGGTCCAGCCACTGGCTTTTACACTAGCTCTGGCTATTCTCCAGGGAAACGGAATTCCTTCTCAAATAGCACAAGATGCATTAGGGCTGAAAACGATATTGAAAGAGACAGACTGACTTTAGCCTGCAGCTTGTCTGCATCATTGCAAGATCCATCTTGCTGCAGGGGGCACTGAAGGAAGCACTGAAATCTCATCAGCCCACCAGGAGCCGATGTCAGCACGGTGGGGGATGAAGATGGAGGCGTGGGAATAAACTGGGGAATTAGTGATGATTCCAAGTGTGGCTGTGGAAGAAGCCAACCCAGCGACCATCTCCAGGGATGCACGGAGGCTGCCCAAACCAACGTTCAGAGAGGTGAAGATCTGCAGCTTTATAAAGTGCTCCCCAACTTCTGAGACACTACAAAGGGGCCTGGTTTCCAGCTGGTAGGTGCTCGAGACTTGTTCAAAATCAGGCCCCCCAGGATATCCAAAATCACTCTTGACAGTGGTGGCCAGGGGCTAGCAGGGATCCCAAAGGGAGTGAGGGCCCAGGAGCAGGCTGCCAAGTATTCGAACAGAAGGGAGAGGAAAAAAGGGAAAAAAAATGCTAAGATCCCACCACATGGAGGTGCTAATGTAGCTGAGCCCCTTGATCGATGAGGCTTTCCAAACGATTGTTGTTATCACTGCAGTGTTTATACGGCGCCCATCACTGTGGCACCTGGGCAGCTTGCAAGGTGAGGTTAACTTGAGACATTCAAATCTCAATAAAAGATCAAACGCCCTGTTCCCCTCCAGCTCCGCAAGCCAGCTAGGCAAGCAGGATGAAATGGGGTCTGCCTGACCAAGAAGCAGAAGAGCACCTTTGCACACTGACCCACCAAATTAATGAGGAGGCCTATTAACTCGGTTCAAAGGGGGCAGGTGACAAAAGCCCCCAGGTAAGTATAAAAAAGGAGACCTTAACAGAGAGTTAGGTGTTGTGGGGGAGACATTCAAAATTACAACAGGGCCAATGTGTCTATACACAAATGCAAGTCATATTGGCAATAAACAGGAAGAACTCACGGTGCTAGTACATAAGCTAAATTGTGACTTAAATATGCTGAGGGCTGTTATAAAGAGGACGGTGATCAGTTGCTCTCCATGTGCACTGGAGGCAGGACAAGTCGTAATGGGCGAAATCAAAACAAGCTGGACAAACACCGGTCAGGGATGGTCTAGGTTTACTTGGTCCTGCCTCAGCACAAGAGGCTGGACTTGATGATCTCCCGTGGTCCCTTCCAGGCCTACATTCCTATGACTCTCTGACTTAGGGGCTGATCCTGTGCGATGCTGAGCACCCGCAGATCCCACCCACATCACAGGAAGTGAGGATGATCAGAACGTCAGAGGAGGGGCTAGGCACGTTGCAGGATCAGGCCCCATCTCACGGGGGTAGAACTGGGCTCCTTGCAGCTTTCCCCATTCTGTTTTCATAAAGGTGTTTACAACACCCAGCGGGCCAGACCCTGTGGTCCTTAGCCAGCTTTTACTCCAGGTTTACTCAGCCCCTGCTCAGAGACATCCCTAGGAGTTTGTCTGAGTGCAACATTTGGAAGGACTGCGGGAGTTGGCCCAATATAGACGGAAACAACCTGGAGCCCACCAAAGCCCCAAAGCTCTTCCTTTCATTACCACTCCCTGGGCAACCTGGAGGCACCCAGGCACCTGATCTAGGCGCACAAGAACAGCCTCAGCAGCCAAAAGACTGAGCAGGGTGAGAGAATCAAAGAGAAGCCCTGGCCACACGTCATCCCCTTAGCAATTCAGCCTCCTCGGAGGTTCCTCTCTCCATTGGGGAGCTGTACCCTGTGTCCCTTCTGGGTGCCTGCTTGGACCGTCAGGCCTTCACAGAATCATAGAATATCAGGGTTGGAAGGGACCTCAGGAGGTCATCTAGTCCAACCCGCTGCTCAAAGCAGGACCAATCCCCAATTTTTGCCCCAGATCCCTAAATGGCCCCCTCAGGGATTGAACTCACAACCCTGGGTTTAGCAGGCCAATGCTCAAACCACTGAGCTATCCCTCCCTGTACGCCAGCAGGAGATCAAAGCAGCGACTCGGCTCCCAGCTGAGGCATCTGCGCCCTGCCACAAGGTGCTGTGACTGACATTAAAAAATCTTCATCACTCATTGCCCCGGATGCTACCCCAGCAGATACCTCATTCCTTGCTCTGCTGGGACTTGTCAGCTCTTCGTCTGGCACAGAATAACATTCACCGATGCCCGTCAAGGAAACAAGTCATGATTTATAGGCACATGCTGCACCATGCCAGCGAACTAAGAATCAACTTATAGACTGTTATGAAAGGGGCAAAGAGGGAAGCAGCAGACTTGCAGGCTCCTGCAAAGACTTTGGGTTGGCAAGCCCTACTGAACTGGAGTTGGTTGCTGCAGAACCATGAATACCTATTGTTCCTGGCTTTGTGTTCTCATTGAAACAGTCTTTAGTTAACATCAAAATCCTTAGCGCATTCCATATGTGACAAAGCCGGGAAAGGAGGCATAATCCAGACCTTTCACTCCAAATAAGTCATGAGTATTATAGGAGATTTTATTATATGCTACCCAAGCTGTTGGCTGATCCAAGCAGAGAGAGAAGCCTAGCAGGAGCCTTCAGAGAAGCTAGTGCTCACTGGGCAGCCTGCACATTGCAAAACTGGAATAGCAGGACGCTGGGGAAACATAATTCTCAGCTGCAACACCTGGGCTGGATTCAGGCCAGAGTTACACTGAGTTCTGCTGACATAAAGCAGGGCACAAGGCCCCGGCAATAGAAAGGGAGTGGGGTCACCATTGTGCAAGGTGCCATCAACTCATAAAACTTAGATCCTCGCTGCCCTGTTATTTTTGCTCTCGTTCCAATGCTGCCGTCCAAGCCAATGCCAGCCCTTGCAGCACTTTCCGTGGTTTCTGGATCAGGCCCAGATAGCAGATGGGCGTTTCAATAGCACTGCCTGGGGCGTGCTCCCACACAGCACAAAGGACAGAGGGTAGCAGCACCAAAGAACGGGGGGTGCAAACCTGACCCCGCACTAACGAGATCACTGCTTGCATCCTGGGAGCTAGGCTCTTTGTTAGAAGTTCATGCTGAAGTCCGACTGTTCAGCCATGCCCATTCTCTGCCCCCTTCTCACTAGCCATTACTGAATGGGCCAGCAGGGGGCCTGGGACTCCCCCCTGCCCAGGGCAGAGGGCTCAGCCCAGCGCGGACCCCCATCTGCACCCCCCTGGAGCATCTGCTCACAGTCGCACGGAATCACAACTGCACACCTGGTAGAAGTGCTCACAGGGTCAAGACCAGAGGGCAGGGATTGTCCATCTGACCAGGTGCAAGGGCATCTCCCCAGCCCCAGGTGACACGGGGCTCACTCCAGATGGTCCCACCACATGCACAAGTGCTCAAGGGATGGACTCTAAATTGGCAGCTTCCAGAAAGAGATGGGGTAGGGGGCCTTCAGGAAGGGCCGGCTCCAGCCCCAGGGGTCATGGGGAGTCCAGGCCATGGATGTGCACAGGCATGCATGGATCCACCAGCCATCCCCGGTTCCAAGCCCGCACTTGTCCACGCTGCCCTGGTCAGATCCCCACAGAGCACAACCCTGCATTACATCTCCCCCCCACACACCAGTTCTGCAGCTTCTCTCAGCTCTAGGCACTCAGAGTGTAACTCTCCCTGTGAAAGGCCTGACACTTCTGTCCTATTGATGAAAGGGCAGGATTTTCCCCTTAAAAGCCTCTAATTGCATGAATCCTTGCTAGGCTGGTCTCCCCACGCTCCTGGACCAGATCTGTAGCCCTGCTTATGCACTAGAGCAGCGGTTCTCAAACTGTGGGTCGGGACCCTGTTTTAATGGGGTCACCAGGGTTGGCGTTAGACTTGCTGGCCGAAGCTGAAGCCCAAGCACCACCACCCAGGGCCAAAGCCGAAGGGCTTCAGCCCTGGGTGGAGAGGCTTACGTTAGGCTCAGGTGAACTTAGGCTTTGATCCCCCCTCTTGGGGTCATGTAGTAATTTTTGTTGTCAGAAGGGGGTCGGGGTGCAGTGAAGTTTGAGAACCCCTGCACTAGAAGGTGTAAGCTCTCTGGGGAAGGAGCATATGTTACTCTGTGATCTGTTCGTGCATCATGACCATTTACAGGGCTACGGTATCGTCCTCAGCGTTAAGCAATGTAAGGCCATTGCCAGGTGGGCTGCAAGACACCCCCTCCTTCCCTTCGAAATCACTGCTTCAAATGATTGGTTTCAGAGAAGGAGCCATGTTAGTCTGTATTCGCAAAAAGAACAGGAGGACTTGTGGCACCTTAGAGACCAACCAATTTATTTGAGCGTAAGCTTTCGTGAGTGAAGTGAGCTGTAGCTCACGAAAGCTTATGCTCAAATAAATTGGTTAGCCCCTAAGGTGCCCCAAGTCCTCCTTTTCTTTTTGCTTCTAATGACTGAATCCACTCAGTCCCACTACAGCCCTTGTTCCCAGCTAATGGCTCTTGTTTCCTTTGTTACTGCTCACAAGCAATGTCACTTTAAACTGGACGCTCATGATCAGTCAACTCGTTCTGCGGAAAAACTTGAACATCTACATGCATCTTTGGGCAAAGGAGAAATTTGGAATAGCAACTGCACCCTCTAGTGTCGATTTGGGGTAGTGCAAGTCAATATTAAACCCAGTTGAATACTATGGCCATTTCCAAAAGAAGGAATCATCAATTATTACTATTTGTATGGTGAGAGCACAGGGAGCTCCAGTCATAGACCAGGACCCTATTGTGCTCGGTGCTGTACAAACATATATAAGAGAAGATGGTCTCTGTTCCAAAGAGCTGACAATCTCAGTGAAGTCTCTCTCTCTTGTGCAGCTTTAGGAGGCTGAACGAATCAGATCTTTTCCTTACAAACAAACTCCAGGGACAATGGGGCCTGCACCAGAATGAAGGGGAGGAGAATACTCAGCTTGGCTTGTGGGGGAAGGGGGCACATTACAAAGAAAACAGGAGCTTGAAGTTTGGGTGATAGAAAATCTGTGATACTAAGATCTGCCAGCACTATTCTATATTAAATCATCAATAAGACAAATCCAATTCCGCCCCCTTTCAACAGCCACCCACAGCTCTGCTGATATACCTCAATCCTCTCAAGCAGCCACCTCTGTTATTTCAGTTCTGAGCTCCCCCCATGGAGCTCACTCAATGCACTTTGATCCTGGCCTGTGTACTCAATCCAGGATCCCCTGCTGCTCCAGTCCTGGGTTCACCCATTCCCCACAAACTCTGCCAATACACCCCCTATCCACCCTGTAGTCTATACCCTGACATCCCTGCTATTCCAGTCTTGGGGGACCCCCCACCACCAGCCTTCCTGATGGACTGTGGTCTTGGCCAGCAGCGTTCCCCCCGTATTTTACTTCTGCACAGACAGCGTCATGTTCAACCCTCTGAGTAGTGGTTCCATGATGAGCAGAAAAGAAGGATGTCCTTGCAATCTTTGCATTGCCATAAATGATTCTGCGTTCCCAAGAGCATTCCCTCCCACCGAAGAGAGCTTGGAGAGAAAGCAAATCTTTGCTACAAGGTATCAAGCTGTTTCCACAAGAAAAGCAATGACTAGGTCACCTAAGAGGCTGTTCTCCCTCCCATGTACAAATGCTCAGTGGAGCTAGGCTCTCCTGAACCCACGTTCACCGCTGCCTGTCTTTAAGGCTGCTCTAGGCTGAAGGCTGACACACAAAAGCTTGGTTGGAAAGTGACTCACGTTTTGTTTTTTAAAAAAAACGATAGTGGAATAAGGCTTGGAAGGAAACTGGATTCAAGTGCCTGGGGGGGAGGAGAGCGGATTCGCAGGGAAGCCTTCGTTTCAGCCTGCAGCTACAACAGTAAGAAAAGACGAAAATGAGGCCACAAGATTTGAGCCAGCCCTTCCCAGAGAGGGCTGCCATGCACTGAGGGAGTTGGTAGCTTTCGCTCCACTTCCCTAGCACACTCATGCTTCTCCTTGTCTCCAAAGCTTTCCATGGCTTTGCCCCCAACCCCCCATGCCTCCTCCTATGCCCTGGCCCTGCCCAGATGCCATCCTCACTGTCCCCTTCTGTCTTCTCCATCTGAGCCTGAACATCTAGTTCAATGGGACAATGTGGGTCAGTAACATCACTCACACGTGTCTTTGCAGGCCCAGGCTCTAAACTCACATCCTGCCTGCCCTCCGGAGGCCCAGTAAGGTGCACAGCCATTCTGCACCACACAAAAATGACTGAAACCCAAAGGTGAGGCGTTGCTTCAGGAAGTGGGAAGGTGTCCCAACCATTTCCAAGCAGGCTCTTCAGGAGCAGGGCTAAATGCAAGAAGCAGACATGGCCCTGGACTTGCAGTGGGGCTAAGTCCCGGAGTTACAAGTAGGCCAGCAGCCGATGACCTGGCCTGATGCTTAGAGGTGACCAGATCAGAGGAAGAGCTTGGCTCAAAGGTTTAATCAGCTGAGGAGCAGCTTGGACCTAATACAGAAATCTGATTAGCAACCAGTGTAAGTGAGCCAGAACTGGTGTGCTCATCCATATACAGTCAGAGCACAAGCAACGATATTTGGTAGCAGCTGGGGTCAGAGCTGTGCATCAGAGAAAACAAGAGAGGGCGTGCTCCCCCTGTCCAAAGGCAACTGCAGGAGGAAGGCTCGCCTGGCTCCCTGTGGTCCCAGAAGGCAGATTTCACCCTAGCAGAGGCATGAGGCTCAGACTCAGGCAGATTCCAGATTAAGGAGAGAGCGGTGAAAGAGCCACCTAGACACAGTAATGGAGACGAGCGATGGCAAATGCTGTGCAGAAACTTACGCCTATGTCAGAGCCACTGTAAAACAATCAAGCTTGCATCACCGTCAGAACTTCATGTGACTGACATGCTGCTGCTGAAAGCACTTCTAGTTTTGGTTCCGTATTTTAATGCATTCGCTAGAGAGAGAGCGCACACACACTCACACTCCTTTTCCAGCGAGTCAGCCAGATGGAAGCTCCATGACTGTATCCGAGCTTGTCAGAATACATAAACCCATTCAGAGGCAGAGTCCTCCTGATGAAGTGTGTGACTCTGGGGCTACAATCTTGCACCGGGATGGCGGAGAGTTCTTCCAAAAGGCCCTTTCACCATTACAGCGGCACAGCACTGACCCTCCCTTCTTTCCAAGCAGCCCCAGCCAACCAAACATACAAGAATGGCCCCGAAAAAAAACAACCCTAAACAAAGTAAACTAATACACACTTTAAAAAAATCAGAACTAGAAACACTCTCCCAAGCGAACTTCCACCCCAAAAGGGAAGAAGCGCCAGAGTCTCCATGAGGTCCATTAGCGATTTCACTATCGCTTTTATGTGGAAGGGACCTAGATACTATGGGGATGGGTGGCAATACAAAACTTGCCATTTGTACTCCAGTAGCTCCTAGGCAGCAGCAAGGTTTGTGTGAGGCACTGTACAAATGCAGAGGAAGACGGGGTCTCTGACCCAAAGACATGTGACTGTGACGTGTCTAGCACATCTTTGCGCACTCAGACAAAAATAATAATAAATCTGTTTTCTCCCTCCCAATCCTGCCATTCAATACAGCGACGATCCAGAAAACAGAAGAGGAAACCTGGGGCTTATTCCCCACAGGGGTCAGCATGAGGAATGCTTCGTAAAGCAAGTTATTGCTCCAGGACAATGAATCAGTGGTTTATTATCAGGTCGACAGTTACAGCGGCAGATACAAAAGCACCAGCAGAGGCCCAGTGCTAAGTGGGGATGTCACGTTCTTTGTACTGTGTCCCTGTCACCTCCCTTGGGCTACACCTCAGCAGGCAAAATGCAGGAAGAGAAAAGCTTGTCAAGTGCCCATCAGTGCAGATGAACCGTAATACTGCCATCAGTGTGCCTTAGCCCTCTGCCCACCGGGGGTGGACCCAGTTCCCCATTGCGTTGTAGTTCATCATAATACTGTGCACCTCCAACCTCTGAGCCATTAGAGGGCTACCATGGTTAAAGGGGGTCTTCCTGCACCTCTACAGTCACGTATACAGGTTCAAGATGGCACTTGGAGCTGCACCAGTCCAGCTGGCGGCAGATTCTGATCTCACTTAGCGTCAGTGGTGACCCTAAATCACCAAAGCCAGTGGAAGTTTTGCCACCCACTTCAGTGGCAGCAGGATCAGGACCTTAATGTGGCATAAATCCACCGCCACCTACGGAGTTACTCCAGGGTTACACTAAAGTAACAGAGCAGAATGGAGCCCCGCCAAGGAGTGAGCCAAAGAGACTCACGGAGGAGAAAGCAACCCCATCGTGCATTTGTACTGGTCTCCCTGTGGACTGATCAAAGCACAAACAAGGATCTAGGGATTGAAGGAAGATACGCACATTCCAGCCCAAGGGAACGGAGGTGGGCAGTGTGGTGAAGGGGGGGAGGAGGTGCTATTTCAAGGGGAAATCAGTATAATAGCCCTTTAGTATCTAGAGGTAATTCACACACAATTTCCAAAGCCTGAGTTAGGCAAGTTGCTGCTGAAAGGGCCCGATTCTGAGCTCCCTTACTCCAGTGTATAACGAGAATAACTCTGCTAAGGCCAGTGGAGTCATACAGTAATAAAACGAGCACACAGCGAGATCAGAATCAGGCCCAATGCAGAATAAAATAAAATCAACTTCTAAAATTATTTCTATTGTGTGCAAAACTGATAAAATACCCAGAGCATTATCTGGTAGGATCATCCAAACATCCTTACCCTAACCATCCTGGAAGGGTTTACCTAGGGCAATTCATACTATGATCCCAGACCAGAAAATAGCATGTGAGAATGGGGCCAGATCTGAATCTCAGTTAAATCCAGCGTCACTCCCTAATGATTTCAATGGAGTAACTCAGGATTTACATGGGCATAAGAGATCAGAATCTCCACCCATTGTGGAAATAAAGGGTGAAATGTTGGCTCCTTTGAAGACAATGGCAAAACTCCTATTGACATCAATAGGGCCAGGATTTCACCCATCATACACGCTACTTACAATGGACAGGAGAGAAGGAATTCAGTAGCTGGTACTGGGCAGAGGCTGGGATGTTTTGGGACATGGGAGAGTTGGGGGTCGGGTCTGATGGATGAGAAGGAGTTACAGCATTTGCTTCCTCCCCATTCACTATGTTTAGGGGACAAGTCACAGACCGTGAAATCTGGTCTCCCTCGTGAAATTTGGTGTTTTGTGTACTTTTACCCTGTACTATACAGATTTCACGGGGCAGACCAGCGTTTCTCAAATTGGGGATCCCGATCCAAAAGGGGGGTTGGGGGTCGCGGGGTTATTGTAGGGGGATCACAGTATTGCCACCCTTACTTCTGCACTGCCAGACAGCAGCAGCTGCCGCCGCCCAAATGCCCAGCTCTGCAGGCAGCAGCGTAGAAGTCAGGGTGGCAATACCATACCACGTCGTCCTTACTTCTACGCTGCTGCTGACCGCGGCTCTGCCTTCAGCGCTGGGCTCCCGGCCAGCAGTTGCCACCCTCCGGCCACCTAGCTCTGTAAGCAGCGCTCAGCAGCAGCACAGAAGTAAGGGTGGCAATACCATGACCCTCCCCCTACAATAACCTTGTGACCCCCTTCAACCCTCTTTTGGGTCAGGACCCCTACAGTCACACCACCATGACGTTTCAGATTTAAGTATCTGAAATCATAAAATTTACCATTTTTTAAACCCTATAACCGTGAAATTGACCAAAATGGACCGTGAATTTGGTAGGGTCCTAACTATGTACAAGTTTGCAACCGGATGGTTCAAAGCAGAAGTTGTCACATGTTCTGTGCAACATTCGCTATACAGAAGAGAGAACCCACCTGACAGAGCAAAGGCAACCAGAGATCAGTGACCCATTTCCCTTCTGCTCCCCCAACCTCATGTTCCCAGACAGCAAACCAGCACCCAGCACCCAGCGCAGATCTCTGACGGGAGGCATTGTATTGCAGAAGCCTGGAGGATCTTTGCTTCACTAGATTCTCATTTACAGCACACAGGCACTTGATCTCAAACCGTTATCACAGGAAATAATGGGTAGCTTGTAGGAGTCCACTATAAGCAGCGAGCGAGTCCAGCAGCCCGCTTACTTCTTCAGGTCCTGCTCTGCTTTGTCTGAGAGAGGGGGAAACAAAATCAACGCGTCAGCATTTCGACACCACTCCTCTGGAATCCCCTGCTAATTACACACCGGAAGTTTTGATGAACACGGTTAATATTTCACAGGTTCTGTGGTCTGGGGACTAGAGGCACCAAGTTTTTGGTTCTAATTCTGGAGCTGCTCTTGCACCCTCTGGGCCCTTGGGAAAGCCCCTCAGAACCTTGATCCTTGGCAGCAGGATCAAGCCCTCTGGTTCTCAGTTTCTCCATCTGTAAAATGGGGGCCATCTTTACCTCTCCAACACGGCTTTTATAGAACTTACATCATTAACGTCTCTAACACACTTTGGAAGGGGGCAGAGAGACAGGAGGAGTTACCTAGCTAAGAAGGCCCCGAGCTGAGTGAGTTTTGGGGCCTCCCGTGATGGGACAGGGCAAAAGGAGAGGACAGGGCTTGTGAGATTTCCAGTCCACACTGGACTTCCAGGGTAAGTTTGAGGTCTCACAAGATTTGGAGCCATGATAGGGCTACTTCCTGATTGCTGGTTTCCAGCAGCCAACCCACCCTGCCCCACTTATCTAGGTCTTAGTGGGTTGTGCTGTCTCCACTTGGAGGTTGGGAAGGAATTTTTCCCCAGACCACCAGCTTGGCTGAGGCTGGTTCGGTTATTTCACCTTCCCTGTAACAAAAGCTAGGGGCAACCAGCAGGCTGGGATTCTCTCCCCTCCCAGAGGACTCAGCTGGACCTATCTGAGGGTCATTTAGTTGTCGCAACTGTTGGCAGGTGCCCAGTGCAGGAACTTGCC
Organism: Chelonia mydas; assembly: GCF_015237465.2. Lineage (NCBI taxonomy): Eukaryota > Metazoa > Chordata > Testudines > Cheloniidae > Chelonia > Chelonia mydas. The sequence continues at coordinate 4,327,150 of NC_051250.2, read as the reverse complement.
GATGTAGGCTCCACATCCAGCAAGGTGGATGGAGGCAGTGTGTCTAGAGACAGTGTGTCTAAACCCCTGGAGGAAAATGTGAATCAGGGGATGGGGCACTACCGCAGGAGGACCACCTCTCCAATGCGCTTGACGGTGGTGCTGGTCAAGGTCCCCTCTTGCTCAACCCCCAAAACGGGAAGGGATGCTAGTGGGCAAGTGTGATGGTTGGCTCCCCCTGAGGTGGGGGACCCCAAGAATTGGCAAAGGATCAATGGGGTGCAAGTGACCACACTGGGCTGTCCCCCGACTGGAACTTTGGATTTAACTTGACTAATAAAGCTACAGCCTGGTTAAAACCCACATCACATGTCCTTGTCTTCTTCTGCCAACTTGCACTAGCTAACTCTCCCAGCCCCATTCACGTGGACTCATGTTTCCCTGTCCTTCCTTTACAAATATTAATCTCAAACTGTTCGGCTGCTTCTCCAAACTGCTTTGGGATCTGCAGCACTGGACTGGAAAGCTCACTGGAAGGGACCCTCTCCAACACTCCCTGCTTCTGGCCCAGGAAGTTCAGGGGAGCATTGATTTATTTGTTCATTTTAAAATCTAAAGGCCTGGAAGGTTTGTTTAGGACTCTGGGTAGCTTCTCAGTTTATCTGAGCCCATCACCAATGACCTAATAAAAAACAGCCACCCCTAACTGAACCCGAAGCACAATGAGGCTCATCAACAAGAATCTCACAGAGAGCGAGATCAGGGGGACCACACCCAGGAGAGTTTACCAACACGGCTCCAGCCTCATCACTTTATCTGCTTGGCGCCTGCTCCTGTTCCCATTGACCTAACCAGAGAGGGCCCCAGGGAAGAACATTCCCTAGTATTCTTTAATTGAGTCAGCCTGAGGCGCTTTCTGCCACAGCGGCCATGATCCTGGACGGTGGTTGTCTCACTAACAGAGGTGGAAGAAAGAGGGAAACAAATGAAGGGACCTCACTCCCTGCCAGGAGGCAGGCCGGATCAAGAATGCTCCCAAGGGTATTCTCAATGCCCCAGCTGTGTTTGGGAATGCAGGGGGGGTGGGGGGGGGAGGCCTGCCTTAACACTGGTCCTTGGAGATGGAAACACCAAACGCGGACGCTAGACAAATCCATTCTTATTAAACATGCCCTCGCTCAAACCCTGGAAACCACTGGAGTCGCTGACCAAACCAGGCAGATCCCAGCCAGAGGGACTGTCCAGGTGCAGCCCTTACCTGCAGGGATGAACTTCAGCGAGCTACTGAATATTCAGAAGCGAGACTGCCCCCTCTTCAGCCCGTCGTTGAGGAACTCATGGCCCAGTCCATTGCCGCATTTGCCACAGGACACCTAGAAGATGCAAGGGAGGAACACGAATGAACCGGGGCCAACCCACAGGCGCCCCCTTTGTGCTGCTATTCAGACAGCGAGCAGCAGGCACAGGAGCTGCCCCTTTAACAGGGACAAGTCAGGGAGAGCTGTCAAGCTTTTGCTTTACTCTCTACAAGGTTTTCATCAGCACCTTCAAGGCACCCGGCCGCTCTTCGTACTTGGCCACACTGTCGGCATGCACGGTTTCAGTGAAGGCCGGCCAAGGAGACGAGTGCTGGTATTTTGCTCTGCTGGAGAACAGCTCATAACCGCATTTGGAACAGATGTAAATGCCTGGGGAGGGGGACAGGAGAAATGACGGGTTAACTCCAGGTGGCAGCTAACCCTGCAAATTCAGTCACATGTGTGCTGCACCTGTAACGCCTGGATCCTGCTGCCCAGACAGCGCTCAAGGTCAGAGAAGATCACCTCAAAGGATGGTTTACAATACAGTCCTGCTAAACATGAACTCAGGCCAGAATACACCAACAGGTCACCTACACAGCTTAGCCAAACCTGCCGCCACCTGCTGTCACTTTCCAGTGGCCAAGATAGGACTAAGGATTTCATGGCAGTGGCAGGGATGAAATCTCAGAGCCCTCTGCTGCAAAATTGCAAGCCCCTGTCACATGAACGAAAGAGAATCCCATTTAGCTACAAGCAGTACAGGGCCTATGACACCGTTCTGGGTCCTCTCTGTCACACGCACACACTGGCCTGTTCCTTATGCACCTTTGGCCCAAGCACGGCTCAGAAGAGAAGCCCTGGTCCGCACCCACCTCCGGCTGACCTCAGCTCTGGCGCGGTTTCTCCCGCAAGACTGGGCCCCGCTCATTCTATTGCCCAACCCAGCTGGGCTCCGGGCAGTCTGAGCTACCTGCCACTCCCACGCACTGGCTGGCATGCCAGGGGGCTCTGCAAGCACCTGTGCGCCTCCTGGGGATTCAGAGCGGGTCTGGGGTTCTGTGCGGCCACCCGGGGATTGGGGGAGCTCAGACCCAGGCCCCACGGCTGAGCTGATCAGAGCCCCTGTGTTACCAGGAGAGGGCTGGCAAAGGGGCTCCTGCTGCCTCCAAGCCCCAGCAGCCCGGCCCCCCGGCTGAAGGCCACCCCTATGGACAGGGGGAGCCCAACCTCCCCTATGAACTAGCCACCCCTATGGAGAAAGGAAACCCAGCCCCTATGGGCAATGGCCACCCCTACGGACAGGGGGAGCCTGGCCACCCCTAGGAGCAATGGCCACCCCTACGGACAGGGGGATCCCGGCCACCCCTATGGACTGGGGGAGCCTGGCCACCCCTAGGAGCAATGGCCACCCCTACGGACAGGGGGAGCCCAGCCACCCCTACGGACAGGGGGAGCCCAGCCACCCCTACGGACAGGGGGAGCCCAGCCACCCCTATGGAGAGAGGGAACCCAGCCCCTATGGGCAATGGCCACCCCTATGGACAGGGGGATCCCAGCCACCCCTATGGACCGGGGGAGCCCAGCCCCTATGGGGAGAGGGAACCCGGCCCCTATAGGCAATGGCCACCCCTATGGACAGGGGGATCCCAGCCACCCCTATGGACCGAGGGAGCCCAGCCCCTATGGAGAGAAGAGCCCGGCCCCTATAGGCAATGGCCACCCCTATGGACAGGGGGATCCCAGCCACCCCTATGGACCGGGGGAGCCCAGCCCCTATGGAGAGAGGGAACCCAGCCCCTATGGGCAACGGCCACCCCTACGGACAGGGGGATCCCGGCCCCTATGGGCAATGGCCACCCGCCCCCCGGCCGACGGCCGCCCCCCCGGCCAGGGGCACCCCGGCCGCCCCCCGCGGGCCCCGCCCCCGCACCGGGCTCGAAGTGGCTCCGGAACCGCTCCCCGCCGAAGAAGGCGCAGAAGGACATGGCCGCCACGGGCGACTCGCGGCGCACTGCGCATGCTCCGCGCAGCGGCTGAGGGGCGGGCCTGCCCTGCCCTGCCCTGCCCGCGGCCCGCTGGGCCCTGGGGCTCTGCGGCTGCTCTCGAGAGGGGCTAAAAGGGGGCCAAGGGGGCGCATCGGAGCGGGGGGTTCAGCAGCTTGGGGCTGGGGCTACAGGGCAAAATCAGGGCGGGGGGGGAGCAGGCGTTAAGCCCGGGGCGAGGCGCTGGCAGAGGGTCACAGGGGGCAAAGCCTGGCACCGGGGGCAGCAGTTGCCCCGGGGGGACTGAGACCCCCCCGAGTTTGCCAAAATGGTGGGGGGGCAAAGGGGCTTTTTTTTTACTTCCCCTCTCACAGACAGCACCTCTCAGCACGGACACCGGGGCCAGGCCCTGGCTCCTCGGGCCGGCCGGGGATTCAGTCCGTCGGGGGCCGAGCCCATGAGGAGCACAGGCTCCTGGGGGGGCGCCGGGCCAAATCCAGCAGAGGTGCAGATGGGGTGTGGAAACCCCCCGCCCGGGGGTGCTGTGATCACTTACACTGGGTGCCAGGGGCAGGGGAGTGTAACTTGCACCCATTTGACACCCGCGGGGGCTGCAGATCGAGAACAGAATAAGGACCTGGGCCTGCGTCTCCTCTCGCTTACCCCAGTGTAAAACTGGGCTGACACCACCACTTTAACCGCTGCTAGGCACCAAGGGGCCTGCTTTAACTTCATTCTTCTCTTGGCTTCTCTTCCTGCTCCCGCTCCTCACTTAGCCCTGATTTTCTCCCCTTCTAGCGGCCATGCAAATCAGGAGTAACTCCCAAGAACCCAGCTCAGTTCCTCTGGATTTACCCTGGGGTAGCTGACATTGGAATCTGGCCCATAATGTTTATCTTGACATTCCCTGTTTGAATAGAAATTGCTCCATCTCTAGGAGTTCTCGTAACCTTCCCCTGTAACCTTTCAAATGAGCTGAGTATTTCATTATACACAAGCCTGCGAGGGATCTGCCTGATGCACAAGACACTTCATGTCTCATCTGGACTCTGAAGAAATCTGAATGGCACAGGGCTGATGGCAACCCAGGCCCTGCAGCAGCAAGCAAGCACTGCTGGAGAATAATGGCTTTTGCTGGAAAGAGTTTGTGAAGGACACTTCCAGACCTCACTCATCCGAAGTGGCATATTTTGAGCTGCTTGTTAGACTCATGGACATCGCTAACCTACACAAAGTAATAACCAACAGCAACCTCATATTCTCACTGGGCAGGTTCCTAGGGGGAACGGATTTGGAGTGGGAGGTGGAGCTCTTCGCCTCAAAGATAAATCCAGTCAAGTCAGTTTCCTTCTGACAGCTGATGGCCTTTGTCAAATGCACCGTCTCAGTACAGCAAAAACAAGGAGGAGTCCTTGTGGCACCTTAGAGACTAACAAATTTATTTGGGCATAAACTAACAAATTTATTTATATAAATGTGTTAGTCTTTAGGGTGCCACAAGGACTCCTCGTTTTTGCTGATACAGACTAACACGGCTGCCCCTCTGAAACCTGTCTCAGTACAGTTCCCAGTGGACCGGTGTCAAATTTCTGTTATTACTGATTACAGTGTATAAGGACCTTCAGACAGAGAAAGTACTGGGTCCTATAGGGCTCTTTAATCTAGTGGAGAAAGTCAAAACAAAAATCCGTGCCTAGCACGCTGAAGCCAGGCAAACTGAAATTGGAAAGGCACAAATTGTTAACACTGGGGGTGACTAACCATTGGAACATGCTCCCAAGGAAAGTGGTGGATTCTCTCTCTTGCTGTCTTCAGATCCAGAGTGGAAGAGATGCTTTAGCCAAACACAAGCGACTGGGCTTAATACAGGCGTACCTGGGTGAAATTTATGAAGCTGGGATGCCCAGGAGGTCAGACTAGATGATCTAATGATCCTTTCTGGCCTTAAATGCTATGAATTTACATTGCAATAATGCCATAAGGCTCTAATCAAGGACAGGACGCCATTGCGCTAGGCTCTGTACAAACGCATAACAAGTGACAGGGCTTGACCCAAACAGTTTACAATCTAAGTAGATAATAAGATAGACAAAGGGTGGAAGAAAAGCAGCATTATTATCCCCATTTTACAGGTGGAGAACTGCAGCCCAGAGAGAATCAATGACTTGTCCAAGGTCACACAGGGAGGCAGTGGCAGAGCCTGAAATTGAACCCAGGGCACCTGAGTCCTGATCAGTTATTTAACTGATGCTTTTGCTCTTCCTTGCATCACAGAAATCACCAGCCTTGAGGGCAACATCAGCAGAGTATATTGATTCACTGGGTTATGGAGAATTAATTCTAGCAGAGGCTGCTTTAGGACCATGATAGAAGACAGCTGCTACTTATCTTGTACGTGTTCTGCTCCATACCTGTCACTCATCGTGTCAGGATGAAAGTTACTTAGTGATAACATAAACTATCTAATGCTATAAAGAGATCGCAGGCCCCATTCACAGCTGATGCAAGCAACTAGAGGATTTAAGGACAATAAGGAGTTTTCTACGTATATTAGGAACAAAAAGAATCCTGATACCGTTATTGGTCCATTACTAGATGGAAATGGTAGAATCATCAATAATAATGCAAAAAAGGCATAAGTGTTCAATAAATATTGCTGTTCTGTATTAGAGAAAAAAACAGATGATGTAGTCTCATCAGATGATAACTCTTTCTTTCCACTGGTATCTCAGAAGGATGTTAAACACCAGCTACTGAAATTAGAGATTTTTAAATCAACAGGTCCAGATAACTTCCACCCAAGAGTTTTAAAAGAGCTGGCTGAGATGCTTTGCTGGATGGTTAGTGTTGATTTTCAAGTCTTGGAACACTGGGAAGTTCCAAGAGACAGGAAGAAAGCTAATGTTATGCCAATACTTTAAAAGGGTAAAGGGGATGAGCCGGGTAATTGTAGGTCTGTCAGTCTGACATCTATTTGAGGCAAGATAATGGGTGGCTGATATGGGGCTTGATTAATAAAGAATTAAAGGAGGGTAATTTAATTAATACCAATCAACATGGGTTTGTGGAAAATAAATCCTGTCAAGCTAACTTGATTTTTTTTCCATGAGATTACATATTTGGTTGATAAAGGTAATAGTATTGATGTAATAAATTTAGACTTCTGGAAAGTGTTTGATGTGGTGCCGCACAATATTTTGTTGAAAAAACTAGAAAAAAACAAAATTAACCTGACAAACATTAAGTGGATTAAAAGCTGACTAAATGATATGTCTCAAAATGTAACTGTAGTGGGGAATCATCATTGAGTGGATGTGTTTCTAGTGAGGTCTTGTAGGGATCTGTTCTTGCTCCTATGATATTTAATGATTTTATCAGTGACCTGGAAGAAAACACAAAATCTTCACTCATCAAGTTTGCAGAAGACACAAAAATTGGGAAAAGTGGTAAATAATGAAGAAGACAGCTTACTAATACAGAGTGATTTGGATTGCTCGGTAAGCTTGGGTGCAAGCAAATATGTGTTTTAATATGGCTAAATGTAAATGTACCTGTCATGAATAGGGGGGAGGGTAGCAACCTTTATGTATCCTTGGCAACTGTACTGGATTGCCTTACCTGTAAGGGGTTAAGTAGTTCAAATAACCTAGTTGGCACCTGACCAGAAGGACCAATGAGAAAAGAAGATACTTTCAAATCTGGAGGGGGAGGATTTGTTTGTTGTTCTCTTTTGTTGTTCCCTCTCCGGACAGCGGGAGAAGCCAAGCAGGTACAACATCTCCTGAAAATATACCTGGAATAATCCATCTAAATCCACAGAAATTGTAAGTAGGGCAAGGAAATGTGTTAGGTTATCTTTTGTTTTAGCATGTGAATTTTTCTATGCTACAAAGGTAGTTTTATTCCTGTTTTTGTAACTGTGAAGCTGAGCCCAGAGCGGAATCCTCTGTTCTTTTAAATCTTTTTATTACCCTGTAAAATTACCTTCCATCTTGATTTTGCCGGTGTGATTCTTTTATTTTTTTTCCTTTATAAATGAAGTTCTTCTTTTAAGAACCTCATTGATTTCAGTGTCCTGAAGACAAAGGGTCTGGTCTGTGCTCACATTGCAATTGGTTGGTATATTATTCTCAAGCCTCCGCAGGAAAGGAGGTGAAGGGGTTTGGAGGGATATTTTGCGGGGACAGGGATTCCAAGTGACCCTTCCCTGAATTTTTGTGTAAATCACTTGGTGGTGGCAGCAATACCAGTCCAAGGACAAGGAAAGGATTTGTGCCTTGGGGAAGTTTTAACCTAAGCTGGTAGAATATAACCTTAGGGGATCTTTCATGGAGGTCCCCACATCTGTACCCCAGAGTTCAGAGTGGGGGGGGGAACCCTGACAGTACCCTTCTAGGAACAAAGAACGTAGGTCATACAGGATGGGGGAAGCAGTGACTAAAAGAATTTGGGAATACTGATGGATAATCAGCTGAACATGAACTCCCAGAGCGACACTGTAGCCAAATGGGCTAATGTGATCCTTGGATGCATAAATAGGAATCTCAAGTAGGAACAGAGCAGTTATTTTATCTCTGTGTTTGGTACTGGTGTGACTGTTGCTGGAATAGTGTGTCCAGTTCTGGTGCCCACAATTCAAGAAGGACATTGATAAATTGGAGAGAGTTCCAAGAAGAGCCATGAGAATGTTTAAAGGATTAGAAAACTTTCCTTATAGTGGTAGGCTCAAGGAGCTCCATCTATTTAGTTTAACAAAGAGAAGCTTAAGGGATGACTTGATTACAGGCTGTAACTACCTACATGGAGAACAAATGTTTAATAATGGGCTCTTCAGTCTAGCAGAGAAAGGTATAAGATGATCCAATGGCTGGAAGTTGAAGCTAGACAAATTCAGAATGGAAATTTGAGAGTAACTAACCACTGAAACAATTTACCAAGATTGCATTTTCTTCTAAAAGATCTGCTCTAGGAATTATTTTGGGGACATTCTATGGCCTGTGTTATGCAGGAGGTCAGACTAGATAATCACAATGGTCCCTTCTGATCTTGGAATCAATGAATCTACAGGTCCACTGATATCACAGGAAACATACTTGCTCACACCCGGGCTGGATTTTATCCCCGGGTCACAAACATACACAAAGCCTTGGATAGTATCATGCTAAGGGCTAAATTTTGCTCTGGGATACAACAGTGTAAATCTGGAGTAGCTCGAGTGAAGTTAATGGAGTCACTCTGGATTCACAGATCAGTGTAGCCAGAAGCAGATGGGGGACTGATACTAGCGAATCAGAATCCATTCCAGTAGCCTTGTCTGACCCATCAACCCTTAATTAAATAAATATTAACTAAACAGGCCACAGCCTGATCCTTCACTGCAGTGGCAGATTAGCCACTGGGCCAATAGGGCCCTTGTCCAGGGGCCCCCGCCACCTGTGGGGCCCCCAGAAAAAATCTGCCACCCAGCCGCGGAAGCCCAGAGCCCCTGCCGCCGGGTGGGCAGCACTGAGAAAGCCCCCGCACTGGACCCCGATCCGCAGCAGAAGTGACGGGTGGGGGGATCCACACCCCCCACAGCAGCCCCCAACCCTGTCCCCGGCAGAAGCCCCCGGGCACAGGGCAGCAGGGGAAGCCTAGCCCCCGCGCCCAATGCTGCTCTCCAGCAGAAGCACCTAGCGGAGTGGGAGAAGCCCCAGCGCTCTGACCTGGTCCCCCACAGAAGTGCAGGGGGTGGCGAGGGAGGACCCAGCACTCGGACCCCCGCTGCAGCCCTGGGATTGGAGGCGCTCTCACTCCCTGCTGCGCCCCAGGGCCTTGGTGCAGGGACAGAGCAGGGGATTGTAGTGGAGAGGCAGAACTGGAGGGAGTCAGGGACTCTGGGTGGAATAGAGGCAGGAAGGGGTAGGGCTGTGGGCAGGGCCACGGGCTGAACGGGGGCGAGCCATAGGCAGAAGGGGTGGGAAGAGGCCCCCCCACTTGCACTGGCCCAGGGCCCCAGGAAACCTTAATCCACCTCTGCTTCACTGATACCCTTTTCCTGGGTGGCTTTTGGCCTCGGACCAATAAGCATTCATTTGCAAGGGCAGTTCAAAGAGGCTGCAACTCTTGAAGAATAAAGAGATTTGACTTAAGCGCCCCCCCCCAAATGCTGCAGTAGTAAAAATCTCCCTGATAGTATTCTAGAGACACTCTTCTCAGGCTTCAGAGGAGCAGCCGTGTTAGTCTGTATTCGCAAAAAGAAAAGGAGGACTTGTGGCTCCTTAGAGACTAACCAATTTATTTGAGCATAAGCTTTCGTGAGCTACAGCTCACTTCACCGGATGCATAAAGTGGAAAATACAGTGAGAACCTGACCCCACCCATGTCAGTTTGCAGCTACGCTCTCCATGGCACAGACAGAGGTTGTTGGAACTGCAGCACTGCAGCCCCCAAGAGCCGTGAGCTCTGAGACACTCACGCACTGCAGCAAGGAACCTGGTCAAAATGCCTGCAGCCTAGACAGACAGGTAGGACTAGGTTAGCTTGCCCTAGTGCCCAAGATACGGGCCTGATTCTGATCTCCCTTATACTGGTTTTACACTGATGAATTCAGTGCAGTTACCCCTGGGACCCGATTCTCTTCTCTCTCCCCTGGTTCCACACTAGTGTAACTCCACTGACTTCTGTGAAGCTGTTCTTGATTCACAGCAGTCTAGACGAGATCAGAATCAGGCCCACTGTACAGGCCTCAAGTCACGACTCCCATCAGTTTTACACTGGTGCAGCTCCATTAGCTTCAGAAGAATCACTCCTGATTTAACCGGAGTATGGATTGGGCCGTTTATCTGTGCGTGTGCGTAGCTAAAATAGCACATCTCTGCCTTCCAAAGGCAGCACTCAGCAGAAACGTAGCAATCGCATCTCATGCATTTTCCTCTGGCCCCCTCCCCAGGGATTTACCGCTAGGACTGAAACACCCCATTATTTCCTTTGGGGTCATTTTCAATCCCTTTCAGAAGCAGGGTTGGCAACCTGCCAAGATTGCCCTTGAGTCTCTTGGAATTACATATAAATCTCCAGGAGACTGCTGAGAACAATCCAGGAGATAATCATAGGGCATTCTGGAAACGAATATTGAACGCTGAATCCGATTTATACAGTAGTCCAGCCAGTGTTTAAAATGCCATGGTAATGTGCATCTGCCTGTCCAACGGTTTCATTGTGCTTGTATTTCTTTACCTTGTGCGACTTTTTACGTCATGACGTAAAGTCTGTGCACCATAACTGAAAATACACGTGCAGGCGGGCCCATTCATTTGTCTCTTTGGTCTACGCTCCCCTGCAACGGCCTCGTGCTTTCAAAAAAAAGAAAACAGAAATGGACGATGGTGAGGGCTCGTCAAAACACAGCAGCTCCAAATGTACCATTAAAAAATAAGTATTGCAGTTGTTACAATGATGCCTGGTGTAAAGACCCCCCGACTATAAAACCTGCCTTCGCAAAGTCGATAAATTCACAGCAGAATGCGTTTTGTGTCCTCGAGCATTTCCCGTTACATAAGTCTAATCAGGGAGTTTTTGCTGTATCTGTCATTTTCTAATGGCATGCTATATTGTTTTCTGTATTTTAAAACAACGGAATTAACTAACGCACCCATACACGCAAACATTTAAACACATATTAACAAGCTAAGTAACTCAAACCCACTCTCACGATTTAAAAATAAGATTCACATTACGGTACAACTGGAAATTTTGCAATATTGTTTATTTATGCAACATGCTTAAAATGCAAAAGTATGATTCATACGATCCTCCTTATTTCCACTGAAGGCAAAATGATGGCTCTATCATCAAAGAGTTTTGGACAAGAGTAGGTCAGTCACTAATGCCATTACGTCAGGGGATGAAACCTCGCAGAATAGGTACAAACAGAATTGTCAACCCTATCAGAAGCAGAGTCCCTTCCCATGCACCAGCGATTCTCAATCTTCTTGAGGCCAAGGAACCAAATCTTACAGAACGCTGAGTCTGCAAAAGATGGCAATTGAGCTTATTGCATGCACATTTTACAGGGCCATTACAGGCACTTGGCAAATGTTCCCAACGCTAATCACTCTTCCTTGAGCCTACGATGAGAATCTCTGCCATTCAGGATGCCTTGGCAAGTGTCTTTTCATTCTGATTCACTCAGCCAGACTGAACTGCCAGCAGCTGAGTGATATCTCTTGTGAAGCTGCTGTCCTGATGCTGCAGAAGGGAGACTTGATAGTATGGGGTCCAAACAGAGGTTCACTGTCAAAGCAGCCAAAGGCAAACGTGGCTGCTGCTTGCATCGAACACCGCAATTTGTAAAAGACCTCTTGAGCAGAGTTTGGCAGTGTCTGTTTAACACCCTGGATCTGCAGTATGGGTTGCATTATTAGGCCCGTTTAATGGTGCAAAGTGGGATCCTGCAGACTGTAGCAAATCCCCCAGATTAGGGACTCACCGGCAGAGACGCTTCTTCGTGGCTGCAGAATTCTCTTCAGCTTGTTTCTGGACTGGCAACAGCCCTGTCGTGCTGCAGAGTTCTAGGGGCCTTTCTGTAATCTCAAACAGATAAGGAATGCGTCGACTACTGGTCACATAGCCAGGTTAAACCTTTGTGTAACAGGGTGCACGCCACGCCCTGTAGGATTCGACCCCCTGGCCCTGCTCCTTAAATATGCAGGGATGCTCCAAGCTGGTGCAACACCCTTGCTCTTTATTTTGGGTCCATTTCCCACCACCAGTTTCCCACTATTTACATGGCTTGGCCTCACACTGGCCTGACCAGCAACAGACTAGGGGGCTCCTTCCCCCATCTGAGCCTGACCTTCCCCTCCTGGTCTCCACCCCCCTCTTCTTCCACTTCCTCCCAGCCTTTTAGTTCCTGCTAATGAGGCTGGCAGATGTGGGCAGTTCCCAGGCAAGCACCGGCTATTTACCCAGCCCCAATCCATTGCCCCTGACTGGGGCTGGGGCGGCAGGAGCTGATTAAGGGCTTTCCTAGCAGTGCCCTGCCACACTTTGTCTAAGTGATTTTTTTTGCATCTTGGTCCCTGATGATCAAATTGCTGGCACTCCTCAGCAATCTGAATTTGTCACCTACCATCTGCCTGGATAGCTGAGCCTGTAATTTACTCCACCTACTGCAAAGATCTGTCCCTGTAAGCACCAGTCCCAGGGATTTTGCAACTCGTGCTGACGCTGAAGGGTTTGTACTCTTCAATAATTGATGTGTCTTATCTCTGAGACCTTGTTAATTCATAGCACATTTGACCTTGCTGAAATATACCAGTGCAAACTCCCATCTGCTCTAGAGGAGTGTTCTGGTGTCTGGCCTCTTTATTAGCAGTAAAATGTTTTCTCACACCGTGTTCGGCGCATCACTGGGCTGGCCTCTGACTGTTTCTTCAGCAGCTTAGATCGATGCTTTAGTGTAGGAGCTGTGAGGAGAGGAGGATGGGGGTGTGAACATTAGCACCTCCACTTCTGCTTTAAGAGAGATCAGATAGTTTTCTCCACACCCTGGGGAAAGCACGCGGAACAAGCAGAAGGGAGTCTGTCCCCCATCTAAATTCTAGCCAAAATTTTACACTGAGCTCATTGCATGCTGGGACAGGAGGCTGGGAGTTTAGTTTGTCCTGGGTGGTTACCCAGGCAGGGCAGGCATGATCAGCAAAGCTCCCAGGTATGTCCTCACTATTGAGTCTAAGGTTTTGATTTAAGGAGCTAAGGATTTAAGGACACAACACCTTGTTCCTTCACAAGGGGCCGAGGAATTTCTCTTAGAAACTAGATGTGAAAAGGATATTTCCTCCTTGCCCTTCCCTATCCCTGCACAACCCAAAGCCCACTGACTCCCATTGACTTCTGTAGGCTTTGAATCAGGTGCCATGTGAGTGCTGGAGTCCTGCTGTATATTCCCATCAGATGCCCAGCATCGATATTTTGTAGGTGTTGACCCCTCCCCCCAATATCTTCTGCTGCTAGTTTCACACAGTTCCTCGCCCCACGGTCACAGGAGAGATTCCTCTGCCTCCAGATGTAACGCAAAGCCTTTCTCTAGAAGCAAAGACACTAAACAGCTACCAGAATCACAAACCGCTTACCCCAGCTCTTGCTGCGTTGAGCACTTCACTCCCCCAGAGGATTGTGGTTGCAAACTTGCCAAAGATTATTGATCAAGGAGGAAAGAAGATCCAGAGGGTAAGATCCAGTCTCCCACAGTATATTGGCCCTGGCAGCATTTTTAGTGGTAGTTTAGCTTTCCCTTTCGCTGCCACTGTCTCCATGAATGTTTGTCCCTCAACCTACCTGGCCTCTTTCTCCTCCTCAGTTCTTAAGTCCATCCCATGCTCCCCTTCCTGATCCTGCCCAGGAGGGGCAGCCATGCTACGTGAAGGACGAACTCAAGTTGACACCCTCTGTTTGGTTTCTTTCTCAAGACACGTGTCTGTGCTGCGTACCCGAAAAGTCTCGCGCCGCCTTGTGCTGAGTCAGGACGCCTGGGTCCTGTTCCCAACTCTGTCACTAACCTATTGTGACACTTTGGACAAGTCGCTTAAATTCTAGGCTCCCAAGTCACTTACGGTCTTGGATCCTTGGGTCCAGCATCAATAAAGTATCGATAGTCACACTGGCTTACCTTGCCAAGTTGCTGTGAGTCTTAACGGTTGCCAAGATGCTACGACTGCTCAGATGAAATCTGCCATAAGAGGGCAAAGTATAATATTAATAAATCATAATCATAATCCATGTATTATTCCAAATCAGCCTGTATGAATGAACAACTTCCCAGCCTAGCTGTCAGTCATTTCTCCATCATCATTGATCTGAGTTATGTCTACACCTGTCAATGTGCATTAGGTCCTGTTATCACTAAGAGAATTGATGTTCCAGAGCCCCTGAATCCCTCTCTCCAGCTGTCCTCCCGCCCCAACTCGTCTGGATTCAAGCAATAGGTTCCCACTAAAGCGGGAAGGGGAAGGCTGGCCGAGTCCCTTCTGAGGTCCCAGTGCCAAGCTGTTTAAAAGGCAGCAGCAAAGGGTGGCCCTGGAAGGAGGAGAGGAGGGAGGGTAAGAGCAGTATAGAGCAAGAGGGAAGAAAGATGAAGGGGCGCAAGGAAGGCTACAGAGGAAATGGGGGAGCTCCAGAGGGGTTGGAGGGACAGGGAGGGGTATTGAGGTGTGAGATGGGGTGCAGCAGCACTGGACTGGGCCACAAGCTCTTATTCAGCCTTTGCAGTCAACTACCCCGGGTGGTTTCCTGTCCCTGCTAAGGGTGTAGGAAGTAGCCAGGCCCCAGGTTGCTCCCTGTGCTGGTGCTGGAATAGAGGGAAGACAGGTAAGGCCTTCCCTCTGCCGGGACTACCCTTTACCTTGTTTCAGTGGCCCCTATGGGGTTTTGCAGGGGTGCAAAATAGCCAGGTGCAGGTCTGCCCCAGCCACACCCCCAAGCTGCCTCAGCACTTCCGCTCCACCCTCAGCCTGGCAACTCCCCTTGTGCTGGGGCATTCCGTGGAGGTCCCTTAGGCCTGGTTTCGTGCCCCACGTGCTGGGTAATAACATGGGAGGACTCTGTGTTTCTCAAACTGGCTCTTTAGTGAGAAAGCTATTGACAGAAGAGCTGTACCTGCAGCTGGCCTTCCAGCCATGAGCACACAGACTGACTTCCTCATGCTTCCTCCAAACACTTCCTTCCTGCAGCCTGTGCTCTTCCCTCCAAGTTCCATGCAGGTTGCTACAAGCCCGCCCTGTGACCCCTTGGATTCATAACTGAGGACCCCAACAGGGAAAACCCCACTGGCTGTTCATAAACAATCCCTGTAAAGCCAACACCAAGGCCAACTTGACTTCAGCAGCTGGGTCTGCCTCCACTGGCAAGGAAGAACCCTGGCTATTGTCAGTGGGACGTGAGATCCGACGTAGGAAGCAGGGAGAGAAGACCCTGGATCGTGCTGATTGTTTAATTTTAATCCACTGGGGTAGGGAGTGAACACTGAATAATTTACTGCACCACAATCTTTCCCCCATGCTAGTTGAGCTGCTGATTTTCTCTCTCTTTTTTTTTTTCTCACTGCATATTTGATCCCACCAGGCTGGTGGTACATGGAGCAGCATCTTCTAATTATATAGAGAGACATTAAAGCTGGAGGAAATGAAACCAACAAATGACTCTGACACTCCAGGTGCCTGAGTCAAACCATCATATAGGCTTTAGAAGACACTAATGAACCAGGGATGAATTCATCTGGGCTACACAGGACATTATCCCCAGGGGCAGCTGCATTGTCGTTACTGTGAATATAGAGCTGTCCTTTGTGTTACTTTATTGATGTTCGTTTTTTATACTCAGTGGATTTAGGTTCCAGACTGGGTGTTACACTAATAAAAATGATACCAACAGGATCTTGTAAGAGAGACAAGGCAAAATGCCACGTTTATTGTAAATACAACAAAATATTCCTATATGCAATTTCTATATAAATCCATTCACAAACACAGACATTCACACAGGTTCTGCAAAAAGGTTGTTATAATTACCAGCCTAGACGTTGCTCGTGCCAAGTCACTGGCCAGGTGGCCTGGACACGAGAGTGGAGCCGAGTCGTTGTCAGATGTGCATCCAATGCTCCTGGAGGGTGGTTGTAGAACCAGACTCAAAGAACACAGTCCATGGACCCAATTTTTATAGGTCTCTGGTTCAATACAAGTCTATGGAAGTTGCTTCATCATGCTGAATTTACAATTGAGATGACCATCAATCAGCTCAATCAGCAGGTGGTACATCTATGACGGCTTCCATGATGGCTACGTGTTATCTACTTGTTCTTCGTTGATGCGTTTTGGGTGGATACCGGTTCGCCCTCCGGGGGTCATCCAGTTATCTCCACTTTGCATATTCTTTGGCCCATCAATACCAAGGTTGAAATTCTTAGGATTAGGCTGGCACCATTTACTGGCTCCCTTGACCTAACCAGCCCTCCTCTAGAGGGAAGAAGGCACTTAGCTCGCAGTTAGAATGGGCCTGAACCACAGGGCTTAGAGCTAATCTGGAAGGGGAATGTTTCCAAGGTTTGGGGGCCTTGGGCTGTAGGGTTTTAGAGACAGAAGAGCCAGCCATAGGACTGAGGAATTATTCCAGAACCTAAAATTGGGGGTGGGGTTCAAATTGAGTGTGCTGGTTCTGGTTCTGGCTCTGGCTCATCTCTTTTCCCAGTGCCCCTTCCGTCTTTAACCCCTGCTGTGATATGATGTGTGTGTCCACTGGGAACCAGAGTGAAACAAGCGGGTCATTTAACATTATGCCACTTCCAGCAGTTGCCAGCCCAGGTTGGATTTGAACTAGTATCCTAGAGGGGAATGGCCCTGCAATTACCATAATACCTACATCAATTAACAAGGCATTTTGCTGTTGCATTTAAAGTGTAACTAAAGCATTTGGGGCCAAATCTTGTACTTCATTATGCATCGGCACCCTCTACTGGCTGCAAACAGCACTGCAAATATGGGCCAAATTTGGTCTCGTTACTCTGCGAGAGAATTGGGACCAGATCCTGAGAGACACCAGGTACCCATGATTCCCGTTAGAGCCTCAGGCTCCCAGCACCAATCAGGATCAGGCCCTTAAAACAGATTCTCTTCTTCCCAGCTGTCTCATTAATAATGGTAGCTTGTACCTGTGGGGTCACTAGCGAATGCAACCTTCACAGCTGTGGTTTGGTCTATGAATAATACATACGTTCAGCTATTGTTATAACAAGATGTTAATTATGCCGCTGCCTCCAGGATACGTCTGCCAGCAAAGGGCTGTGTCTCAGATTATACAACTGCTTAAAACATCCTCCGTAGTAAACACTTTGGTGTGAGGCGGAAGCTGGTTGGTTTATACCTGGCTTCTTAATCCCAAGCTATGTCCTTTAGAATGGCCACAGAGCGGACAATGGCACAGAGCTCAAATACCAGACATGGAACAAATGTAGGCCATGCCCCTCTAGTTTTAAAAGCCATTTTAAGGAGATCTGACTGGTTTGGTTTGGCAGTGGGCTATGAAGAACCATACTTCTCGTCGTCTCTGGCTATGGTTGGAGGTTGTCACCATGTGATGGCTCCTTGGTGACTTATGTGAAATGAGATGGTGATCTTCGGTATCCACATAATAAAATCCACCCTCACGTGTGGCTATGTTGCCTCATGGTTAGAGCAAGTGTCTATATTTTTCTGTTTAAAAGAGATTTTCTGCCTAAAACTGGCCTCTTTTATAAAGAAAAAAATTGTCAAGAAGCTTTTGTATCTGTCTGAATTTTTCCACTTCTTCAACAACAAAGTTCTCAGTTTTCTAAAACAAACAATATAAATACCTAAAATGCCAACTACTGAAAAATGTTTAATTTTTATAAACCAAAACCAAACATAAAACTGGAGGGGGCAGGCGGGGGGAGAAATTAATTTTGTTTTGTCGGGGTTGTTGTTGGAGAAAAAAACCATGAAATTTTTTGAATTAAAAAAAATCCATGAAATTTTTGGAATAAAAAAAATTCTATATTTCAAAATGTTGATTGGACAATACTTACTATTTTCTGACTAGCTGTACCTGGTTTCTCCTCCTGCCTTTCCCAGGGGTTCAGTGTGTATGATGATGGGTCCCTGATTTTGGCTGGGGCTTCTAGACACTACTATAATGTTATGGGTTGGGACAGGTTAAACCTCTTTGAAATTGTGTGGGACAGGGGAAATGTAACCACTGCCCTGCATTTAAGATAGTTGCAAGAAATCAGGTAACTAGGTAGTTGAAACAATAGCCGCCTCCACCCCAAACACAGGCATATGTCACCACCCAGACCAGAAGGCACACATGGGCAGAGGGGATGTGTTAGCTATTGTTTTGTGAAGGTGTGTGTGTGTCTATGAGAGAAACAGTGGACAGAAGCTGAGAGAAAAGGCAACAAGGAAGCACCAGGTACTGTCATAACAGGCTGTGGGAGCGTGGCACTGCAAAAAGTCTCGAGAGAGAGCTTTTGGGGCTGAGTGCTGGCTAACAGGGGCCTGGAGCTGCGAGCAAAGAAACCGTCTTCTGCTGTTTGATTCTTGCTGGGTGCAGGGAAACAGGACTTCATACCTTCTTTGTAAATACACAGGATTGCATCAAAGTAACACCTGCCTTGTCACCAATTTCTCCTACTAACTGGAACAACAGCAAGATGGCTGGCTGCTCTGGTAACAAGGGTTGCAATACGTATTTAAACATAATATAAGAACAGGGGTCAAGTCCTAAAGGAATTTATAGATTAAAACCTCTCACCTTAAGCTGTATCCAGAAAGCAGTCAGATGCCAGCGCAGGCTCTGCCGCAGAGGGGTTCGGCGTGTATCCCCAAGTACACCGGCAGCTGCCTTCTTCGCCAGCTGAAGCTTTCAAGCCGTCTTCAGCTGAAGCCCCAAGTCGAGGGCACTGCAGTCATCCAGCCTGGAATCTCAGCTCTCCTGTTGCAATATTAGGCTTTCCCTCGAGGGCCTGATCCTGGCGTTTCGCTACTGATGTTAATGGGAGCAGGGACTGAGGTCTCTTTGCAGCACGTATCCTGTGAGCCCCCAGCACCCATCATCCCAGCCAGAGTATACGGCATGGAAAACACACCAACATGACAATTAAAAAAAAGAAGGGAGAGCCTTGCCCACAGCTGAACTGCCTGTTAATTTGAAGTGATCCTGGAAGGTTAAGCGTCACGGCCCTGATCCTGCACTGAGACATGGAGAGAGTCACCCCTGAAATCACACAACCAGCCCCGGGTCCCAGTGTGTTTGTTTGCTCTTGTTTAGCACCGACAACGTGCTCAGAACCGTATAGTACCCAAAAGTACAGGCAGCCCCTGTCCCAAAGAGCCTACATTGGGTAAGACAGAACATAGCAAATGGGATGCACTGACAAATACAGCAGTGGTGGGGATCCCAGAGTGGTCCCTTGTTTTATTCATTATAAACTCATTTCTTGGGTTTGAATGAGGGCAGGATGGGTGGTAATTTAACAACACGAATTTCCTTCCTAGTGTTACTAACACCTTATTCAAAGGGAAAGGACTTTAACCCATGTAGAGCCAGCCCCTCCAGCTGCAAACCAACACAACTCAACTGCAGACAAGGGAGAGAGGCCCATTTGCACCAGCTCAGGACCTGGTCCCCAAATTTCCCTTTTGCAGGCTCTGTTTGTTTACTTTTTGCATTTCCTTCAGCCTGAGCCCTACAAACACACTCAGTGGCTTCTCTTCCCCTGCCAGGTTCTGGTTAATTTCTCTCCAGCAGGGCCCTGCAATGCTGGGCTTGCAAACACCAGGGTGGGAAGGTTTCATTTGTTTTGGGAGGACATGAACCTGTTTCCAGTGGATTTTGTCCCCTCCTTTCCCCACCTGAGCTGCCACTGTTCCTGAAAACAGATGCCCTGAAAGGACCCTCCTCCCCTCGCAGGGGCTGCGTCTGGACCGACCCCGCTTGCAGAGGCTGCTTGGAGGAGCCGCAAACCACTCACTGCCCCTTCCCCGTGTGAGCGGCATGCATCGGGAGCCGTGCCAGCTGCGGTCACGTTAGCATAGTGCCGGGGGGAGGATGGGGTATTTACAGGATCTCGGCCCTGGGGCACAGCGGAGGGGCTTCTTCTTTCCCTCTATAAGGAGCAGCGAGCCCTTCTGCCACCCCTGCAGGTGGGGGGGGGACCCTTATTCCCAACCCCCCCCAGCTAAGGAAGGCTGGCGCTGACAAGGGGGGATCTCCAAGGCTCTAGCCGCTCAAAGCGCCAGCCCTGCCAACGCCGCAGCAGCCGGGGCTGACAATGAGCCGCTGCCCGCGCCGCCGGGGCTCGCCGCGCTCCCTCCCCGGGGCTCGCCGCGCTCCCTCCCCGGGGCGCCTCGGAGCAGGCGGCGCCGCGAGCGGGCGGTGCGGGGCGCGGCTCCCGGCGGGGAGACCCGCGCTGAGCTCCGCCACGCAGCGAGCCCGCCCAGCCTGGGCTCTCGGCCCGGCTCCCGCCGCTGCAGAGGGGCCCGGAGCAGGAGCCGGGACTCTGGGAGCCACGTTCAGCCCCCAGGGATCGGAGCCGCTTGCAGCAGCAGCGCCGGCCGGGCGCAGGGGCTTGCGGCGCGGGCAGCCGCCCGGGGGCGGATCGCGGCGCCGGGGCCATGCCCTCGCTCGCTCTCCGGCCGCCCGCGTCTCCAGCTGAAGGATCCCGGGGGCGGGGGGCCGGACAGCCCCGCCCGCCGCTACCGCCTCGCTCCCCCGGCTCCCGGGCAGGTGAGTCCCCCGCGCGTCCGCCTGGGCTCGTCCCGCTGCCCGGGGGACAGCGGGAGCCTGGCCCCAGCCTGCGAGCCCGGCCGCGCAGCGAAACGGCGGAGAGCGGCGCGTGGAAGTTTGTTCTTGGGCAGCCTGGACTTGCCGGGGTTGCGGCCGGGCTGCGTGGCCGCTGCGCGAAGCCCCGCTCCAGCAGGGGCTGCCGGGGGCTCAGACCTCAGGCTTCAAATCCTTAGGGGGGCGGGATAGCTCAGTGGTTTGAGCATCGGCCTGCTAAAGCCAGGGTTGAGAGTTCAATCCTTGAGGGGGCCATTTAGGGACCTGGGGCAAAAATTGGGGATTGGTCCGGGGGTTGGACTTAGTGACCTCCAGAGGTCCCGTCTATGAAATCCCAGGGGCAGCCTGGGTCTCAGCCTGGTGTTTGCCCTCCTGTTAGGGGCGAGCCAGGAAGAGCACAGGGCTGGAAGGATTTCGGGGCTGTCTGTGGGCTGCACACACCCCAGGTAAGGCCCTTTCGGGGCCGGCAGCCCGCGCTGCGTTGGAAGCAGCAGAATAATACAGCAGCTTTTATGGCTAGAAATGAATGTCACCGATGCGATGAGTTGTGAGGAGCTCAAGAGATCATAAAGAAAAGTTCTCCAGCCAATCACCCACTGAGGGAGGCCCCGGGGTGAACAGATCCACGGCTGTGGTGGCCTAACGCATTTCTGCAGAATTTGCTGAGAACCTCAAAACTCCTTTCGCTAATGGAACATCTATAGGTGCATTGCAAATATATATCGTAGCGCAGGGATGGGTTTCCAACTTCAAGCAGCTCAGAACTGAGCGGACGTGAATTCACCTGCTCTATCAGGGTGAGCTGGATTATGCGGACAGTGTGAGAAATGTCTGCAGCAAGTGGCCAGTTCAGCGTATGCTACAGACTTTCTGGGTGATCCATCCCGCTGTGCCAGGCAGCCTCAATGGTGTCCTCAGCTGCTGGGAGTGGGTGCTGCCGTAGTTCAGTGATGGCTCATGGGGGTTTTCTCCTCTCGGTCGGATGGACCATTTTACCGTCGGATGAGGGTGTGGTGAACTGCGGAGAATGGCTGGCTGGTTTCCCAGGGTCTAGGTTTAGAGATCCACAGCAGAAAAAGCCACCATCCTCTTGCCCCTTCTACTCCCCTCCTCCCCCCACCAAAAAAAACCCCTCTCAGAGACCAAACACTAGGTGTGGAGAGTAAAATGCTTTTAGAGCACCAGAGGTAATTCTTCAAGACCAAGAGAGAGGCTTATTGGCAGGGCAGCCTAGAGCTAGTGTGCCTGGGCACTGCCCCGTGCATGGCAGCCTGGCACCCTTCGCCACCACTAAATCTACTTAAAAAGAGGCCCAAGACCATCTCCTTCCCAAGCACCTTGCAGTGACCAGCTGATCCCTGCAATGCTGCTGGAGTTTTAACAGGGCCTTAGACTCCTGCTCCCACTTGGCGACTGGAGCAAGACCATGGGTGGACGCAACAGAGGGACAGATAGGCCTTTGTGTCTCCCCTCCCAGTGCAGTCAGGATCCCCCCAGCCAAGCAGAAGTCTCCTCGGCTGGTTTGGCGTGGGTTTTACCTGTCTGTCTAGTGAATACAGCGCTGGGGAACAGTGCAGGATTTACGGACCTGGCGCCACGGCATCGCTCTTCCCAGAGCAGTGGTCATTGTTCTTTATTTCTATTGCCTGCAGATGTGTGCATGGTGCTGTACAGGGGGTTACAACAGACAGCCCCTCCCCCAAGGACCTTGCAGGCTGAATGCCCTGTGCCTTGGATCATGAGAATGGATCAGTCTAGGGGTGTGTGGAGAGGGGGGAGCTCTTCAGTATGCACCTCCAATGGCCGTCTGTGGGGGGCTCCCTGTGGATCTAGATCCACAGACTGAGAGAGGGCAAGGAAAGGAGAGCTGGGAACTTGAGAGTAGCAGCTGGGCTCCACAGGTTTCTTCCAATCCCACAAACCCATAGGGCAAACAGGAGCAAGGCAATACACTGAATCTTCAGTCCAGGGATCACCAACTTGTGTGGGCTCAAGGGGCTGCTGCTGTCAAGGAACCCTAACAGCACAGCTGTCCTGTCCACGGACAGAAGTAGGCCCCCAGGTGGCTGGGAGACAGACTGGAAGCAGAGTCTCCATGCAGTTGCCCCAGGAGATTTCCTTGAGATCCCCACAGGATCAGGGAGCTGCTCGCATGTATAAGGGCTGCAGGATGCAATGCCAGCACCCAGTAATATTTAGGCTCCAATCCTGCAGTCCAGCCCCTGCTACCCACCCACAGCCCTTTGCAAGATCCTGCCCATAGCTTTTATCAGGTGGATGTACTGAAGTGGGTGTCGGCTGCTGACGATGCAAGAGAACCAAGTAGCTCTGAAAGTGATCTGCAAAAGAAAGGATCTGGATTCAATCCCCTTTGTTTTTCTTCTTTATGGGGCCTGAAAGGTGCATGTGTGAGCATGTTGGCATGCAGGGTTCTTTTTTCCCTTATAAATATCCGGTATCTCAAGTCTTTTCTTCCCTGTTTTTGTCAGATGACTCCTTGGGTGACTCAGGGATGTGGATCAGAAGCTTTCCGAGCCTTTAGCTGAAGGCGCTGGTTCCTTAGTAAAGAGAACTCTTTCCCCAGATTCTAAAAGGACCATTAGATAAAACTGAATAAAAATCACAAGCAATCCCCTCTCGTCCTCAATACCTTTGATGTTATAAGCCCAGTAGTTCTCCAGTGGGCAATGGAGACAGGGGAGACGAGGCATGAATTTTTAATCTAAAAAATAGACATTTTGAAAATAAAAGGAAACATGCTTGCTCCAGCCTTCATTCTCCAACATGAAGAAGCAAAGAAGGGACACAGCCCCCATAGCTTTGTCCTTTTCCAGTCACCTCCAAGCAACAAGTCTGTGTAGCAATATGCTCTGAACATCAGCACCTCTGCTCCTTCTAGACCAGTGGTTCTAAACCGATTTATCACCGTGGGCTGCCAATGCAGCTCTCTCTGTGTTATGGGGGCCACATCCACACAATATATATACTCCCTGTATGGCCCTGAGGATGTCACATGGGACACAGCTGTGTGCTGATTGGGCCACAGGCAGCCTGCAGGTTGAGAGCCACGGCTCTAGGCCCAGAGCAGAGTGACTATCCAGGTGTACATGGAGGGCTCTGGGTTCCTTGGTTACAAACAGCTGTGCCCAGGGCTTTGAAATCTCTGTGCTCAGGCAGGCGGTGGCAGCCACTCTGCCTTCTGGATGCTGCCATTTCAAATTAGGTCAGTCATTCATCTCAGATAGATTTCTGCAAAGCTCCCTCCCAGAGGACAAAGCGGAATTTGTTATCGGTGGCAGGTGCCGAGGGGCCATTAAGCGAGGACCTCTCGCTGGAGAGTGCGTCCTGTGGATCAGAGAGCAGCAAGTCACTGGAGGTGGCAACGGGGCCCGTGGGGAACGGGGAGCTGAGGACACGACTTACCTGCCTTGCTTTGTGGTGTGTAGAACAAGCGATGTGTTATTTTTAATACCGGGTATTTACGATTCAGAGGGATCAAACAGGCAGGAAAAGGCTCATAAGAGACAATGGGCCAAATGCCTCCTTGGGGCCAGTCTTCAGCTGGTGTAAATCAGCACTGCTCTACTAACTTCAATGGTGCTCCACCAGCTGGGATCTGGCTCTCGGGACATACGCCGTGGAGCTGCCAGAGTATGAACCTGAAGGATGAATTGGGCTTATGATATTTTTACAATAACCTCTGGTTTAGGTACCATTGTCATGGTGATACTCTCTCAAGAGTAGATCATGCTTGTAAGGGATTTTTGTCCTGAAAAATTCTCCTCTAATCAGATATAGTCTGATTAAACAAAGGGGCTTCTTATTGAGATTCGAGCCATGCCTGTTAGACCCTCCACCCCTTAACACCAAGAGGGAACGCACATGCTTATCCCGGACTGCGTGTGGCTCAGTGCATTTAGTGTGCAGCCGGCCTGATCTCTGTGATGCCGCAGCGGATAGGGATGGCGTCAGCTGGGGCAAGTGAACAGACAGCACGAGTCCTGAATCGCCGCAGGGGTCCGGGCCCGTTACAAAGGAGGTCAATGAGAGCTGTAGCGCTCATCTGCCTTGAGCCCATGCGGACCCCATGTCTGAATCCTGCTGCCTGCACGGCAGCATTTCTGCTGCTTGTCAGCACTGGAATGGGGCTCTCTCCCCGATGCCCGGGCTCTTGGATGTGAGCTATATGCTTAGGGTCAGTGAAAACAGCAGCGCAGAGACGAGACTGTGGAGGAGAGAGTGCCCACTGCATTCACTGAACAGAAGTTATTACAATGCTTTGTATCATGGCAGCACCTGGGATCAGGGTTCTTTGTGTGAGGTGCTTTATAGTCACACAGTAAGAGAGAGTCCCTGCCCCGAAGAGCTCACAGGCTAAACAGAGACCACAAAGGAGGTGAAGCAACTACCCAAAGGTCACAACTGGGACTAGGACCTAGGTCATCAGACTCCCAACCCCGCAGCCTGAGCTCTAGACCACATTGGGACAGAAAGAGTCCCTTGGTCGTTGTTTGGGACAGAAAGAGAACCAGAGGCTCATGGGGACTCCTTAAAAGACTTAAGAACTCCCCCTCCTTTAGCCAGTGGTCAGGTTGGTATTAAGTTTGCATCCCCTGAGGAAGACAGAAATTCCTCCCCAGGCTGCATTAGTAAAGGGAACCGGGAACTGCTAACTTCCCTGGGTGCTCAGGTATACCTTTGTCACTGGGCCTACCCCCCCACCACAGAGATCAGAATTCAGCCCATCCAGGAGAAGAGGGCACCCATAAAACACCCACCCACACAACCACCCCCCCAGCTCTCCAGGCCATTTTAAAGTGACACTCTCAGCACCTCGTGACCAGCCCGGCACTTACCCCGCGACCCAGAGGCGCAAGGCGGGGGAGTGTGGTCACACGTTCCGCACCTGCCCGTTTTATTTTTATCTGGGCCGAGCTGTGACCGTCCGTGCTCAGAAAGGTGAAACCCTGGGATGGTGCCAGCTAGGCAGGGCAGAGGAGGTTGGGACTGAGCTTCCCGGCCCAGGCCTGCCAATGGCCCTCCGCCCAGACACACAGTATTCCCCGCGCCCACTTGGCCCCTCACTTCTAGCCTGCACCCACCCTACCGTTCCAGCGGTTGGTCTGACCCAGCTCTGCCAATGCACCTCGGAGCTGTCCTGCAGCCTCCTCCCCTGCCCCGCATCCCAGCCCTGGACTCCCCACCCACACAGCTCTGCCACTGCCCCTCAGTCCTCACCTGCAAGCCCCTGCAGTGGCAGTCCTGAGCCCGACACCATTCTGCTAACCCCTCAGTGCTAACCTGCGGCATCTCCTGCTGGCCCAGTCCTAGGCTCCTACACACAGCTGTACCAATGCCTTGCAGTCCTGACCTGTAACAGCTTTTTACAAGGGCCACAAATCTAATCCACTGGATGAGAAGGAGTCTGACACAGCAACTGGTCATGGGCAGTGAGGCAGTGAAGCCAAGAGGTGTA
Organism: Chelonia mydas; assembly: GCF_015237465.2. NCBI lineage: Eukaryota > Metazoa > Chordata > Testudines > Cheloniidae > Chelonia > Chelonia mydas. The sequence continues at coordinate 4,301,078 of NC_051250.2, read as the reverse complement.
GGAGCCAAGAGGTGTAGGTGTATCAGGTCCTAGTATTTGTATTACGATAGCACCTAGGAGCCCCAGTTATGGACCAGGGTGCCATTGTGCTAGGTGCTGTACAAACAGAACAAAGGTGGCCCCCTGCCCTAAAGAGCTTGTCTCGCTCCCCCTTTCACTGTTTGTGCACAGAGTGACCTTGGCCTTTTGTGAGAGAGGGACTTCCAGCATCTCCCCGGTTTCACCCCATTATTGCCATTGCCTGCACTCATTCTCTGGTCCAGGAGGGCTGGAGACAGCTCCACCCAGGACTATCAGCAACACGGTTCTGAGCATCATGTGGACTGAGTCAGTGAAGAGCAAGGCAAAGCAATTCCACTCCCAGGGGTGACGTTTCCAAAAAGCTCAGGACCTGAATTCTACAGTGCTGCCATGATACCCTCAAAGCGACACTGATCGCAATGTTCTTTCCGAAGCTAGCACCTCCAGACAAAGCTGCACACACTTGCCCATTGCCTATTTTGATTCAGGATTTACTCTTTCCTGACCCATCTGAATCAAAACCAGCTGTCATAATATATAGCCATAACTCAATAATGCTGCTTTTCTTCAAGCTAGGCTTGTTTTGTAGATCCCATTGCAACTTTAAAAAAAAAAATCAAGCCAAGCTTGAAGATTGTACCTGAGGCTGTATAAGAAATTCCAATGTGTATTGACTCTAGGATTCAGTGATCAGTCAAATATTTTAAAGCAGAAGCTCAAGAGGACAGAGTTAAAGCTGAGCTTCAGCCTTTTCTGTCTATGTCCTGCCTTTTGGGCGCTTGATTTCTCAGCGTTTGGCCAAGCTTTTTGCCTGGAATATGTCGATCTGTTTTATAAAAAGGTCAGTGTGCAGATAATTTACATCTTTTGATTGCAGTTTGGTTTCCTTAAAACTGCATCACTTCCTCATCAAAGAGCAACTGGAAGAGCTCTCCAGTCACCAGACTAATAACCACAGTAGTTTGTTTTCTGTGTCTGTATATTTCAGTGATAATTAGATGAGGGATTTCTCACCCTTTTGGTTGGCTCATAAATCAGTCTCTTTGAAGTGAAGCAAAACTCTGGTGCAGTCTCCAGCAGCCTGCTCCCTTCTCAAGCAGCCACTGACAGGTTTAATAGGCTGGAGAGAACTCTTGGAAATTATTTTTTCAATTAACTCTGGCTAATTTCGCAACAAACGAACACTAATTTGGCAATGGCTCATCTGGGAATAAGATGCTGGGAGCTTTAATTGGATAGATTCAAGTTGGGTGAACCTTTATGTTACAAGATGATCAGGTGGCATTTGTAAATAGCACACGGTAGCCGTTACAGCTTTGTGCAATTAATGTGTTATCAGACTAGAGACATGGGTGTGCTTTCCGAGAAAGATCAGACCAAACTGTCCCAAGTGAACAATCCTAAACACTGGATCATTTCAGGGTGCAGCTCTCCTTCATCGCTCTGTTGGAGCAAATCAGACCCCTGGATCCAAACTCCCACAAGCTCTGAGGAAGTTTGGGTCCAGCTGAGACCCCATTCCTAGTATTTTTGGCCAAAATTTTCAAAAGTGACAAGTGATTTGGAGTGCCTCAGTGTTTGGGTGACTAATCGGAGATGCCTTAAAGGGACTCTTTGCTGGGGGAGAGGAGGTGCTCAGCACTTTCTGAAAATCAGCCCCCTTTAGGAGGTCTCACACATCCAAACTCTGTAGTCACTTTTGATGAGCTTGTCTGTGTAGATGTTTGTAGCATCTTGCAAGCTGTACAGAACTGGGTAATATGCCTCAAAAAATAACGATTGTGAGCTTTCAAGTGACCCCCCCTGCCTTCTATGTTTCAGAAGTCACTAGCACTCTGCCAGTGGTGTATTCATGGAACTAGGCCTGGCAAATCACGGTTATGTGGACCCATGCCATAGGGTTGTGCCATAGGGTTCCTTCATATTCTGTACATTGTGTAAAGAGCAAAAGACACAACAGTGGGGGAATAGTGAGCTTAGTTATCCACACAGAGCAAGATACCATTCAAAGGAAGGGAGGGAGTTTGAAGCAGTAGGCAAAAAAAGAATCACATTTCACCTCCGTGCCTCAGTTTCCCCTTGAGGCTAATACTCCCCTACTTTCCAGGGAGGCTTAATTCATGAGTGTTTGTAAAGTGCTTTGAGACCCTCAGATGAAAGTTGCCACTGGCGTGATGAGTTTTATTCGTTATAATTCTATCGTATGCTCTTTCATGAACTGTAGGTCAAAATGGGTCTGATCTTGGGTTTAGATCAGCTCCAGCGCTTCTCAGACCTCTTGGATCTACAAAGCAGGCCGAAATTCTTGTGCAAAGAGCCTTTTTAATGGTTGAATTGAGGAACTGGAGTAATTAACACAACGTGGGCAGCGAGGAAAGATGGCAGCCAGAGAATTCCCCTGGTTAAATATTTCCTATTTTGAACCCGGAGCTAACCCGCGAGGTTATCATCCAAGGCTCACCTGTAAAAATCACAGGGGACAGCTTCGAGTTCTAAGCACCAGGTTTAACCTACCTACTGTATCTGAAAGTCCATACTGACATCCCAGCAGACTCTCCAGCTCTTTAAACCTTCCAAGACAGATGCACACTGCATGGAACGGGAATGGGTGTAAGTCTTTCTGACAAGACCTGTAGCCAAGGTGCAGCCTGCTTTGCGTGGCAATTAATGGCCCCTCTCTGATCCCCAGCTTAAGTATAAGGATTTGTCCTGGCATCCTTGGCCAGCCTTCCTCCTCCCCCTGAGGCAGTGCAGTGCACTGCTGCCATTGTTCCCCAGAGGTGGCTGCATTTCAGTGGTTTATATATAGCATGTACCATGCTTTGAGTTCTTTCTGGCTGAAAGCTGCTATATAAACACAAGCTGTTATTACTGAACAGGCTGCGGATGTATTAATGGCCTCTTAGGATATCGGACTTTTTAGCTTTTAAAAACCAAGCAAAATATGAGTGGGATAATTGAAGAAAGGCCAAGTTCTGAGAGGTGCTGAGCCCTCAAGCACTTGCTGCTGACAAAGCAAAAGGTCTGGGCCTCTCAGGATCTGGCTCTGAATGCAAAAGCTGCTCCGAGCCAGTATCTGCCAATTCCGTACCTGGAGCTAGTTCTGGGACCCAGGGGGCAGCGGGCTCAGTGTGCAGAGACGACACTGTGACTCAGGACAGTCTGGTCTCATTTGCGAGCAAGCAGCATTAGGGAATCTGCACAACGGCCATGTGACTCGAGCGTTCACAGCCCTTTTCACAGCCTGGGCCACCCCCTCCTCCGTGGGCAGGTTTTCTGCAAGAGGCAGTAGGCGCAGAAGTCTGAGCCTGCACGGGGAGCCAGGTCTGCTCCCAGGCCCAGTTCTGCCTCTCGGACAAGTCGCTTCACTTCTCTGGGCCTCAGTTTCCCCATCTGTAAAATAGGGATCAAGATACTCACCCTTCTTTGTACACTGCTTTCTTATCCGTGGGAGGGATGGAAATTGCTCAGACCAGCTCCATTCCCACTGGCAATTGTGTAACATCCCTGGGGCAACTGCAGCTGTTACTTACAAGGACAAAGGAACCTTAGGAAACTATTTGTATGTTTTTAGCTTCTTTCACTGGTATTTGGTAGCTGAAGATAAGGTTGGGGAGGCAGCATTGTGGGACCAGCCATCTCTCCGCACCCACCTGCAAGGTCTCTGCAGGCCACCACATAGCTAAACTGAAACATGCCGAGTAGATCGGGACAGGGGCAGGGCCTTTCTCTTCCCAGGTGTTTGTGCAATGAGCCGACGGGGGGGTCTCTGGGCGCTGCCACAACACAGATAATAAAGAACGGTGCTGAATGTGGTTTGGCAGAGTAGAAGGACTGTGGAAGAATTGCTCAGGCTCCATCTTGCACCTCTATCCTTGTACTAGCTGCTCCTCACATGGGGCCCTGTCTACACGAAAGACATTTGCAGGCGGGTAACTAGCTCACATACACCAGTGCACACCCCTCATATGGACATGCTGCCCTGATACAGAGCGAAGCTTAAGGCAGTGCAGCTTCATTTGGTCTGACACCAGAGTAAGCGTGCAGTGGTCTGAGCTTTTAACATAATAGATTTTAAGGCCAGAAGAGACCATTGCAATCATCTAGTCTGACTTCCTGCACGACACAAGCCAGAGGACTTCCCTGAATAATTCCTGCTGCAAGTCCTGTAGCTGTGCTCTAACTAGAGCAGATCTTCTAGAAAACATCCACTCCTGATTTTAAAATTGCCAGTGATGGAGAATCCCTTGGTAAGATGTTAATTACCCTCATTGCTAAAAATCTGCACCTTATTTCTAGTCTGAAGTAGTCTAGCTTCGATCTCATTGGATCTGGTTGTACCTTTGTCTGCATTTTCGTGGCTTTTCGGTGCAGTGCATTGGCATTAAGGGTCTGCGCCTGTAAATTCCTTAATGACGGCAGGGCCTGGGCCTTGCAGCTAATAAGGTCTCTGCTAAGTCAGGGTTTAGTTCTGTTCTGTGAAGTGGTTGCCGAGGAGCAATGTATCCAAGGCCCATCTACACCATCCTAAGGAGGGCACTGGTCGAATCTTTCACCACAATTGCTCTCAGAACAGGGTGTTAAACAACCCCAGTCACTTAACGTAATCAGTTAAACCACACCTTTAAAAAGAGCTTCATTTAACATGACTGATCACTACCAGACAGGCCTAACCACAGTAACAACAAATATACCCTGAATCCTGCATGGCGAGCGGTTAACATGTATTGATACACTGGTCTCCAGTCTTCTCACACTGCAACATTTAGGAGCAAAGACCAATCCAGAGGCAGTTAGTGAAGAGTTTTAAGGGTGGGAAGGGCTTTATTTTGAGAGCAACGTAGTAGCACATGCTTACCAGAGAACCCCCTTGTAGCACTGGGCAGGACAGCAGTTCCTCACACTCAGTTTCCCTGTTGGTCTTCCACTGCTCCATCCAGCCTCCAGCATGCTCCGGCTAGGCACCTTCCAGAGGACTCTCATGCTTCCCTTTCCTCTGGGATACCTGATCAGCCACAGCTCAGCCTTCTCTCCCACAGTGAGAACTCCGCATCTGCTTTCTCTCTCCCTTTTAGCTCCTCCCTGGAAGCCTGACTCCTGCCCCAGGTGTCCCAGGGCACGCTGATTGGGCCACCAGTAGCCCATTAACCCTTTCCGGGACTTGCATACCCCATCGTACAGAGGAGGAAGGGAAGGCTGTGTTTTCTGGTGCACAGAGCAGGGAAATGGGAGTCCAGACTCCTGGGTTACTTTGAGTGTAAACTCTTTGGGGTAGGGATACGGCTGTACAAGGCTTAGCACAATGGGGCCTAACTGGGGTCTCTAGGCACACCTGTAATAGCCATCACTGGATTCTCTCCCCAGCTCTGCCCACCACTCTCGTGCTTGATCTTAACTTCACTTTGCCTTTGTTTAGCAATCTGTACAATGGGGATGAGAACAGCTGTTTTGCCTCCCAGGTGGGCTGTGACATGCCAGGCGTGTTCAGGAAATGCCAGGCTCGTTTAGCTTCAAGAGAACGGGCGACAGCAGTGCAGGGTATCGTGAACCCTGAAGCTCGAACATCAGCATGCCGCGAAAGCTGCAAGGTCAACCTCAGCCTTCTGTTGTGATCTCACTGGAAGGAGTTAAATCTCCATCTGCTGCACAGCGTGGAACGATATGAGACGGCTGCTGCGGAGAGGCTGGTTAAGTGCAGTCGAACAGGCGTCTTTGTTCTTCACCTCCAGACGCCTCCTGAGAGCGGCAGAAGTGTAAATGCAAATCAGTCACCATTGCTAACAAACGTGCCGCATCCACGCAGCTGACTGCAAAAGGAAGCGTTTGCAAAGGCCTTGTAGCTAGACAGGGAGCTCTCCAGCAGAATACAGTGGCTAGGTCCAGTGTGGTGGGTGCTCACGGGAGCCCCAAGGAGATGCTCCCTCTCGGCAATGATTCCTGGATGGACTGGGGCATCTGTCCGGTTTATTCTGGGAACAATTTGCTCATGTAAATCAGGAGGAGGGAGGGAATATGAAGCCCATGAAGCGTGAGATTATACAAACTGAGCCAGAGGCAGGTGCTGCAGAGCCTAGACTTAATTTGTGTCTGTAAAGTTCTTTGAAGACCCAGGGCCCAGTGCAGGCCTGGAGTAAGCAGGCCAGGCTAGATGCACCCGCTGACAGCAGGGCTCCATTTGGCCCCCAAAGCTCTATAAATGCTAAGTATTATTTTTCTCCACTGTAAATCTGAGCAGCACTGGCCACCCCAGCCTGGCTATTTGGAACAGGAACACAGAAACGTGGAGTCTGCTTTGGAATTCATTTCTAACGACTCATTTTGAGTACACTGCTTGGCACAGTAACGAACTGGCTGGGGTCTAAATAATAAGATGGGTGAACTAGAGTGCCTCGTGTTAAAGGAGGATATTGATGTAATAGGCACCACAGAAACCTGGTGGAGTGAGGACAATCAATGGGACACAATCATTCCGCGGTACAAAATATATTGGAAGGACAGAACAGGTCATGCGGGGTGGGGGAGGGAAGTGGCACTATGTGTGAAAGAAAATGGAGAATCAAATGAAATAAAAATCTTCAATGAATCCACATGTTCCATAGAATCTCTATGGATAGTAATTCCAGGCTCTAATAAGAATACAACAGTAGGGATCTATTGTCGACCACCTGACCAGGACAGTGATAGTCACGATGAAATGCTAAGGGAGATTAGAGAGGCTGTCAAACCAAAGAACTCAATAATAGTGGGGGATTTCAATTATCCCCATATTGACTGGATACATGTCACCTCAGGACGAAATGCAGAGACAAAATTTCTCGATACTTTAAATGACTGCTTCTTGGAGCAGCTGGTACAGGAACCCACAAGGGGAGAGGCAACTCTCAACCTAGTCCTGAGTGGAGCGCAGGATCTGGTCCAAGAGGAAACAATAACAGGACCGCTTGGAAATAGTGACCATAATATAACAACATTTAACATTCCTGTGGTGGGAAGAACACCTCAACAGCCCAACACGGTGGCATTTAATTTCAGAAAGGGGAACTATGCAAAAACGAGGAGGTTAGTTAAACAGAAATTAAAAGGTACAGTGACTAGGGTGAAATCCCTGCAAGCTGCATGGACACTTTTCAAAGACACCATAATAGAGGCTCAACTTAAGTGTATACCCCAAATTAAAAAACACAGTAAAAGAACTAGAAAAGAGCCACTGTGGCTTAACAACCATGTAAAAGAAGCAGTGAGAGATAAAAAGGCATATTTTAAAAAGTGGAAGTCAGATCCTAGTGAGGTAAATAGAAAGGAGCATAAACACTGCCAAATTAAGTGTAAAAATGTAATAAGAAAAGCCAAAAAGGAGTTTGAAGAACAGCTAGCCAAAAACTCAAAAGGTAGTAACAAAATGTTTTTTAGCACCTCAGAAGCAGGAAGCCTGCTAAACAACCAGTGGGGCCCCTGGACGATCAAGATACAAAAGGAGCACTTAAAGAGGATAAAGTCATCATAGAGAAACTAAATGAATTCTTTGCTTCAGTCTTCACGGCTGAGGATGTTAGGGAGATTCCCAAACCTGAGCCATTTTTTGTAGGTGACAAATCTGAGGAATTGTCACAGATTGAAGTGTCATTAGAGGATGTTTTGGAATTAATTGAGAAACTTAACAGGAACAAGTCACCGGGATCAGATGGCATTCACCCAAGAGTTCTGAAAGAACTCCAATGTGAAATTGCGGAACTATTAACTATGGTTTGTAACCTGTCCTTTAAATCAGCTACTGTACCCAATGACTGGAAGATAGGTAATATAACGCCAATATTTAAGAAGGGCTCTAGAGGTGATCCTGGCAATTACAGACCGGTAAGTCTAACATCAGTAACGGGAAAATTAGTTGAAACAATAGTAAAGAATAAACTTGTCAGACACATAGAAGAACATAAATTGTTGTGCAAAAGTCAACATGGTTTCTGTAAAGGGAGATCATGTCTTACTAATCTCTCAGAGTTCTTTGAAGGGGTCAACAAACATGTGGACAAGGGGGATCCAGTGGACATAGTGTACTTAGATTTCCAGAAAGCCTTTGACAAGGTCCCTCACCAAAGGCTCGTACGTAAATTAAGTTGTCATGGGATAGAAGGGAAGATCCTTTCATGGACTGAGAACTGGTTAAAAGCCAGGGAACAAAGGGTAGGAATAAATGGTAAATTTTCAGGATGGAGAGGAGTGACTAGTGGTGTTCCCCAAGGGTCAGTCCTGGACCAATCCTATTCAACTTATTCATAAATGATCTGGAGAAAGGGGTAAACAGTGAGGTGGCAAAGTTTGCAGATGATACTGAACTGCTCAAGATAGTTAAGACCAAAGCAGGTTGTGAAGAACTTCAAAAAGATCTCACAAAGCTAAGTGATTGGGCAACAAAATGGCAAATGAAATTTAATGTGGATAAATGTAAAGTAATGCACATTGAAAAAAATAACCCCAACTATACATACAATATGATGGGGGCTAATTTAGCTACAACTAATCAGGAGAAAGATCTTGGAGTCATCGTGGATAGTTCTCTGAAGACGTCCACGCAGTGTGCAGTGGCAGTCAAAATATCAAACAGGATGTTAGGAATCATTAAAAAAGGGATAGAGACTAAGATGGAGAATATCTTCTTGCCCTTATATAAATCCATGGTACGCCCACATCTTGAATACTGCAAACAGATGTGGTCCCCTCATCTCAAAAAAGATATACTGGCATTAGAAAAGATTCAGAAAAGAGCAACTAAAACAATTAGGGGTTTGGAACGGGTCCCATAAGAGGAGAGATTAAAGAGGCTAGGACTTTTCAGCTTGGAAAAAAGGAGATAAGGGGGGATATGATAGCGGTATATAAAATCACGAGTGATGTGGAGAAAGTGAACAAGGAAAAGTTATTTACTTGTTCCCATAATGTAAGAACTAGGGGCCACCAAATGAAATTAATGGGCAGCAGGTTTAAAACAAATAAAAGGAAGTTCTTCTTCACTCAGCGTGCAGTCAACCTGTGGAACTCCTTGCCTGAGGAGGTTGTGAAGGCTAGGACTATAAAAGGATTTAAAACAGAACTAGATAAATTCATGGAGACTAAGTCCATTAATGGCTATTAGCCAGGCTGGGTAAGGAATGGTGTCCCTAGCCTCTGTCAGAGGGTGGAGACTGATGGCAGGAGAGAGATCACTGAGCATTACCTGTTAGGTTCACTCCCTCTGGGGCACTTGGCATTGGCCACTGTTGGTAGACAGGATACTGGGCTAGATGGACCTTTGGTCTGACCCAGTATGGCCGTTCTTATGTTGATATCTCTTCTACCCCCTACTGGATGGAATAAGAACTGCTCAACAGTGTGTCATGGGCCCTATACTGCGAATAAAGATTCTCCTGTAGCGTAAATGATCTGTGCTTTTGGAGCCAGGGGGAGCAGAGTTCTAGCCCAGCTATCACTATGACTTTCCAAATGGCCCTGCTTCGTGTCATTAGCAGGAGCTTTCTGTCCAGAATGGTAAATGTTTTCACCCCACTCCTGCCCCCTCCCAAGCAGAATAGCAAATACTGTCATTTATTATTTGTAGTGTGGTGACACCTAGCAGCCCCCACAGAGTTAGGGCCCCACTGTGCTTGGGGCTGTACATACTCATAGTGAGAGACAGTCCCTGTCCCAAAGAGCCCACAGTCCAAACAGGCAAGGTCAATAAAGGGAGACTGTGAAAGGAAGCATTATGATCTTCATTTTACAGTGGGGGAAATGAGACCACAGAGACTAAGGCACAGATCCTGAAAGGTACTTTGGTGCTTAACTCCCATTGATTTCTATGGGAATTAGTTGCCTAAATAACTCTAAGGAACTGGGCCTAAGTCACTTGCCTAGAGTCACAGAGGAAGTCAGCACAGAGTCCAGAGTTGAACCTAGATCTCCCAAGTCCCAGCCCAATGCCTTGGCCATTGGAACAGCCTTCCTCTCCAAATAATGCATACCCACAAATCCAAATAATGATTAATAATGTTTCCTGCCGGATTTTTTGACCAATTGTTTGGCGGAGCTTGGGAGGGTTGTGTTTGTCTGATATTTTTGGATGGAGCGATTTGGCAATATTTTGTGATGACTTGGAAAATTCTCTGGTAAAACAAAGTAGTTTTGGGGGGAGGTTAAACTTTTTGTAAATCTAGTAAACATTCAGATTATGGAATTTTTTTCCCTCTTACAACACAAGCTTTTGTTTAATTGAATTGGGGCCATAGATACAGTTTTAAAACCATTTGTCAATGGAAAGATAATGGAACACATGGGTAGCTCTGGCTTAAACTCAAATATCTATTAAGCAAGCAACACAATTAGAAAAGTAAGATAATGCTGTTTAGTACTTGGCGGTTTGTTCTTCCATTAGCCATAGGAGACTAAGAAGATCAGTCACCACCAATAAATCACAGTGCTGTAAGGTAAACTGCCCCCAAAACACAAATAGAATTATTAGATTTCTGGCATCATTTCTAACGTACAACGGATTTAAAAAAAAGCGACAGATGAAATTCCACGTTGCATTTTTTTTAAAAGTAGGTGGAATAAGGTAACGCGCCCAGGCTAGTGTGTGTCAGTGTTATCTGTGTGTGTGTCAGGAGTTGGGCCTCGTTGTTTGTTCATGTGCATGTGACAGCAAATTACAAACCCCGCTAAGACTTACGCATGTGAATAAGTTAACTCATATCTGTAGTTCCATGAAATTCAGCAAGACTTCTCATGTGAGTAAAGTTACTTGCGGGTATACGTCTTCACAAGATTGGAGCCATAAAACTATGCACATCCCCCAAGACTAAAAAATCACCTATCGGCTGTGTACCTTGTTTTCCTGGTGCTCCATTGAGCCCCTCTTCTCTCTTGTTTGGAAACACACCTTTCCAAAGTCGGTGGGCCATGAAGGCACTTCCTACCCGTGCCAGGGTAGAACACTTCTGTGTCTTGACTTTTGCAGTTTGTCTATCTGCCTAGAACAACTGCTGTTATACTGCTCCAAGATATTGTGGAATATGTAGATACATGAGCAAGAATCAGCATAATACAATTTGCCATGATTACCCAACACTTATATTTGGTATAATACATTCCATATTAACACCGTGCACGTAGTACCTATTCATGTGGGGGCCGAGGGGGGGGGGGCAGAGGGGGTGTCCCCTATATGTTTTTTTTCCCCTTCCATCTAGTTCTCCTAGACAGTGATGTCAGTTGGGCCCTAGGAGCTGGGCTCTGACCCACTTGGATTCATTTGTGCCTTCCTTACAGAACCAACACTAGCAGAGATGTGAACAATGGCTGGTCACGCCAAAGCTTCCCTGGAGCCAGAGGGCTTTTCTCCCCCGGGCTCGCCTCAGCAAAGAGACCCAATGGTCAGTTCCCAAGAGATAACCAGCCAGTTTGCCAGCGCCAGGAGCAAAGAGGACTGGGAAAACCTGGATGGGAGTGAGTTGATTTTCACCTTGGATAAGGATGAAGAGGAAGGAGCTGCCAATTTGCCTGAGAATGCAGTTCTGTATGTGGACACCGGGCAGTGCAAAGGCCAACCTGGATCTTCATTCCACAGGCCATTCCCTCCAGCTCCTCCTGCGGAGCTGGGCTTCCTGACCGACATCCCCTTCTATCACCTTCCTGGCTTCTCTCCACAGAGCTCCATTGCCCCCCCGAATCTGCAGGGCTCCCCGGGCCCCAAGCCCCTCATTAACTTAGTGAAGTCCCTGTCGACCGAGATACAAGCCAAGGAGAGCTGCCCTCTCAAGCCCCAGCCCTTGCTGAACTTGGTCAAGTCCATTTCGACGGAGATCTCCCACCTGGAGCCTGAGGTGACGCAGTCCAAATCCGACTCGAAGCTCAACGTGCAACTGTGGAGGCAGATCACCCAGCCCAAGAGCAGAGATGGGGACTCCAGGACAGCACCCTCCTCCCCCAATATCTCCCCTTCGGAGAGCAAAGGCAGCTTCTTCAGGGCGCAGGAGGCCAAGTTTGAAGACACAAAGAGGAGGTTCTCCGAGGCCATGCAGGAACCCCTCAGCAGGCTCAGCAAAATCATCGGGGATGAGAACAGCATCTCTGCCAAGTATAAACTGCCCCACTCCAGCGCTTATGTCCATGACTCCCCGTCCAGCCACAGTGGGGACTGCACTAGCGCGGACGCCAAGGCTGCTAGGCCCAGCCCCGGGAAAGCCGAGAGCGACTGGCTGGGAGAGCACGCGAGCAAAGCGATCCGGAGGACCCAGGCGAAGGACGGCTTCCCCTTGGAGCACAAGTGGGGTCCCGCCTCGAACTGCCGGTACGAGATCTGCTCCTGTGGAGATGTAATCCAGGTGGTGGAAGTGGAGCAGAGCGAGAACGGCCCGGAGGAGGCGCAGCTGCGGCAGCCCCTGGACGAGCTCTCCCCATCCCAGCCTGGCAGCCCGGTGCCATGCAACACCCTCGCCTGCATTGCCATCTTGGCTTACAATTACTTCATCCTGCCTTTGCCCCCTTACCTCTCGGGCCTCTGTCTGGGACTGGCCTGTGGGTTCATGCTGGGCTTCCTGGTCATCCTGCTGTTTGTGCCAAAGCCTTCCCTGGCTCCCCGGCGGGGACAGTCCCCGCAGGACAAGCGGCGCTCGGAACTGCTAACGAGGAAGCCACGAGAACCAGACGTCCTCAAGGTAGGAGATACATTCAGGGGCGGGGGGGAGGGGGTGATGCCTGCTCAGGGGTCGGACTGTGCCAGTCTGCTCCAGGGGGACAGCAGTTATCCAGACTGCGGCTCTGTGACGTGCGACTCCAGGGCCGGGTAGCCGTGTTCCGAGTGCTGATCATCCCCACGGTGTCTGGGTGCAGGCAGACAGCGCCCACCACACGGCGGCACCCCAGCTGCGACAGGAACCCCTGTGGGCCCCAGACATTCGGGACCGGGCTGGCTGCTGGAGAGTGTATCTAATCCACTGGCTCTGTGCGTGTGACGACCATGCCCACTGCAAATCCCCAGCCAGCGTCCTCCTTTAGCTCAGCTGGTGTCTGTCTATTTCAGTCCCGCTACCACGATCCCCGAGCACCACACAATGAATTTATCCCCACATACCCCTGTGAGGTAGGGCAGTGAAGCCCCTCTCGTCTCCAGGGGAGCAGGGCTGGGGGCCGTGGGTTAATTTGCTGTGTCGCTGTTGTAAAGTTGCACTTTATTTGTCCTCGTGGCCCCACGCCAGTGAAAGATAATGTGCACACTCAGACACCTCCATGAACACACGCGCCCCTTCCACCTCGCCACTCGGCACGCACATCTCCCCGCACACGTGTGTGACTCGTGCACCCCCGGCCACCCCACGCGCGTGCATGCACACACATTCCAACTCACGCCCGCATCACACCACACCTTACCTGCACGCTCATCCCCTCCTACTTTATAGCACATTTCTCATGGGCGTGTCACAGCAATTCCTTTCAAAGTGCAAGCGACCGGCTCACACAACAATCCCCGTCACACTGTAGGCAGCAAGGAGCACTTACCGCAGCTGGTCCCACAGTAAACTCACTAGCCGGACATGGCTGCGAGACGTAATCTCATGCCGACTTTCCCTTCCAGAGCTGGATGAATGAGATGTATTTCTACGACCCGGAGATCTACCACCCGTCGCTCACTCACTCAGTGTTTGTGACGCTGGACGGCACCGCCATGAAGCTCTCCTACCCCAAGAACAATGTCCCGCGCCGAGCCGCCTTCGAAGAAGAAACCCTCGACGTGGCCTTTGTCAGCCATCGGTACTACAACATGAGCAATGCCCAGGTAGGGCTCCGCCAGAGGAGACAGAACAGGCCCCACAGAATAGCTGAAAGCATCTAGTTTAAAGTGAGCCAAGGCAGGCGGCTGTAGCCTTGAATCTGAACTCGTCCTATTGGGGCTGGGTGGTACAGGCCTAATGCTGGACTTCATCCTGCCACATCATGGATGGGCTTTGGCCTTCAGCGAGAACGTCTGGTAAGTCCTTCTCACCCCAGCTGGACCATTTTGGCCCTTGGGACTCTTCATAGCCAAGCCATTGCTCTTCCTTCACAGTGTCTCCATTAAAGAGAGTGCCCGTGGCTGGATGCACCATGTGATTATCTCCCCTGTCCCACCAGGCTACACGGCTTGGTGTCCCCATGGCATAGTCTCCCTGCCTGACAGCATTTGTTGGTATTGCAGGTTTTTCTCTTCCCACCGGGTCTGGCCCGAAAAAGGATGTGGAACAAGAAATATCCCATCTGCATTCTGTTCCCAGACCAAGAGGACCAGAATTTCAGAAGCTCAAATGAGCATGACACGGACCTCCCAAGAGATGAAAGCCTGAAAATGACTCGGACACCAGGCCAGGACGTCCCCCTGAAGCCTCCAGGGGACCTCCGGGAAAGGACCCTCTACCTCTTTGGAAGAACAGGAAGGGACAAAGAAGAGTGGTTCCAACATCTTATGACAGCCTCCCAACGGGACTGTCACGAGGTGCAGAGTGCCAGCTGGGGCGAAGGCAAATTCGGTAAAACATTCAACCCATGGTGGCCTTTTTTGCATTTGGTCAAATACAGATAATCCAATGGAGGAGGTCACTTCTATAGCCATGGGCTTTATATCTGCTCGCTGTGGGCTAAATCCACCATGGGGGTAAACAGGTATAATCCCACTAAAGTCAAAGGAGTTGAGCCCAATTGTGCGAGCACTAAATCTGGAGAAAGACGGGGGGGCTGTCTGGTGGTAGATGGACCGATCAGCTTCAACCATGCCCCAGCCTAAAAGCATTTTCAGCAACTCTTAGCAACAGATTTGCTGGCATTCTCCATGGCAGGTTTATTGGAAGGTACCAGGCTTTTAAAATCTCAGTATTCATGGCAACCAGTAAAACTCTGAGTAAGAGTCCTTACGTTGAGATAAATAACAACTAGCTTCAGACGCTGATTCAGCTTGGTGGGCTGCAATCCGGATTCATTGTCCATGATGGCAAAGCTCGCTCAGCTCCAGAAACAACTATCCCCGATTGAGATGCAGCAAAGGGTGCTGAAAACAGCTGGATGTGCCAGCCAAGGCCTCGCTCACCTGCAGAGATATGCAGAGTGCCCGCAGTGTATTGCATCGGTGATTGGGACAGGGGCATGGTCTGGTGGCCTGAGCAACAGACTAGGAACCAGGAACTTCTGAATTCTAAACCTGGCTCCAACTCCTGTTGTGGCTTTGGGCGAGTCGCTGCACCAATCTGTGCCTCGGTTTCTCTGTCTGTGCAATGGAACTAATTATACCCATTGCCCTTACAGGGGGGTTCTGAGGATTAACTGGCTGAAGTGTGGCAAATGCTTTGAAGTTGACTAGAAAAATCTGATCATCACTGCTCAGGCATTCTGCATCTTCCTCCTGGGCAGGGAAAGACTCCTTCCTTTCCTAGATGCGCAATTGTATCTCAGAGTGTGTCTACACTTTGGGGGTGGGGCGATTCCCAGCTTGAGGAGACGTCTCTGCGCTAGCTCTGATCAAGCTGGTGTGCTATACAGAGAGCGTAGCCATGGCGGTGGGAGGGGGCTAGCTGCCCTGAGTATGGACCCATCTGAGACGCTGACCCCTCCCGCTGCTCGCCCTGCCAAGCGTCACTCAGCTTACAGCACACGAGCTCGAGCACAGCGAGCGGGAGTCCATCTCCTCCAGCCAGGAAAACCTCCCCCAGCTTGAAGTGTAGACCTACCCTCAGTGTTGATGGGTCTGTCCGTCCATCCGTCTGGCTTTGCGGTATGCCATTTGCTTGCCACGCTCCTTTCTCCACTCACCTCAACTGAGCGCAGCCAGAGCACTAGCTCCATTTGTTTCTGTTTCTGTTTCCCAGGTTTCGGTCCGAACCAGCTCTCCAGCCCTTCAGGAAAGGGCATCTGCAGCAGTGGCAACAGCTGGGGAAGCACAGAAGATGTCCCTTCGTTGTTCAGACCCAAGGATCTAGCTGGGACCCTCCGGGAGAAGATTCTTCTAGATTACAGCACCTACATGTCCCGGTTAGTCCAGCCAGAAACGGGCACCAGCCCCCTCCAGAGCCCCTGTCACAGCGCCATGGGCAGCCCAACCCCCCAACAGGTGAGTGGAGCCAACGGCGTAGTCTGGCAAGAAATCCAGATGCTTAGAGAAACAGACACATGAATTCTCACAAAAGATTTTTCTGTGCCCCTCAGATCACTTGATCCTTTCTAGGCCCTCTAGCCTGGAACTAGAATCTCCCAAGCTATCTGTGTCAATACGACATCCAACATATGGCCAAATTCCACAACCACTCGAGGACCTCTCCTCATTTGCACGTCCTGACAATGCTTTAAACAAAGGCAACGTTTCTAAAGAACTAACAGGGGGTTAATAGAAATGGCTCTTACCCCGTAAATTCTTGGGGGATGTGTTCTCAAGAGCTGGGTAGATCAGTGCCGGTGTTTCAGTTAATACCTGCTTTATAACTGGGACCACAGCATCATCTCAAAGACTCATAAAGTACCCGAAAAAGAATGAGTCATGTTATGGCAACTTAGTCAACAGAGACATTAATTTCTGCTAATTGTGAATCAATTATCATTCCAGACACTTCAGAATGTCCCTGTCTTATACATGTTACCCATTACTCCATCACAGGCTGCATTCTTGGAAGGATATTTTTGACCCACTGAAAAATAAGGCAGAGCCTTCGGGTTCATTGACTTCAGGACAGTCTCTGTTGATCTATCACTCTCTTTTTCCCATTAACTTCAAGCCATGAGAGCGGTGCGGTCCTTTGATGGGACGCATGGATTCTGTTAGCTTTTCCTTATTGGCTCAAGGGTTTCTTGGAATCCCATTTCATTGTCTCATAGTATTTTCTTCTCTGAGACTTTCAGCTATTAATAGGAAAGAAAGAATGAATGCAGATCCTGTCTCAGGTGTAAGCAGAAGGACGTGAGCAACAGCACATTCCCTGTAAGGGAAAACCATGTCTTTCATGTCTCTACAGAAACTGAAGAGCTGACCTATGTGAATATCTTGGACTCCTAGACGCTATGAGAATACAACTAATAAACAATGGCAATAATAGGTTGCAGAGTAGCGGCCGTGTTAGTCTGTATCCGCAAAAAGAAAAGGAGGACTTGTGGCACCTTAGAGACTAACCAATTTATTTGAGCATAAGCTTTTGTGAGCTACAGCTCACTTCCGATGAATGCATCTGATGAAGTGAGCTGCAGCTCATGAAAGCTTATGCTCAGATAAATTGGTTAGTCTCTAAGGTGCAACAAGTACTCCTTTTCTAATAGCAATAATGAATCAGAGTCTGGGACCTGTCCCTTGACAGGCAAACCCCATAAGATTGGCAGGGGTGTTCAGAGAAGCACCTGAAAGTCTCGATGCTTCTGTGAGCCTCTTTGGGTTGGAAGTGTAGTGAGATCACACCTTTCGGCCAGATTTCCAATTTGGGTATTTGCCAGAAGCACCTGGGCCTTCAGTCTCAGAGTTTATTCAGCCCATGATCTCATTATTGTAAATGGGAAGCACCTGCAAGTTATCATCATCCTCACCATCCTTTTCCCTTATACAGTGATTTAGAAAAGTGCATGAATCTCATCTCCCTCCTCACTGTTTTATAGATGGGGAAACTGAGATACAGAGAGGCCAAGATGGGACTTGATTCCAACCCTCTTCTCTGCCCACTCCCCTACTGTAACCACTAGATCACACTACATGCCTGAGCCTATAGTTATGTCCCTCTCACATGTACAGTATATTTAGTTACTACAGGCTGGTTTCCTCATTGCTCTGCACCTTCCATGCTGCGGCCCTGGGGATCAGGTCCTTTGGGGATACGTTTATATATATATATATATATAGTCTTTTCTAAATATAGTATGTGAGTGTCAGGGATATTACTGTACACTAATTTGATCTGATACTTACATTACCCTTTGGCGTTTGTGGGTCTCATTCATTCTGTAGCGTATACGTGGCCATTCTTATTGCTCGCTCGCTCTTTTTTAAGTTCCTCAGGGACATGAATGGCAGCAGTGAACTGTCAATGGCTTGGATGAATGCACTGGTTGGGCGAATCTTCTGGGACTTCCTGAGGGAGAAATATTGGATGGACCAAGTGTCAAACAAGATCCAGAAGAAGTTAAGCAAAATCAAGGTGAGACGCTATGGATCCTTGCTTTCCCTTGCAGAAGAACCTCCTGGTGTTCCACCTGTCTCATTGGCTGGGGAATGGGACTTGAAGGGAAAGTCCAGGCTCTGGTATTTTTCAGAGCATTGTGATGCATCCATCAAGTTGCCTTTAGGACCATATGGACCAAGTCCTTCACGGAAGTCAGTGGAGTTCTGCCACCGACTTTGATGGGAACAGGATTTGGCAGTCAAGTTATACATGCAGTCAAGCCTGACATATGGACCAAAGACTTAACTGATGCTCTGTGAACTGATGATTCATGTGCCCAGCTTTCTCAAATCTTTCACTGGTGGGAAAACTTACAACCCAGGTTCATCATTAAAGTTAAATGGTTTA
Source organism: Chelonia mydas (assembly GCF_015237465.2). Classification (NCBI taxonomy): domain Eukaryota; kingdom Metazoa; phylum Chordata; order Testudines; family Cheloniidae; genus Chelonia; species Chelonia mydas. Next base: position 4,282,524 of record NC_051250.2, on the reverse strand, counting down.
TTAGGGAAGGAGGAACTCATTTTTGGACTCTTTTAAAATCAAGATTGGACACTTTTCTCAAAGACACACGCTAGCACACATCAATTCAGGGCAGTGCTATGGCCTGTGCTACGCAGAAGGTCAGACAAGATGATCCCAGTGGCCCCTTCTGGCTTTATAATCTATGAATTAACAGCGCAGTTGGGAAGCACTTATTCAAACTCAGCCTGGGACAGCAGTGACGGCGAGCCCTTTGCTGCTGGCTCTGGTTGCCTTTGGGCACAAGCTGGTCTCAGATCAGTTCTTAGTGGGACACGCATCCATATCACAAAAGCCTTTAGCACAATGGGCTGCTTTGCTGGCCTCCTTGCTGAGAGAGCCAAGGATAAATTGGGCCATAGAGATGGTAATCTCCTCTCCCCACCATCCCCCTCCAGGGCAGGGACAAGGCATGATGGGAAATGTGCCCATCTGAAACCAGTTAGAAAGGGTTTCAAGTAGATTGGTTTTGGGAGGGGCCTCGTACTGGACCTTCCATGAGCACTCCAGTGCTTGGAGACGCTTACGCTCCATCCATTAAGCCAGCAAGGATGGAGCAGGGAGCCCTTAGACAAGCAGCATGTATTAGCTGGGGTACAAGTTCAGACATACTGGGGAGCCCTTCTCTTAAAGGCTTCTCTACTCTGCCGTCCCCCAGGTCTGTTCTTCACTGGGTTATGAGTTGTCCAGTTTTAATGACATTTTTAATTAAAAATTTAACTCCGGGGATCCAGCAAGTCTATTCCTGTGAGACAGAGGTGGCTTTAAAATAATAATTTTAAAAAAAAGCTAGATTGGAGCACAGTTTGTGTGGAGAATTGTTTGGGATGCAGAAAAATGTAACAGTTACAACACCTACAGAAACCAACTGTCATCAAGAACAATCCTGCATTGGGCTTTGGGGGATGGACCCAGTAGATCTTACCCAGCTTTCGTTTCTACGGCTGGAATAATGCTCGTCCTACTTTGACGGCTTTGTCGAGATGGTCCCATATCCTGGCTGGACAGCTCAGCCAGAGCCTCTTTAAACAGCCCAGTAGCCTCGTTTCTGATTTCTGATTAATGATAAGCAGCTTCCCTTCTGCATCTGCTTGGAAGGAGATTGGGTTTAATCGCTCTCGTTTGTTCTCGCTCCAACCTAGCTCCCGTACTTTATGAATGAGCTCACGCTCACCGAGCTGGACATGGGGACATCCATCCCCCTCGTTCTCAGTGCCTCCAGTCCGATCATCGATAACCGAGGTAAGGGTCCCAACAGCATCCCCCACACCCACCATTCACTGCATTCGCACCAGGCCTTAGCCCCCGTCACTTTGCATTAATGTAGGAACTGGGCTCAAGACTTTTTTTTTTTTTTTAAATATGTTTTGGGAAGATTAAAGCACCCCCGTGAAAACTGACCAGGCTTTGTGCCCATCGGCCACGGACAAAGATCATTTTAGAGCAACAAGTCTGTAGAAGTCACTTGGTGGCAACTCTTTGAGACGAGCTTGGTTCCACCACAGTGATGGCCCTGCCTGCCTCATCCAAAGACCATTCAATCAATGGGAGCTTTACCTTGACTTCCGTGAGCTTTGGATCCGGCCCTATGGCATTGCTAATGCACCCACAACCAGATTATCCTACAGTTCAGTATTCCACGGGGACTGACCTCTGCTGTCACTCCTAGGAGGGATCCCTCCGGGTCAGGGTGGTGACACATGGGTGGGGCTGTAAGGGAAAAGCTTGTACTGTTGCTGCCCAGGGCTTCCCTGTGCTCTGGCCTCTGATCTCCAGGGCTTCCCTGTGCTCTGGCCTCTGATCTCCAGCACTGTCGATCCAGCACCTTCCTCCATCATTAATTGACTGACAAAAGAAAACCCAAAGTGGGCATTCGAACCAAACTGAGACAGCTACAAATGGGGGCCACTCTGAACTGGAGGGGTATAACTGGGGGTGCTATACACTAGGAACCCGCCCCCCCTGGACAGTGAGAGCCCCTCGCCGTGATGGAAAACAGGGCAAGTAAAACACCCAAAACCAACCCCCTGCATTCGGCCCCTTCCCTGCAGGGGCCATTGCAATGGGAGGATGGGGAAGGGCAGTTGTCAACGCTGCTAAGTGTCATCCCAGGGCAGCCCTGGGGGAATGGCAAGTTGGCAGCCTCCTAGGGGAAAGCAAGAAGCATGTCAAGTGGCAGAAGAGTCCAGGACTGCATTAGGGACAGGGAAAGAGAAGGCTTGGAGTAGAGGAGGGAGCATGGGGAGGGGCCGGGTGTGAAGAAAGGCAGGCAGGGCACGGGAATTAAACCAGATTAACCCTTTGGGCACCACAGCCAGTGCTTCCACGCCCACACCCACTTTGTTCCATTTGGAGAGTCACATGGCAACCAGCCTGAGGGTAGCAGAGGGGTTAGCCACTCGCAGTGAAGCACCGCTTGGAACAAGGTCTTATGGGAAGGTCACAAACCCTTCCCCCAAATGGGGAGCATTTGGGGCAGATACCGCTGGATCCCCTAGACAGTGGCGCCTGTCTTTCTCTGTCCTAGGCATCCCATAACCCAGCTGTGGCAACATGTTAACCCTCCCATGTCTCCAGTCATCCCCCTCTCAGAAAGGTCATCCCCCCCCCCAGGAGCTCATTCAATGGGAGACGCTGGATTAATATTTCATCCCCACACACTGTTTGCCAGGGACTCCTCGTCGTGGAGCAATCAAGCGAGCGTTTATCCCCCTCTCCCTCACGCACGTCCCCTCGCATCCCTCCAGATCTCCCACCAGCACCTCAGCCTCCATTCCAGCTGTGCAGCCGCCGATAAAGCAGGGGAGAGCACGCAGGGGCTCAAAACATTCACGGCCCGGCTCTCTCTCAGCCTGCTTGGGAATGCGCGATCCGCCACCCACGCTCCCAGGAGGCCAGTGTAAAGGGGACAGAGGAGGGGGAAATAAAGGGGCCATGCTGAGCCTTCAAACAAAGCCATCTTCCTGCTACCAGTGGCCGACTCGGCACAGTAATAATGGCTCTGTGCAGCCAGAAGCCAGTGCAGTGCAGTGGAGTCCTTGCTCCGGGCAGCATGAAGAACCTGCTGCGTTTCCCAATGTGTGGAACAGGGATCCTGCATTATTAATGCCCGGATAAAGGCCTCGACCGGGATTGGGTTCCCACAAAGCTAGAGGTTGTATGTGCTCATGCGCACACACAGAAACACGCTCGCACTCACGCAGAAGGTGGGAGAAAGCAACTGTTTCTCACCCCCATTTCACAGGTGGGGCCCAGAGAGATTCAGTGACTCACCCCAGGAGACAGTGGCCAAGCTAGGAATTGAACCCAGCGCCTCCTGCCTCTCAGCCTAGGGCTTTGCCGCCAGAGCAGCCTTCCTCTATGATGGAAGCAGCAAGGAAGCTGCTACCAGGCCAGGGTGGTTGATTGAACGGGGTAAATTCCACAGATTCCAGTGGTTCGAGACTCTGTGTCACCCGTTCGCATCTAGAGTCGTGACTAAAGTCTGTTATCCTCCGGTGGCTCTTCAGGGGCCTGCGTGAGAGAGGTCAGTGACCGGAGCCCAGTTCCCACAGGGGAACTCAACAGAGCAGCCAAGGGACATAATGAGTCACGAATGAGGAGGCAGGCACGACGGGGCTGAGGGAGGGAAGGCTGGATAGATAGATGCTGAGCTTCCCTCTCCTCCCAAAAGGTGGTCCAGCCCGGTCAGAAATAAGGAATGAGTCAGTGTGGGGACGCCGGTACTGCCTATGCGATACCAGCCCTCAAACCAGGCTTTGTAGCAGGCACCTAGCATCCTCCCAGACACCACAGACTCATGGGACCATGGGTCACCTGCATCCTGTCCTCTCTGCAGGGCTTTGGGTGGACGTGGAAGTCATCTACAACGGCTCCCTACAGATGACACTGGAGACGAAGATGAACTTGTGCAAGCTGGGGAAAGAGGCATTGGCGGAGGAGAGTGGGCAGACGGCTGCTGGTGCGGAAGGGTAAGGTCACTAAAGCATTACTGGGCCGTTCACTCCTGCGACATCAGGGTGGGAGAGACCCTGGTCCAACCATTCCTCCAGGAGAAGGTAGTCGGTTCTGTAGCCGTGCTCGGTAGGAGCACTGAGTCTGGACGTGAGTATGAAGCCTTTGTGTATTAATTCAAGGCATCCAGGATGCTGCATTGTTCTGTCTCTACACTGAACAGAAAGGGCTTTATAATTCAGTGAGGTCTGCAAAATCATGGGTCTGAAGGGCACCTCACAGGGCTCTGCGGGCGGCATATCTGCACATCTACAGCTCGCCTCCCTGCCGGGTGGCACAGCCAAATGGATTTAACTCCATGCTCTAATCAGAAGGAACCTGGTCAGTCTTGATCTGAAGCAGCATCTTAGAAGAGCTTGATTGTTCCAGAGCAATGGGACAAGGTGTCTGATAGTGGAGGCCGTCCAGAGTCACATATCATCCAGCTGGGGCAGAAGGAATAAGTCGAATGAAAATAAATCAACTCCATTTGGAGGGTTTTATCAGGCCATCTGTGCTGAATATTGCCATTTGTCTGAGCAGGATGGAGACAGCTGGGAAGTTAGTTCTAGGAAAGAGTCATTAATAAAATAAAAAGATAAGAAGCGCTTGCTTGTGGCTTGTTTGTCATGACCAGCTTGTGCTCCGAGTTAGCTGACAGCCGCATTCCGGACTTGTACTAATCTCTAATCATTTTATTGGTGATCAAAACAAAAATCTCCCCCCTCCCCATGTGCCACTTTGGGTTTTTTTTAAATCAGGACAAAACGTTCTGTCTGGAGCTGTGAATGTTCTCGTGGCCTGGTGTTATTCCCACCTTGCCCCTGAGCACAGAGCCCCTGGCCTCATTCTCCATTTAACTGGGCCCTGTTGAAAGCACAGATGGGCTGGAAAGTTAAACCTTTCTTAACATGACCAGCTTTAGGCGAGGAGAGGGGACAGCCCAGAAGTGGATGAATTCTGAGTTACTCCAGATAACATAAAGAGCAGGGAAAAGACAAGCATAGAAGGAACGAGGCTGATGCTCCATTCTGCATCCCTCCACACCACTGGAGTCCATGACCAGTGAGGGTACCCAGCATCCTTCAGCAGCAGGCCCTGTACTTGCCCTTGCTTTTACATTTCCTAGGAGGAAAGGAACCAATGAATTCTTGCTCATCTTGTAAATAATAGATGTAAATGTCATAGACCAGGACCCCCTTGTGCTAAGGCCCGGCAGCTGATTGGCTTTGCACAGGCAGGAGGTGGCCAGGGGCTGCGTTTTAAGGATCCAGGGGTAGCATTTGACTTTAAGGCCGGTCACTCCTGCTTTGTTGCAGCTTTTGCAGGTGGGGATACTGGAAAGCTGTACATCCCAGCAGGGCGTGGGGATATGCTGCCAGGGATCGTCTGCACATCCCCATAGTGCTTTACGGAGATAGATCACAAATAGCACAAGGAGAGAGATTCAGAAGTTCTGTCTCTCGCGAGATACAGCAAAGGTGAGAAGACCAGGCCAAATTCAGCCCTGGCACAGCTCCCACAGTGAAATTCCTAGATGTGCACCCGCTTACACTGGGGCTCAGCTAGGCCTCATATGTTTTCACCTGTGATTTGAAAGGGGATGGAGAGTAATGAGGAGCCAGAGGGATCCAGGGAGGCTGTTCCAGTTGGCAGGTACTGCAGAGGAGAAGGCTCTTGCACCAGCCCGCAGGGAGGGGAGTGACAGAGGAGAGGCCGGGGCTGGATGAATGGAGAAAACACGTTGCGGGAATGGAGAGAAAGCAGCTCGATGAAAGCTTTAACGTTACACTCAGCGGTGCATTAAATCTTTCTGCAACTGGAGCCAAAGCTCTTTGCTTCACTGAATTTCTGATACCTCAGAACTAAGAAGACTCTACGTGGCTTGGATTACAACACGTGCATTCCCCCTACCACTCCAAATCCCTCACCTCGCAGAACCGCTCTGCCCTGGCAAGGAGATGGGATCGATCTGACACAGGAAAGGTAGCGACAAGCCTCCTTAATTAGCCGCATTTTAACAATACGCTCCGGAAGAGAGTGGCGTCAACCTTTGCCTGCCCCAGTACTGCTCTAGGGGGGACACTGCAGGGGGAATGCAGCCTGCCAGCCTAAACTCCTCCCCAGCCTGACTCTGCATGTAGGTCAGTGTCACCAGGCATTTCTTCTTAAAGGGGAGTTAAAGCTGAGATCCCTTGGTAAAGGACTTAAATAGAGAACAATGCTACCTGCAGGGAAAGGGGTGAGTGTTACATTGAACTTCACAGCTCGGGGGCAGCAGGGTGGGTATTGATCATGCCCCAGCTATCAGCACAAGCCGTGCAACAAGAGAGATCAAGGCATGATGCCAGGATGATCCGTTTGGCCTCAGCTGGGGTCACCATCTACTGGCAAACCCAGCGAGCACCATGAGGAACTCCTGTGAGATCAACCCAGCTGGGGCAGCCTGCACGGGAGATGGCTCTGGAGTCCCCAAGCCAGCCAGCTGCCCAGACTCTCCTGCATTTAGACAGCACAGGGTAAGAGTTTCAGACCCCCTTTAATGGGACCTGGCTGGGCATCCATCTCCAAACTCTCACCCCTAATAGCAGCTTGGAAAGTCCCACCGTCTGCTTCAAGCTCCAGGGACCTGTCAAGTCCCACTAACCCCCCTCACCTTAGAAACTGACTCAGAAGAGCCCCATTGTAGCAGGTTCTTACCTCTCCTCTGTCAGGCGTGGCCATTGCCTCAGTTTCCCCTCTCCCTCTTGCTCTTAGTTTAATATAATCCTACAGCTAAATTAAACTCCTCCCATGCTGGGGTAAGGAGAGTCCAAATGAAGTCTCCCCCAGTCTGCCCTGGGTCACCAGACCATCCTGCTCCAGTCACTCCCTGCTCTGTCTCTCAGGAATCTGCAGGAAAACCAACAGACAAATCAGATCTAAAGAAAGAACACACACACTCCCCGCCAATCTCCCCTGCAGGCCAATGTCCAAATCCCAAGTTGCTCCCCCACTTTCTCCAGGATTCCTGCCGGTCTACAGGGAACGATAAGACCTCTCTCTCTATTTCCCTTTGCAGAGAAGCCTGCAAGCCCTCCAAGATATTTCTTTCTGCAGAGAAATCCACGCAAACACACATAGCCCACGTACCCGCAAACCTTGCTATGTCATGCTCTCTTCTCTGTCCTAGGGGGGAAGAGTCAGACGTCTGCTTATATCCTGTTTCCTCCTCCCAACATGCCTGCTAGAATGACCTACAATTGCCCGTGGTCCTGGGAACTGTAGGTTCCAGCACGCCTTGGGTCTGGGTTTAAAATGAGAACAGGCTGTCCCGGGCCTGTAGCCTTTAAAGGGCCAGGCCACCCTGCTGCATCCATGTTCATCCTAGTATAACAAACAGACGTGACCCTGCTGTGTGTCCCTGCCACCGTCACCTCTTCCCAAGCACCTGGCCCATGCTGCAGAGCTAGAGGGAAGACGCCAGGGCCGTGAGGCTGCACCAGCTTTCGTGCCATTAGCCCCAAAAGCCTTTGCTGCTGGCATCTGTCCGTCTGACACCAGAGAGAGCGCCGGCACGTTGGGGGCTAACACAAAGAGCCGTGGGTAAAGGCTTGGCTGGCGGTCAGGCCCGTGCAGTCTGCGGGTGCCACAGCACAAGGACCCCCACTGGGACTCACCTCTTCCCTCTTTGCTCGCAGGGCGAAGCCTCGGGTGATCCTGCTGGCAGACAGCGATGCAGAGTCCTCCAGCGCTGGTTCCTCCGACGAGGAAGACGTCCTTGCAGCAGAGCCTTCTGGAGCCCTGGGAGAGAGGATCGTCCCCCCTCCTGCTGAAGGGTAAATAATTACTAATAAAATAATAATAATCCCTAATCCATCTATAGCACTTCCCTCAGTAGATCTCAAAGCACTTTAAAAAGGAGGTCACAATCATCATTCCCATTTCACAGATGGGGAAACTGAGGCACAGAGTGGGTAAGTGACTTGCCCAAGACCCCCCAATGAAGCCATGGCAGAGTCAGGACCCCGGTTTCCCGCATCCCAGTCAAACAACCCCCTCTCAGAAGAGGGGCTCCTCAGCTAGCCCTGCCTGTGGGGAGCCATTCGGGATCACAGCCCCTAGACACCCCACGATGAGCACAGGACTGCTGGGCTGGCTAGATCATTGAGTCCGACACCCTGCAAAAGCACGTTATTGTCTCCTAAGATTTCCTTAATAGCTTCATCAGGAAGGAGAAGAGTCGTAGGAGCGTGTGAGGCTCACACCTCCAGCGCCTCCTGCTGGATGGATTTCCATGGCCTGGGAGCCAAGGAGAAGGGTGGCCTGTTCCTGCTGGAGGAATGTCGCGGAGTCACAGACCGCGGGGGTGGGGGGGGGTTGACAGGGAGCGAGAGGTGCCCCCAGGATGAATGGGGTGGGGACCCAGTGAGGTGAGGCCCCAGCTTAGCCCCTGCCTTGGAGCAGCCCCCTTTTGCAGGCTGACGCTGACTCCCCTGCTTAGCCACGGTGGCGGCAACAGCACCAGCCGCAAGATCCTGCGCTTCGTGGATAAGATCGCCAAGTCCAAGTACTTCCAGAAGGCCACTGAAAACGAGTTCATCAAGAAGAAGATCGAGGAGGTGTCCAACACGCCGCTGCTGCTGACTGTGGAGGTCCAGGAGCTGGCCGGGACCGTGGCTGTGAACATTCCTCCACCCCCGACAGACCGAATCTGGTAGGAGCGTCCTTGTGTCCCACCACGCAGTGATTTGCCGCGTAGCCCGGCTTCTACTTCCCAGAGCTTAGTGGAACATGGTCAGTGAGTTTCGGCCTGAAATTTAGGATTAGGGAACTCAACATGGGCAGAAATATTCTCCCAAAACAGGGACTAGATTGCTCGGGGGATTAGGCCAGCCACGTCACACTTTTCCCATCTAGGTCATGGATCCAAATCCAGCACCAGGTAGTGCTAGTGACCAAAATCTCTTGTGGTCTGATGGTTGTTCAGTGGGTCTCAGCCCACCTCCTAATGGACAAGTGTCCCAAACTGGCCTTTTCACTGGCAATGTCAGCAGAGGCCAACAGCTGTATAGGCCAGAGAGACTGCACTCCCCTGCCACCAGGCCATGTGTGCAGGAGCACAAGGAGTTTGTGATGGTCTCTGCTTCCTTCCTTCCCCCTCCAGGTACAGCTTCCGAATCCCTCCCCTGCTGGAGCTGAAAGTCCACCCGAAGTTGGGCGAGCGGGAAGTCACCTTCATACACGTCACAGAATGGATTGAGAGAAAGCTGCAGCATGAATTCCAGGTACCTGCTCCCAGAGCACTGGGAGAGAAATGATGAGTGCACTGGGGATGGATCAGAACCAAGGATGGGACAACTGGGACCTAAACAATGTAAAGATGGGCCTGCAAACTCTGGGGCCAGATGTTGCAAACCTCAGGTTTTGGGCAGTGTTTAGATCCAGGGTTTTGATTCATTTAAAGAAGGAGATAGAGTTTGGGCATCTCCAAATTCAGTGGTGTTCGGGCCCAAGTTTTGGTTCAGGCCAATCTGGAGAGAGCCAAAACCAAACTGGACTCGGGCCTCTTTGGAAAGTTGAGAAACACGAGTTAAACTTTGTAGAGGTTTGATTCAAACCAATGAAGTGCTCCAAGAGCAGCTGCTCTCATAGGATTCACCACCCAGCTAAAACTAGAAGGCACTGGTCAGACAGCCTTGGCTCCTGAGCCGACCAGCTGATTCTCATCCCAAAGAGATTCAGCCAAGTTCAGCTCCTAGAGGCATCTCCAAGAGTTTGAAGGTGCTACATGCTTCAAGTTATTCTCTCTTTTGTGTCCCTTGTTAGACCTGTTATCTATCTACCTTTTATTCTTAGGCTTCTGGTCAGAGACCATTGGCAAGTCCTAGGTGGAAAGATCTGCTGCAAATTCCCAAAGCCCCCTGCACCAGCTGGTCTGCTAGGATTTTAGTGTCTTCTTAACCAGCTAGGAAGTGCAGAGGGTTTGAGAACTCCTTGTTGCCAGTTTCCTGAGCAGCACCCAACCCTGACTCTAAGAATGGCCAACCACAGCAAGGAAAAGCCACCTCTTCTTGTCTTGCCAGATCTATGGTCATGTACATCTGCTGCCATGGGAAACAGGACCTACTGATCCGAAAACGGGCTTCTGCCCAGTGAGCTGAAGGAGATGCGCCATTGGGTTACAGCTCTTATTGATCTTTAGCCGCTAGGCAGGGGGAAAAAACCCTTCTAAACCGGGGAGGGCTGCGTCCACCAGTAGAGCTGCACGTATGCATTAGCCATTCCATTCCACCTCTGCTGATCATAAGCTGGATCCCAGGTTCTAAGCCACAGTGGGACAGTAGCAACAGGTACCAATCAGCCCTTTAGAGATCCCAGCTTTGTCCCTCTGAAGGTTTTTTTTAATGCCATGGTTTTAATTTTGTCCAATTTCCCTTTTTCAGAAAATTTTAGTGATGCCAAACATGGATGATCTCATCATTCCCATCATGCACTCCGGCTTGGAACCCCAGCCCTCCATGGAGGGGCCATTCAAGCAGATAGCCAGAAGCGGCTTTGAAGCGTGACCCACTGGCTGGGTCAAGACACTTGGCAGAACTCTGGAGGATTTGCTGAGATGCCCAGCTAACCTGGGCCTGGCCACCGGTCGCCACACAGGAGCCAAAATGCTGATCTGAAGTCTCCCAGTTCATCTCTCCATCTTGTCTTCAGCATCCCCCAGCTCAGCAAAGGAGCCTCTTCTTCAAATATGACGCAGAACATTAAGGACAGAAACATACACCCCCAGGGGAGGAGCAAGTTGGAGTCACCCAAGCATACAAAACTCCAGGTAGCTCATCCATCACCACCAGGTTCCTCTGGATTAATACAACTCCCTTGTGGCCAGATGGGCCTTTTTCTGTGCCAGCCGGGGCAGGAACTTGCTCAGCACTGTCTGCTTTACAAAGAGGGGTGCAAGAAACCCGGGGTGGGAGGGGGTTCCCTGAGGTCCAAGGAGTGTTAATCAGACGTTGCGATCAGAAATGGCCCAAGCTTATTGCATCAGCACTGGACACCCTTTAAATGGGCAGCCGGGTCTGCCAGGAAAACTGCAGGCAGGAAATGAACTGAAACACAGACAAAACACCCATAACCCTCATTGCCCCTACAAGTGTTTTATTGTACTCTGAGTCTCACCACCACCCAGAAGGCTGAATGGAATTGTGGGCATCCCTACGGCATCCACACAGATTGGACACATAACAGTGAGGTTACCTGGCTCTGACAGCCCAGCCCTGGGGAGGGGAGGACCATGTGCCCATCAGCCTGGGGCAGAGCAC